>NC_090321.1:197106710-197454095 GCF_040869045.1 Eurosta solidaginis
AAGGTCTCCTTAGACCCGTATTGATTTTTGGCCACTTTGTTTCCGATGAATGTTTTATATTTTTCTTCGACTCGAAGGGCACAAAGCTTTACCTATTTTCTTGAAGACCAGGCAAAAATTTTTCTGGCCTAATTTTGGTTTATCTGAGTGACTTTTAAAAACTTTTTATTCCTTACTCTATCTCACCCTTTTCCATCGCTTTTCTGTCTGCCTTTCTCTCTCCTTGCGTATCTTCCTCCCGCTCCACCTTTTTACTTTCCTACCTCTATTTTTCTATGTCATCATCTCTTCCCCTAGCTCCTTCCACTGATCCCTCTATCTCTATCTCTCAACCTTCGTGTAGCTTTATCTCTTTCTGCTTCCCTTCTTTTTCGTTTTTCCTGTTTCCCAAATTTCTAGCAACCCGCTTCCTGGCGCATACCAAACAATTGCATCATGAAGCAGATGCTTTTGCATAAATCGATCTACTTCATAGTCTAAGCCAGAAACAATCAATGTCACAGTCGCTTCCTATAAATGATTTCTTAGAATAAATCGCGTCACTGTTTCAGTTGCCGTAGAAAAACTTAACAGCAACACTTTCTTGCGTATCTTCCTACCTCTCCACCTTTTTGTTTCACTTCCTCTCTTTTTGAGCTATCTCGGATACCTCTTTAATAGCATACTATCGAGTATTAATTAGGTCCAACTCATAACATTTGAGTAAAAATAACAGCTGTATTGTTTAATCTGTTTGGACAAACTTGTGTCTACTTTTCAATAGACATTCAGTATTCAGCCGAATAAGAGCATAAACGGGGCTTAGCACAAACTCGCATAACACCACCATTACTATTATCCACTACAACTGAAATAAAGTAGCTAGGAACCATTTACGACTCCAAACTATTATTGGGGAACATGTCGATAATGAAGTCTAGACGCCGCGTCATCGGGAAGTTTTGCAGTCCTCAGACGTTGAGATGGATGTAAATCATGATAGTGAAGCGTCTGTTCTGGTATAAACTCGTAACCTGACCCTAAACGGTTGGCATATATTCGGCCGGCATATATTCGGCCAGCATATTTCTAGGGCCAACTTTGCACATAATCAGAGAGCAGAATGCTGAGAATGCCCTTCTTATACCTCATACATGAAGCGAAATGTCTGCTGGAAAACGTTTTGAAATAAAAATGTGAAGACAACAAAAAACAAAAAAATACAAATCATAGGGCAGTTAGCGAAAATAAAAGAATGAAGGAAAGGAAGTATGCATTTGTACATATACATATGACAACAAATATTTTTGTAGTATGCACACATACATATGAATTTATTTCTACTATTGCATATATTTACTCATATATGGATGTTTTTCTGCTGGTTATATACATACATAGATTTCTTATGAATTGCAGCAGCATTATCGACTAAGAAATGCAATAAAAATGTTTTGCTTTACCAAGATTTTGTATGATAACCCATTTTTATTTTGTTGTTTTCTTATGCATTTTGAATTTCTACATGTTTCTTTACTTGCAACCATATTTCATTTTTTATGCTCACACACACACATATGTACAACTATTTACATCTACATACATAATTTCAATAGCCCAAGTTGTAATTCAAAGTTGAGAAAGTAAAATGAAAACAAGTAAGGAAGGCTAAGTTCGGGTGTAACCGAAAATTACATACTCAGATGAGAGTTTGGAGACAAAATAAGGGAAAATCACCATGTAGGAAAATGAACTACGGTAACCCTGGAATGTGTTTGTGTGACATGGGTATCAAATGGAATGTATTAAAGAGTATTTTAAAAGGGAGTGGACCATAGTTCTATAGGTGGACGTCTTTTCGAGATATCGCCATAAAGGTGGACCAGGTGTGACTCTAGAATGTGTTTGTGCGATATGGGTATCAAATCAAAGGTGGTAATGACGGGTTTAAAAGGGAGTGCTCTTTAGTTGTATATGTAAAGGCGTTTTCGAGATATCGGCCAAAATGTGTACAAGAGTGACCCAGAACATCATCTGTCGGCACCGCTAATCTATTCATATATGTAATACCACGAACAGTATTACTGCCATGATTCCAAGGGCTTTTGATTTTGCTCTGCAGAACTTTTTCATTTTCTTCTACTTAATATGGCAGGTGTCACACCCATTTTACAAAGTTTTTTTTTTAAGTTATATTTTGCACCAAAAAGCAAATCCAATCACCATGTTTCATCCCTTTTTTCGTATTTGGTATAGAATTATGGCATTTTTTTTTTTTTCATTTATCGAAATTTGGGCGCGGTCACCATCGGATTTCGCCCGTTTTTAAAACCAAGATAAGGTGAGTTCAGATAAGTACGTTAATTAAGTTTAGTAAATGATGCAAGACGCAACAAAAACAACTGTAAATTTAGTAATGATATATCGATTTTTGCTCAAGTTATCGTGTTAACGGCCGAGCGGAAGGACAGAAGGTCGACTGTGTGTAAAAACTGGGCGTGGCTTCAACCGATTTCGTCCAGTTTTACAGAAAACAGTTATCGTCTTAGAAGATATGCCCCTACCACAAGGATTGGTAAATTTCTGTTCGACTTATGGCATTAAAAGTATTCTAGACAAATTAAATGAAAAACGGTGGATCCACGCCCATTTTGATATTTTCCTTTATTTTTGCATTTTGTTGCACCATATCATTAATGGAATTGAATGTTGACATAATTTACTTATATACTGTAAAGATATTCAATTTTTTATTAAAATTTGACTTAAAATTTTTTTTTTAAGTGGCCGTGTTTGTCATCTGATTTTGCTAATTTTTGTTTAGCACACATATAGTAATAGGACGTTTTTGCCAAATTTCATCATGATATCTTTTTTTTTTTTTTTTTTTATTTATCTTCAACGACTGCCAAATTACAGCTTGCAAAATTTTTAAATTGCCTTATTTCACAAGTGGGCGGTGCCACATCCATTGTCCAAAATTTTACTAGTTTTCTGTTCTGCGTCATACCACCTGCGTCGTGCACCTTTGTCATCGCTTTATCCGTCTTTGGTAATGAATTATCACAGTTTTTCGTTTTTTCGAAATTTTCGATATCGAAAAACTGAGCGTGGTTATAATCCGATTTCGTTCATATTAAATAGCGATCTGAGATGAGTGCCCAGGAACTTACATACCAAATTTCAATAAGAGTGAAAAGCCTTTCTAATCCTCCATTGCCATACCTACCTGTCAAATAATTGCTGACAAGGAGAACAGCTGTCGCGAGTGGCCAGAGACTGGAATAAGGGTTTGCTTTTTGCCCGCGGTTAATAAATTGAAGTACCGCGAACTGCCCATTCGTGTTTCAAACCAACTTTTCTTGTAGATGTGTCTTCTATTTAATATTGATTTTTAAAATCTAGTTGACAGAGAAAATATGACCCTCCAGTTTAGCAATCATTTTAAAAAATATTTGAAAAACACTATTGAGCAAATGATTTAAGTAATCGAACAACGATTTAACAGGTGATCCAGGCTGTTTACTATTGTGAACGTTTCTTTTTTCAAACATTCGCCACTTGTATGAATTCACAATTTGAGAAACATAAAATCGAATATTCACAACCATCACAACTGTCCCAATTTTGTTATCAGTATATGAAAGTGGTTGGTAAGTCAAATTGAAATATGTGTTTTTAAAACATTTTAAAACTGACAAATAGCAAAAGTGACCTATAAAAAATCATAAAATTCACAATTCTCTTGCTAGCAGAATACAGTCACTCTGCAAAAATGGGTGGAAAAGAATAGGAAAAAAAACCAAGCAAGAGTTTAAAAATTTGCACATGTCAAGAAATTAGTGAGACCTTTTGTAGATGTTTATTAAGCAGAATAGAAATTAGACTATAACAGAAAATGCAATATTGAACTTTATTGTGACCACATGGAAACGGTCAGCAAGCAGAATATAAACTCGAATTAAGAAGAAGTTTCAAAATTGACATGTGTAAAAATAGACACATAAAAAATCCAATATTCACTATTATCTTGCCGTAGTACTTTTGTCAAAAAATGTGTAATAGTCAAAACTGACAAATAAAAAGTTCAATACTAACAATGATCTTGGCAACAGATAATTGTCATTCTGTGGAGAGAATTTTGGTGACGCAGCTCTATAAAATTACATTAAACAAATTGGAGTAGAGTGTAGTGACGTATAAGCTACGACTTTATTATTATTGATAGGTAACACTGGACCACAAATTCCAATTTTTTTTCTGCACCAGAGAAGCCATTATGAAATTCGTATGTAAAATCACCCCCTGATTTCGAAAATCAAGGTTATTTTTAATTCTATGGCAACGCTTTTGAGAAAAAAAAAATTGGGTCCACTTAATCATATCTCTGTTTTGTTACATCCTGCAAACCAATTTGCAGATAGCCAACAGGAGAAATTTCCATACATACATTGGTCCAACATCCAGCAATGTTCTGGATATTACATTGAGCTCCGAGCGTGATATATCAAGTTATGATTGGATGGTTCTTGATAGACCATCCTTCTCCGACCATGCGTATATCAGCTTCAACATCCCCCTAAAGAGGGTAGAGAAGGGAGGCACCTTTAGAAACCCTAGGTCAACGAACTGGACTAAATTTCAGAAACATGTAGAAACAAAACTGGGACAACCCAAAGAGGTTGCTAATGTAGGGGAACTGGAGGAGTCGAATGAATTCCTAACAAGGACGCTTATGACTGCGTATGACAAAGCTTGCCCTCTAAGAAGATTCAAAGGAAAAGCAAACCCGCCATGGTGGAGCAATGAGCTGAGTCTTCTAAGAAGACAGGTTAAAGAAATGTTTAAGCTCGCAAAGACCGCGCAAAGCGAAGCGTGTAGGGACGAGTACAAGGATCTACTGAGGATCTACAAGCGTGAAATTACCAGGGCGAAGAGAAAATCATGGAAAAGTTTCTGTACGGACATAGAGTGCTCCAGCGAAACAGCACGGTTGAAAAAAGTCCTAGCAAAGGGAAACATAGTCCAGGGACTAATAAAGAAAGAGAACGGGGAATGGTCACGTAATAGTGAGGAATCCCTTGAGGTGCTTCTCGATACACATTTCCCATCGGGAGACGGTTTAGAGGAGCCCAGCAGACATCACTCACACTTCGATCACGGAGCTAGTAGTGCCGGGCTTGGTGACCGATACCAAGATCGAGTGGGCAGTGCAGACGTTTTCTAAGTTTAAATCGCCGGGCCCAGATGTTATATTCCCGGCCATGCTACAAATCTCAAGTAGGGCGGTCGTGGAATGGCTTAAAATAATATTCGATGGGTGCATAAGACTGAATCAAATACCGCACTCTTGGAGAACTGCTCGTGTAGCTTTTCTACCAAAGGCGGGGAAGATCGGCCACATGTATTCCAAAGACTATAGACCCATTAGCTTAACATCATTTCTGCTCAAAACCTTTGAGAGGCTGATAGATGTGTACATAAAGTCCAACGTGGATGAAAAGCTGCTCTCCACAACACAGCATGCGTACACCAAAGGCAAGTCGGTAGACACCGCATTGCATAGGGTGGTAATAAGCATAGAGAAATCTCTGGAATATAAGGAGTATGCTCTAGGAGTCTTCTTGGACATTGCCGGGGCTTTCAATGATGTTGCAAAATGGGCGATTATGGATGGTCTTAATTACATTAAAGTACATCCTGCCTTAATCAGATGGATCGGCTGCATGTTAAATTGCAGAAAGATTACATCACAATGGGGATTGTACGAGGCCACGAAATCAGTTGACAGGGGCACGCCGCAGGAAGGGGTGCTATCACCTCTGCTGTGGACGCTGGTCATCAACCAACTGCTCAGGCAATTCGATGAGGGACCCGTAAAACTTACGGCTTACGCAGATGACGTTGCAATTTTCATAAGTGGAAAGTGCCTTCCAACGATTAGTTCTTTGATGGATCGGGCGCTTCGCGATATTCATACCTGGGTATCTAATGTCGGGTTGAACGTCAATGCGGAGAAGACGGATATGGTCTTGTTTACAAAGAGGTACAATGTCCCAAATTGGACCAGACCTAAGTTAGGAGGGGTGACCTTACAGGAGAAACCTTGCACAAAATATCTAGGAATCATCCTAGACAGTAAGCTGTCATGGAAGCTCAACGGGGAGGAGGGGGTCAAGAAGGCCTCAATGGCACTCTATGCAGGTAAGAGAATGCTGGGGTGTACGTGGGCCTATCGCCCTCTCTTTCTCATTGGGTTTCTACAGCGATTGTAAGCCCTATTCTAAACTATGGAGTTCTCGTTTGGTGGAAAGTCACACAAAAAACAACATACCCCAAAAAATTAGAGGGGGTATGCAGACTATCGATGCTTAGCATTACAGGAGCCCTGAAAACAACCCCGACGGCTGCACTGTATGCCATTTTGCACATCCCACCTGTAGACCTGGTAGCAAAGAACAAAGCGTTAACGACCGCAACCAGGATCGGTGCTTCGGCGCAGCTTGAGCGCCGACCATATGGCCATAGTAGTATAGCGTCATCAATCACAAGACGAACAGACTACATGATTCCCTATCTGCGCTTCGAGGGAGATCTTAAGGCCACAATAGAGGTGGACGGTTGGCGCAAGGGTGCGCAAATGGCGTACGAGGCGATACATGTGTACACCGATGGTTCCAAAGTAGTGGAAGGAGTAGGGTCTGCGGTGTACTGCGCTGATCCGGAAATAAGCAGATCCTACAGGCTGCCGGATTACTGTAGCATTTTCCAAGCGGAAATATTTGCCGTAACCAAAGCAGTAGAAACCCTGGAAGAGAATAGCTTAAGCTGCAACCGTGTTAACTTTTATATTGACAGTCAAGCAGCAATTAAGGCAATAATCTCGCATAGCACAGCATCTAAATGCGTGTTAGAGTGTAAGCAGTCTCTGGAGAGAATCGGGACAGGGAGAAGCATACATCTATATTGGGTCCCAGGGCATATGGGAATAGATGGGAATGAAAAAGCGGACGAACTAGCTAAACAGGGCGCATCCCTTGAAGCTTGCTCCGTAGATGTCCCAATTAGATTGGGCGAGATTAAGCGAAGGCGAGAGGTGACCATTTATCGACCAAGCGGGAAAGGCGTGGGTTCAAGCGCGGGGCTGTAAAGTGTCGAAGATTATGTGTAGGTCTTACAACCTTAGACTAACACAATTGCTCCTATCATTAAAAAGAGAGGACTGTAGACTCATGACGGGTATTCTGACTGGACACTGCGTTCTGGCGTCACATGCCTTTAAACTAGGCTTGGTCAATGATAGCAGATGTAGAAAGTGCGGGTTGGAGGAGGAAACGATCGAGCACGTTCTGTGCTCGTGCCATGCACTTGCCAGGCTAAGACTCCAGCTATTAGGATTGATACAGCTGTCAGATCTAGAAGCAGCAAGTGGCTTAAGTCCTAGGAAGCTTCTAGTATTTGCCAAGAGGACGGAGTTATTTTATAACATAGGTCCTAGTTTTTGATAGGGTTTTTCAGTTTGGTCGTTAAAACAAACTTCTGGTAACACTACGGACTCAATCAGTCTATGTGAGGTCCTCATGGACCGGCCAGTTCAACCTACCTACCTAATCATATATATCTCAAGAACAAAACGAACAATCATTACGGATTTTTTCCATTTTTTCTTGTAAAAATATAAAAAAATTTGTAATTTGCGAGGAAGGATCTCGAAAACTTTTTATTTTTTGCAGATTTGGTTTTTCGCTAACTAACTGGTATACGAATACTAACACGTGTACCAGTAGGGTACTTAAGTATTAAATGGATATATTTACTTGAATGCTTATAACTTTTGTATTAGTCCATCGATTTTGTTGAATGAAAGCTTGTTTTTTTTGTAATAAAACAGAGCTTAGAGAGAAAAAAACAAATCTGCTAAAAAATAAAAAGTTTTCGAGATCCTTCCTCGCATATTACAAAATTTTTTAAATTCTGACAAAAAAAATGGGTAAAATCCGTAATGATTGTTCGTTATCTTTGAATCTGCAGGGCCTAGTAAAAAGTGTTGTATGCACAGTTTATAGAAAATTTTATTACCTTTTAAAAGCATTGCATTTTTATTACTCATTTATATGTGTGGCCTAGAACTCGGAAATTCTTCTTCATATAACCTTTTAAAAGCTTCAAACCCTTTGGGAATTTTTCAATTCGTTCTTGAGATATATATGATTAAGTGGACCCATTTTTTTTTTTTTTTTTTTTTTTTTTTTTTTTTTTTTTTGGAAAAATTCGTTATTTTTAAATATCTCAAAAACGTTACCATAGAATTAAAAATAACCTTGAATTTCGAAATCAGGGGGTGATTTCATAATGACGTCTCTGGTGCATTTTGGCTGTAAACCAGTTTTGGTAATTTTTATAGCCTTATGCGTTTATGTTATGTTAATAATAAAGAGCATAAGGCCGTGGTTAAATAAAATACAATGTTTAAAATTTCATTGGTTTTTTTTTAATTTGTCAATATTTCGGCTTCAATCTGAAGCCATCTTCAGAACTGTAAGTAAACACAAATATATAAAAAGGGGACATTAATGGGTAGGGCCGCGTAGAGTAACAGGGGGCAGGGAAGGGGAGAGGGACAATGAGCGTGGAGGTAGTTTGGGAAAGATATGTAAGGTAAAAGAAAGGGATATGGTGATCGTCATTTTAGGACAAAACTACTTGATTCTCTAAGCTTTTATGCGTAATGATAGCAAAAACAACAAAAAGAAATATGAAAAGCAAAGAAAAATGAAAGAAAGTACGCATGCAAGGACTTACACAATTAACTCTTTCAAGCATTTGTTATCCTATTTGTATTTCGAAACTTCTTGCTATTTTACTCTAAAAATGTTTTTTTAAGAATCTCCAGGGCTATATCTTCCTGCCTTTATTGTGTGTGTGCACTTTCACATATATTGGTAGGTAGTATTATACAGTAGCTACAACAGCACATCAGTTCTCCCCCTAGAGTCAACATAAAATATAATTGAGCTGTTTGCTTTAAAGTGAACAGCAAGTAAGCAAATAAATAAAAAAGAGCAACACAAAAGTTAAGTATATATATTAAAAGTAATAGAACAATCATAGAAGCTAAAAGTAGCAAGTAAAATAATAAACATTCAAAGGAATGAAAAGCCCTTCAGGCCACTTACGCAATAACTTAAGTGTAAAAGTAAATGCATAGTCCTTAGTGCCACCAAACGTAGAGAAGGGATACAAATTTATTTTTAAATAGTTTCTTTAGAAAATGTAGGGAGAAAAAAAGCTTTTCACTACGCTTAGGATATCTTTGAAAATTGTTTATAATTATTGAACAGATTATTTATAAAGTAAGTGAGTGAATAAAAATGTTTACCAATTAATCGGGGATTGCTCGTATTGCTTTAAATGTATGAAAACATTTATTTGAAGTAATTTTTATACTCAGCGTGCTTTGCACACAGAGTATATTAATTTTAATTGGATAACAGTTGGTTGTACAGGTATAAAGGAATCGAGATAGATATGGACTTCCATATATCAAAATCATCAGTATCGAAAAAAAATTTTGATTGAGCCATGACCGTCCGTCCGTTAACACGATAACTTGAGGAAATATTGAGATATCTTCACCAAATTTGGTACGCGAGCTTCTCTGGACCCAGAATAGATTTGTATTGAAATTGAGCGAAATCGGATGATAACCACGCCCACTTTTTATATATACAACATTTTAGAAAACACAAAAAACCTGATTATTTAGTAAATAATACACCTAGAATATTGAAATTTGACGTATGACGACTGAGACTTCTGATAAAAAATTGAAAAAAAATTTTAAAATGGGCGTGGCACCGCCCACTTGTGATAATATCAATTTTACAAATATTATTAATCATAAATGAAAAATCGTAAAACCTATCGTAACAAAATTCGGCAGAGAGGTTGCCTTTACTACAAGGAATGCTTTGAAGAAAAATTAACGACCACGCCCACTTTTATATAAAAGATTTTTAGAAGGGTCGTGGACGAATAAAATAAGCTTTATCTTAGCGAAAAAGAGCTTTATGTCAATAGAATTTTACTTTCTAAACTGAATTATAACATTAAATTGTAAAACACTAAAATTTTTGAAAATGGTTGTGGCACCGCCCCTTTTACGACTAAGCAATTTTCTACGGTTCGGGAGCCATAACTGGAAGAAAAATTAACACATCGTAATGAAATTGTGTACACATATTTTCCTTATAGCAGAAAATATTTCTAGTAAAAATGGACGGGATCGGTTAAAGACCACGGCAACTTAGATAAAAAACAAGTATAAAAGGGTCGTAGACTAGAATAATGAGCTATAACTTGGCAAAAAATAGTTTTGAATTAATGTTATTTCACTTATCAAGTTTCACTGTAAGAGGAAATTGGGAGACATTTTTCTTTTAAACGGCCGTGCCACGTGTTATGTAGAAAGTTATTTATCTGAAATTAAAAGTACAATTGAAGCTCACGCTGAGTATATCATGTTCGGTTACACCCGAACTTACACACCTTTACTTGTTAATTTTATAATTTATTTAATAATTTGGGAAAATTTTAAACAACGTGACATCAGGACGGACAAAGCGACAGCTATTTCGATAATACCTTGTACATCTCTTCAAAGTCTTATTTATTATTAAATGAAAAATTTTTATGATTGTAAGTCTTCCTAATGGAAAAATTTTTTAGTCATGAAATGTAAATAAAAATATCAGTAAATTTTTTTAGTAGTTATTATAATTTATTTTTATTCAATTTAACTTAATTAAATTTCTTTTTTTTTTATTTATTTTTTTTTTAACTTTATTTTGTTTGATTTTATATTATTTTAATTTACTTCATTCTTTATTTTGTTTTATTTTTATTTTACTTTATTTTATTTTATTTTATTTTGTATTATTTTATTTTATTCCATTGGATCTCATTTTATTTATTTTATTTTTTTTATTTTATCTTATTTTATTTTGTCTTATTTTATTTTATTTTATTTTACTTTGTTTTGTTTTATATTATTTTAAATAATTTTATTTTACTTTCCTTTATTTTATTTTCTTTTATTTTATTTTAATTTATTTTATTTTATTTCATTTTATTTTATTTTATTTTATTGTATTTTATTTTGTTTTATTTTACTTTGTTTTGTTTTATATTATTTTATTTAATTTTTTTTTTTACTTTATTTTATTTTATTTTATTTTAATATATTTTGTTTTATTTTGTTTTGTTTTATTTTGTTTTGTTTTATTTTATTTTATTTTCTTTTATTTTATTTTATTTTATTTTAAAATTTTCTCCTATTAGGGTTACATTAAATAGCGGTTATAAGGAACAAGATACTTAATGCTATTTAATTGTTTTAACTAGTTACATTGGTTTGGTTTTACAATTGTTGGTAAGATTTTCTATAAATAAATAAATATGCATCAGGTTTTTAAATTTATATCATTCATCGTAGATTAGTGTTTACTTAAGAACTTTCTAACTATTTTATTATTTTATTTTATTTTCATTTATTTTGCTTTATTTTATTTTATTTTATTTTATTTGAATTTATCTTATAAGATCTTATTTTATTATTTTGTTTTGTTTTATTTCATTTTATTTTTTTATATTTTATAATATCTTTTAATTTAATTTTTTTCTTTTTTCTTCAAAAAAGTTCGGAAGAAATGTGTTTGAAAATTTTTTAGGCATTATGGTTTCTGGCCTTTTTTTAATTTTTGTTTTTGCTTTTTTAAAGGATGTTGTAGATTGTGTGGACTTTTATGTTCAGATTCTCGTTTGCGCCCAAAAGTAATAAGCCTATGTGGACTGACGGGTGACTCGCAAACGAAAAATCTCGCTGGATAGGGTACATTTGGTGATAGGTGACAGTAGGTTTAGCACACTTTCTAGCAAAAATATTTAAAAATCCTATGTTTAACTTTAATATAAACCCAATTTTTTAGTGACGTCATAGAGCTTTAGATGCGAAAGCGTCTGCTCTCTGGCTTGAAGTGGTTAAAAAATAGTTCATGTTTTCTTAATTAACTTTTATTGTTGGCACAAAGAAATTTTGGTGTAATTTAATGAATAATTAAACAATTTGTGTGACCATCCGTATTTTGTGGCTTGCGGCGCAAACTGAATTTGTGCAGTGTTGGCCATAATTAATTTCTAGTTGCTGATGTAATTTTATAATTTAATTTGTTAGTATTAAAATATGCTTGCTTGTATGTAAATGTATTGGGTCTACTTGCAAAGTTTTATAAGTCAGAGTTTTGCAAACTTTGTCAAAGAGCGAATATGAATTCAAGTGTTCAAACTCACAGCGCGCTGTGTGGGCTTAGAATATATCTGCGATAGGTAATTCCTGTTTTGGGAGTGGGATCAGTCTCAGTGAACTCCTACCAATGCAAAACGCTAACAAAACTTGATTTGTATTTATTTCCTCTTGAAGGCAAAAGCTAATATTCGGGTAGCACCATGAAAGGTGCAAGCAAAAGGCGAATAAGCCTTTGCGGAATCTTTCGTAGTGGCCATGAGAATGGAAATGGAGTTCGAAGCCACGATGCTGGTTTTGTAGTGGAAATTGACTTCGCCGGCAGTCCTTCACTGACGTGAACGAGCGAAAAGGGAAGATAAGCACCTACTTAGAAGCAAAAAACGTGAGGCAGAACAGCTGATAGGAATAATGCTCTGCTTTCTGTAGAAATGATAAACGAAACCTGGTTACTGACGTAAAGAATCGAAAAACCAATTCCTTTCATTGCTAAACAATGAGGAGAAAACGAGCACAATACCCCAGCCTTACACCACTTGACTGCGACGACGTTAGATAGCAATATCTCAGCTTAAGAATAGCCAAACCTTACCCAATCTGTGTCACCTAAGGTCAGATGAGCAATTGAAGTGTGCTCTGCTGAAATCACAAGATGCCGCAGGCCGCGCTAAATACCGCAAAATCAATCCGGCGTACTGTGCGAAAGATTGAAGCGCAAAAGAGGTATGGTTCCTTCGGCAAAGTTTCTTATTTGATCCCTAGAATATGATATTCACAGAGCAATGGGCGATTTTTTTGCCTCCCCACAAATCGACCCGGCCTAATATATATATATATATATATATTGGTCTTAACAAACGCGACCTAGTTTTGCTTCTCTGGATTGGAACAAAAGACGAAGACAAGACCAAGTACTTGGTGTTATCCAAGAAACATTGTTGACGGATATAAATTTGAGAACCATCATTAGCAGCGGAAACAAAATCAACTTAGAAGTCAAATACCAACAAGTGCTATTTTGGACTGAGTAGGAAAGTGAAAAGTAAATTCTTCTATCGAACAAATATGCCGTTGTACGAGTTGCTTATCATACATGCTCTGATGCCCATCAAACCTGCGCTCCCCCTGATGTAAAGATGACTGTTAGAGTGTTCGAGCGAAAAGTTCTTCGGAAAATATATGGTCCTATCCGTGAAGCTGACAACGATTAATAATGGGCTTTATGATCTCTAACAACGAGCTTTATGAAAGGTACGGTAGCTAGGTTGTTTTATGCGAATTTATGAATCTGTTTCGGCTCAGAAAGTAGTTCTATCGGCACCTGCATTTAGAAGCAGAGGAGGGATATCCACCTTCACTGAGTTGTTAGAGGCAGGTGTAGAAAGACTTGATCTCCGCTAATTGTCCGCGTTAAGTTAACTTATACCTGACTATTTTATAGGATTCCGAAAGGTAACGCAATTCTACTTAACTAGAATAAGTCAGCTACTAACTAATTGCAAAATAATGCAGCTTTGCATTGGCAAAGACTGTAATTGAGAAATTTAAAAATCGAATCGAATGAGTTCTCTTATTACACTCACAAATGCATACTTTTGAATGAGTCATTTCGGAAATGCAATTTGGATGAAGAAAAGTGCAGCATTTGGAAACTTCCGCCCAAAATGATGAATTTAGGCAGTGTAAATGTGATATATGTAAAAAAAAATTTTTTAATAAAAAATCTTTTGTCTATTCACGCCTTTCTTTTTTGAACTATGGAATTTTCTCTAAAATTTTCAAAAATATACATATGAAAATAAATGTTGCCTTTCCTTCGTCCAGATCCAACTTCATGCATTCCAGATAAAAGTCATCTGTTGTTGGCGTTTAGCTGGATGTAGTGCATAGCAAATCGGGAAATGTTTTTATGTAGGTATTACACCTACATATGCAAGGCCGTTATTTTAAGAGCGCATAAAAGCCAAACTGCGGTTAAAAAAAAAAAAAGGGGCAGGAAAAGCTGGATTTATCATTTTTCCCTTAAGACATGGACTTATAGTTTTTTCCCTTTAAACATGGACTAAAACAAGTAGGTCACGTTGCACCAATTTTTATGAAACATTAAGAAGAAGCACGACGCAAACTGGAAGGGAAGCTCGGCCTAAAATATCTTCGGAGGTTGTCGTGCTTCATTTATATATTTTTTTAATAACCACTTATATTGTGAACAAACATTTGCAGATGGTTTATTTTTCAATTAGTATACGCTATTTACATAAACTATGAATGATCTTTTGCAAAATATATTCAATAATTAAATTTACATAAAGTAGAAATAACAAGTAAGGAAGTCTAAGTTCGGGTGAAACCGAACATTACATAGCCAGATGTACACTTGAAATGCTGTTGTTGTTTGTTTTGTGTGCTTAATAGTGTTACAAGGCTGCGCAATAATACATATACATATGGTTCTATTCTGAACCAATTTTCGTTTAAAAGAAGCAAAAAGGATACAGAGGCTAACACCAATGACCTTGAGCGGGTAATAATGCAGTTTTCCTTCAGATATGGGGATTCCCGTACTGCTTATTTTAAAGTAAAGATATAACAGATAACATAAACACACAAGTGCCATTGTACTAAAGTGCTTTATTACAAAAAAGGGCACGGTTATTAACGAAATTTTCCAACTTTTACTAGAAATAACTTATTACCTGCATCTACGCACTTTTACAAAATCGTTTATATAAAAGAAGGCGATTTAACCGATTTATACCATTTTTACTGAAAATATTTCCTGTTATATACCAAATTTTTCGTCGAGGTATGGCTCCAGAAACGTTGGGAAATGCATTGTGTAAAAGCAGCAGTGCCACGCCCATTTTTCAAGATTTGAATTTTTTCCCATTTCTTGTTAAAATTGCACAAAATACGATTGGTACAAAACTATTTTTCGCTGAGACTTAACTTATTATTTTTGCCTACGACCCTTTTTCAAGTCATTTATATAAAAGTGGGCGTTGTCCTTAAGCAATCATATCCATTTTTACTAGAAATATTTCCGGCTATAAGGACAATATTTGTACCCAAGTTTGTTACGATATGTTAATTTTTCTTCGAGTTATGGCTCCCGAAACATTGAAAATTGCTTAGACAAAAAAGGGGCGGTGCCACACCCATTTTCAAAAACTTTAGTGTTTTCCAATTTAATGTTATAATTGAATTAAGAAAGTAAAATTCTATTGATACAAAGTTCTTTTTCGCTAATTTAGCTTATTATTTTCGTCTACGACCCCTTTAAAAACACTTATATATAGAAGTGGGCGTGGTCTTTAACCGATCTCGTCCATTTTTTCTAGAAATATTTCCGGCTATAAGGAAAATTTTAGTTTTTCTTCGAGTTATGGCTCCCAAATATAGAAAATTGCTTAGTCATAAAAAGGGCGGTGCCACGCCCATTCTTTAAAAATTTAAGTTTTTCATATTTATTGTTATAAATCCACTTGGGAAATGGAGTACCATTGATAAAAAGCTCTTTTTTGCAAAGATATAACTTATCTTATTCGTCCACGACCCTTTTAAAAATCTTTTATACAAAAGTGGGCGTGGTCATTAACCGATTTCGTTAATTTTTCTTCAAAGCATTCCTTATAGTAAAGGCAACCTCTCTGCCGAATTTTGTTATGATAGGTTTAACGATTTTTGATTTATGATTAATTATATTTGTAAAATTTAATTTATCACAAGTGGGCGGTACCACGCCCATTTAAAAAAATTTTTCAAATTTTTATCAAAAGTCCCAATATCAGTTCACACGTCAAATTTCAATATTCTAGGTGTATGATTTACCAAATAATTAGGTTTTTTGTGTTTTCCAAAATGTTATATATATAAAAAGTGGGCGTGGTTATCATCCGATATCGCTCGTTTTCAATACCAATCTATTCTGAAGAAATTTGGTGAAGATATCTCAATATTTACTCAAGTTATCGTGTTAACTGACAGACGGACGGACGGACATGGCTCAATCGAATTTTTTTCGATACTGATGAGTTTATTATGGAAGTCTATATCTATCTCGATTCCTTTATACCTGTACAACCAACCGTTATCCAATCAAAGTTATAAAACCAGTGTGCAAGTACAGCTGGGTATAAACACAGAAGCTCACTACAAATTGATAACCGTTCGTTTTGTCTAAAATAAACACATTTCATTTGTTTATATTATTATTTGGAAGACTTAACTCGTTTACATTAATGTATGTATTTATTTATTGTCAATGATCTGGCAAACTATGTAAATTTCATTTATAATTTGTTATATATGTTTGCTTGTGCTGATGGCTTGAATAAAATGTTGCAATTTCATAAGTTATAAAACATACGCGCACACACACAAACATGTACAAACACACAAATGCGTTGACATGCCTACACAAATGCTGCAAGCGATAATTACATATCCGACCAAGCACTTACCCATCATTATTAATTGAATAATTTATGTTTTGTTAGCTCGATTTCAACAGAAGTGACAGAATTGAAAAAAATTAATGGCTAGGCGGGCATGCATTTACGCATACTTTGATCCATTAATATATACCCAACAAGGAAGTCGGCAACTGGTGGCGAAAATTTGCAGACTCATGATTATAGGAATCAACAAATGAACGAGGTCACGAGTTAGACACTGTTGATTTTTCCTGCAGGGTATGTATACAAGTACTGCATACCTAAATATACGGTTTTTGCCACTCACGCATATTAAAATGTCATTGTATTGGCTATTACCTTTTTTGGGTGGCATTCGAAATAATCTATTTGGCTAACACTTACAATCTTCATTACATTCGAGCATCGATTGAATTTTTAACAATTGACAATGCTATTTTAAAGCAAAAAGCGCTCAGAATGGCTATTGAATGGTGAAAATTAGCGCTTTCAGCGAACATAACTGTTGATCAAATGTTAAGTGATATTTTTGATCCTCTCAACGTTTGGAATTTTACGTCAAATTACTGAGCAGAAAATTTGTTTGCTACATTCGCCCAACGTATTTATCTGGCTATCTGAAATTTCTTCGACATTTTAAATTTGTATACTCAACTGGGCAGAGCTCACAGAATATATGAATTTTGTTCGCATAACGGTACCCCGTAACGGCATAAACTAATCGAGATAGATAAAGACTTATATATATCAAAATGATCTGGGCAAAGAAAAAATTAATTTAGCCATGTCCTTCCGCCCGTCTGCCCGTAAAAATGATAACTTAAGTAAATTTTGATGTATCGTAATGAAATTTTGTATGTAAGTTCCGGGGCACTCATCTCAAATCGCTACTTAAAATTAACGAAATGGGACTATAACCACGCCCACTTTTTCGATATCAAAAATTTCGTAAAACCGAAAAAGTGCGATAATTTATTGCCAAAGACGTATAAAGCGATGAAACTTGGCAAGTCGGTTGACCTTATGACGCAGAATAGAAAATTAGTTAAATTTTGGACAATGGGCGTGGAACCGCCCAATTTTAAAAGAAGATAATTTAAAAGTTTTGCAAGCTGTAATTTGGCAGTCGTTGAAGATATCACGCTATTACTATATGTGATCTATATGAACTCGGATGACGGACACGCCCACTTAAAAAAATTTTTTAAAAGTTAAATTTTAACAAAAAATTTAATATCTTTAAAGTATATAAGTAAATAATGTCAACATTCAACTCCAACATTTGTCTCCAAAGCTCTCAGCTGAGTATGTAATGTTCGGTTACACCCGAACTTAGCCTTCCTTACATATTGTTTATAAATACCATTTGTGATCCAAAGATGCCAATCAAAAACGTTAAGACTAATAGCGCAAGCTCCCTGGTATATGAAAAATATTCATATACATAAAGATCTAAAAACAGCAATGGTTATAGACGAAATAAAAAGATACAGCACACGATATATCGAGAGACTACACAACCATCCAAACCCACAAGCCATTAACTTGCTAGACAACAGCGAAGAAACACGACGGCTGCAAAGACCCCCTTAGACTTGCCTCTTAGATCCTAAGCAAATATGGGGCCTTTCTCTCGTATAGCCTTTAACATTTCTTCGCCCCGTAAATACAGCTGTCGGTCGCAACGAAGGTGTGTTTGCGGGGCGGACTAGTTTTGGGGGTTGTATGGGAGGATGGCCTTAATGTAATGTATGTATATAATATAAAGTATATATATAAGTATATGAATATGTATGTTAACACATACTCCTAGTTGATTTACATAATTCGAGATTTACAGTTGTATATACATAGAAGTCACATAATAATCCTTTTTATAGGACAAATTGCACTTAATGCATCAATGTAAATGTAATGTTATAAAATTTGCTTATTGTCTAACGACAGATTGTAAATAAAGACGATAAAAAAAAAATATTATAGTGAACTGTGAAAAAAATTTTACGAAGCCCCCTTCCTTAAAATTTGAAGATAAATATTTCATTTGACATCTCCTCGTTCAAAGAACAAATCTTCTATCACTCAACTGATGTGCAACATATTTGCAACGTATCAACAAAAAAATTGTGTTCGCTGAATCCGCCCAATGGTGTGATGTTTATTGTTGGTTTTAAATTGCGACTAAAGAAAAAATTTTTAATTTGTTGGCGCACAAGTTTTTTTCTGCGACTGATAAATGCAAAAGACTGTTCTTTTGCTGCTATTCATTTACAACTTAACATCAATTTGTGTGCTGAATTTTTTCCAAAAGTTATTAAAACAAAGTGGTGCTAAATGAACTTTCCATGTTACATCATCGAATTTGATTGCACTCAATAATTACGTATATAGCGTTTTCAGGTCAAATGAATTTTTTTCATTTCAAAAGAAATTTTTTTCATATAAAATGATTTTTTTTTTTTTCAAACCAATTGAAATTTTTTTTAATCAAACGTGTCGCTCTTCAAATGAAACTTAACCTTTTTGATATCAAATACAACTTTATTTCTTTTACATTAAAATATTTTCATATCAAATAAAACTTTTTCAAGCTAAATGAAGCTTTTATCACATGGAAAGAACTTTTCGAACCAAATGAGACGTTTCAAATTAAATAAAAATTTTGTCAAATGAAATGAACTTTTTTCAAATCAAATGAAAGTTTTTTAAAACCAAGTGGAGCTTTTTCCACATTAAACGAAGCTTTTTTAAACCAAATGAATTTTTTTCATTTCAAAAGGAACTTTTCATTTCAGAAGAAACTTTTTTCAAATCAAATAACATTTTTATAAAAAAAGAAAAAATCACATTAAACTTTCCCAACTCAGTTGAAACTTCTTTAAAACCATTTGAATCTTTCTTCACACCAAATTAAACTTTTTTAATGGGAAATGGAACTTTTTTAAAATCAAAAGAATCCTTTTGAAAAGCAAATGAAGTTTTTTCAAATTAAATGGAAATTTTTCAGTTCAAAACAAACTTTTCATTTCAAAGACATTTTTTTATTTCAAAATAAACTTTTTTCTTTTTAAAAGACCCTTTTCCAAATGGAACATTTTTCATATCTGAGACTTTTATATGAAGCTTTTTTCCTTTCAAAAATTTTCCAAATCAAATAAAACTTTTGCCAAATTAAATGAAATTTTTTTCAAATTAAATGAAACTTTTATAAAACCAAATGAATCTTTCTTCAAATCGATGCAACTTTTTTCAAATCAAATGAAGTTTTTTCAACTCAATTGAATCTTCTTCTTGAAATTAAACTTTTTTTCTATCCACTGAAACTTTTTTCAAATTAAATGAAACTTTTTTTCACATCAATTAAACCTTGTTTTCAAATCAAATGAAACTATAATTAGACGTATTAGATCATAATGTTTTGAACCTTGTTTGCACACCGAAAAGCTATTGCACTATTAACGGTGTACTGTGTTAGTGTCATATATAATCGACTGCTGAGTGGAATATCACTCTATCTCGGCAGCCGATTCGAGAACGCCCTATCTCATTAAACTTAAGAAAAACAACCTTTTCCAAATTTTTTGGGAAGAATGCGATGTTTTAGACTTTTATTCAAACAAGGTGGTTATGAAAAAAGTTCTGCGATAAGGCGTGCTGGAATCAAGTTCTAAGATAACGCGTTTTTGAAACAAAACTGGAGATAGGGTATTTTTAAAAAAATATTGTTGGATAGGGTGTTTTCGGTCTGGCAGTCTAGATAGACTGATATTCCATACATTAGCATTATGTATGATGAGATAGTCATAGAGCGTGATTTTCTTTTCATTTGCCTACTCAGTCTACAGAAGCATTTGACGACAAAATTTCTTCTCCGTTGGTTTTTAAGCTAACATAGCTGTTAATGCTGGTTTATAAATAGTTCAGTCTGTCATTTACAACTTTACAGTTTTTATTTGACAACTTGTTTTGAATTAGATTTTTTGACGTTGAGTAGAAGTGAGTTACTTGCCGGAATCCCGTAAAATAGGTATTTATAAGTTAACTACTTTTAGAAATTTTCCTGCATGGTATTAACACGACCCCAAAACAGGTGACATTAAAGTTTGCTATATTTAATTGTCAAAAATTCACTTGAAAGTAAAAAACCTAATCTATACAAAAACGCTTCACATGCAACATGTTACGTGAGTGCGCTTTTGCTTGCACCACATACATATTTTCACCGAAAGTTTAGTATCCCAAAATTTTGCTAAAAACAACAAACAAAAGAATACCAAAAAACATTTTGCGGAAATGCATTTGCTTCTGATCAAATTTGGCACTTAAACACTTTGAACCAGAATTAACAGACGAACTGTGCAAAACCCACCAACACTTGCGGTGTGTGTTTACAAACATACGAATATTTGGTCACATGTAAAGCTCTAATGGCTTTGAATGCCGCATAATAGCCCAACGCCTTCGTTGTTTTGTTCAAATTTAACCGGCCATATAAACGAATGGCTAGGCTAGCGTGTGTAATGCAATAAAGGCAATGGAATATTTATGCAATATTTACATACATACATAAACTCCTGCATATATACACACTCTCACCTGCATGCATAAGTAACTTTGAAAATTTGCTGAAATATTACGCTAAAGAGTAAAAACAAATTTTTTTTTTTTTTTTGTACCATTGCTTTTGGAAATTTTTCTAGAGATAACAGCGCCAAGGGACAAAAAGCAGTTAATATGATAATTCAGTTCAGTTATTTTGTTAAATTTATTGAAAACACTTAATCTACTCACACTAGCTTAACAAATATTTGAACTGACAATATTTGTGTGCTGTTGAGCAAATAACAAAAAGCTCTGTATATGAGTATACTTAACTGGGTCATAATTACTCATAACAAGTGAGGAAGGTTAAATTCGGGTGTATTCGAACATTACCTACTCAGCTGAGAGCTTTGGAGACAAATGTTAAGTTGAATGTTAACATAATTTAATTAGTATATACTGTAAAGATATTCAATTTTTTGTTAAAATTTGACTTCTAAAATTTTTTTTAAGTGGGCGTATTCGTCATCCGATTTCATATAGAGAATAGCAGTAATATAGTAATAGCAGTAACGTTCCTACCAAATTTCATCATGATATCTTCAACGACTGCCAAATTATAGCTCGCAAAACTTTCAAATTACCTTCTTTTAAAAGTGGGCGGTGCCACGCCCATTGCCCATACTTTTACTAATTTTCTATTCTGCGCCATAAAGTCAACCGACCTACCAAATTTCATTGCTTTATCCGTCTTTGGTAATGAATTATCTAATGAATTATAACTTTTTCGGTTTTTCGAAATTTTCGATATCGAAAAAGTGGGCGTGGTTATATAGTCCGATTTCGTTCATTTTAAATAGCGATCTGAGATGACTTCTCAGGAACTTATATATCAAAATTCATTAAGCTACCTCAAAATTTACTCAAGTTATCGTGTTTACGGACAGACGGACGGACTGAAGGACAGACATGGCTAAATAAATTTCTTTTTTCGCCCAGATTATTTTGATATATAGAAGTTTATATCTATCTCGATTAGTTTGTGCCATTACCGGGTACCGTTATGCGAACAAAATTAATACACTCTGCGAGCTCTGCTCAGCTGAGTATAAACAAATTGTGTGATCTTCTGATATGTACACATTTGCTTTCATCATAATATTCTGAATAAATTTTTTCAACTTTAGTTTATTACACGGTGACGTCTTTGGCAATTAGACTTGGGATCTGCTATCGTCAAGGGTGAGACAATTGTACACAACATTTCATCTTTCCTGAAGCATTCTAATAAAGAAAATTGAGATTTCGAAAAGGCTAAGACACCTAACATAGAATCAGTAGTTTTATGTAAGAAAAGTTTAAAGTATCTTAGTATATATGCAAATTATAATGGGCCGTAATCATAGTCGCTAACTAAAATACTGTTAATTAAAATCTTGCATAAATTAAAAATGGTCTGTCATAGTCATATTATACATAGCTTTCAGATAAAATAAGCGTAGACATATATGAAAAAGGCATTGATTGGCGCAATGAGAAAATTTCAGAAGTTTTAATAGCTCACCTTGTTCCTTACAACCGCAAATACTTGACTCCAACTATAAAAAAATGGTAACTTTTTACTTGAAAAGAACTGTCAAAATTTTCGAAGCAGTATTCGAAGATGCGTTTTAATCCCAGTACTCATAATCCGATGGTAGATTAAAATACTATTTAAAAGCTATTAGCAAGCGTTTTGTAAACATTTGCCTTTTTTCTATCAGCTGGCAATTCAAAAATGACAGTTCAATTTAATATATAATGAAATAACCAATTTACTTGCAAATCCTCTTATTTGCCCTCCTGCTAAGTTCGAATCACTAAACTTTTGAATAAATAACTCCAATATTGAATAATGGAAAAATGGCCTTTATTAAAGTACTTCACAATAACACTTATACTTTGCAACTAGTTGGCTTAATAACCAAATTGATAAATCCAAATAATACTGCTATGGCTCGCTAGATAGCGTCTTAATCGAAACTGCTTGATAGCTCAAACCACACTGAATTCCAGCGCCTCTACATTTGCTGCCTTTTATACTCTCTGATTTCAACGTTCGCATCTTCTAGGCGCTTCCAAAATCTACTAGTTGCCATCAGCTCTCAAACTTCTCAGCTGTACATACTTATTTAGAGAAAATTCGCTTTATTTCATTCTTAAACAATTATTCAAATTCCGCAACATTACTGACAAAGTAGTTAAAAGCAGATTTCGTCGCCTTAAAGCGAATAAAGCAACTACGTGATTCACTTATACAATTACGATTGGTGCTTAACGTGAGTACGTGTCGATGGAAGACTCAACCCCACGGTGCCATACACGGATCTAATTGCACGATCAATGCCCCAACTATCGGCTCCTTGTTGTATTGCCTCAACACTTCTAAGCCGAATCATTGGTACCAATTAGCGTGTAATCGGCGTCTATCAAGCTCTTGCCATTTTATGGATATTGGCATCCAATTGCTAGGCAACTCCACCTTGCATTCCAACACGTTTCCATTTCTATGCACAAGTATTTCGCTGTAACTTGTTCTGATGCTAGTGCTCATCAGATACATGATACGGTCCCACACTTAATACATGTATTAGGGGAAAGTGAGCAACCCTTTCTGAGTACCAGTAAAACTGGAACGCACTTTGGGGGTGCTACAACCTTT
Source organism: Eurosta solidaginis (assembly GCF_040869045.1). Lineage (NCBI taxonomy): Eukaryota > Metazoa > Arthropoda > Insecta > Diptera > Tephritidae > Eurosta > Eurosta solidaginis. Next base: position 197,130,670 of record NC_090321.1, read on the forward strand.
GTATGGCATTATGATCAAAAAGGTCTGTTCGCTGTGACTAACTACAATGACGTCATCTACACTCCGAGAAAAATCGTTCTAAAACGAACGAAACACGTTCAAAATTAAGAACATTCGTTGACAAAAGTCTGCTAAGTACGTTTTTCCTAAACTCGTGACCGATGTGCTTGTTTTAAGAACGGTTTTTGAAAGCACATTGTTCATATTTTATGACCAGTTTGGTATTGATGTGTGAATATTATGTGCTCATTTCAAGCACTGTTTGGGCTTGATTTAAGATTTTGCGTTCCCACGCTTCGAGAACAATTTCTGGTCGAGTTAACATTTTTCGGTCTCAATTCTAGAACGGTTTGTGCTTGACCTTTGGGGGGAGTAGGGAAGGTAATTTTTTCAAGTAGTACCCATTCATTTATTTTTTTTTTTTATTAATAAATAATTTGTTGTCTTTACAAAAAAATTCCAAAAGGTTTGAAAAAAACCATAATATGCATTTTTCCATGTAGTTCTCTTATCGATAAATGTTTCTTATTTGATGATGTAATTTGAATATATATTTAAAACATTTCATAACAAGGTTGAGAATTACCTGTGCATATGTCAATGGAACTGAACGACAAATGTAATTTTTTTAAAAAACTTTAGAGTTTGACGGCGATCGAACTCGCGCCATACGATCGCAACCGCAACATCATAGCCGCTGGGCCACTACAACTGATTCATACCTTGTGCCAAATGTTGTATTTAACATTGTAGTGCACATGAATTATACCCTTTCTTTTTTCTTAAACTTCATTTAAGAACATTGTTCTCATTAATAGAACATTTGTTCATATTTTAAGACCAGCAGTTCTCTTTTCAAGAAAATGGTGTCAGTTCAAGAACAAGGTTGTTGTTTTGAGAACAAGTCGTTCGTTTTTCAAGAACAAAAAAGTAATAACACGAAAAGCTTGATTTGATTCCGGTAGTGCTGGATTTTAGAACGACGTTTTTCTCTGAGTGTATAAGCCCAAAATGTCTTTTCCAGCATGAATAACTACTTCGACGTCATCAATAAAGTGAAAAGGTCCATTTCTTGTGAATAAAACGATCTGTTGTTCTGGGCAACACACAAGTACTTAACACGCCCACTCGCAAGATACATCTTCATTAAAAATCGTACTAACACACCCGCACTTAAGATACATCTCATTAGTCCAGGTACTAGTGCGTTTACTTACGATCATATGCTTGGCCCAAATAAGTTACCAAAAATTTCAAAAAGAAGAGTGGGCACTAACCTAATCTTACAATTATCCATAATTATCCACAACGAGAGACCATTATGCTAATGAATTTCGAGCCAAGTTTTTCATCCAGTTTTCGACCTGCATTATTTGCTACTTTCTTACAATCCCATTTATATTCATCATTGTTTTACTCGTCTTTGTTATTCAGCCTTGTTTACCAACCATTTTAACAACGCAATTTAGGGGTGTTTTCAACCTTTCTCTTGACCTTCCGCAGAAGCTTCTTTGAATTACTTGTGCATAGACCAGACACATAGTAACGCAGTTTACTCCGTTTGGAAAGACCACTGTAAACTATATGCCAACTTTCCATTTAAGATGACCGCATTACTCCGATTATAATACTTTATTGCCAACTCTAGTGAAGAAGCGAACGCATAACTTCACTAAGCATTGTTTATTGTCAACTTCCACGGAGGGGAATTCCTCGTATTAAGGACAACCCATAAATCGAAAATACGACCTGAAACCACAACCACCGCTATTCCCCCACAAGGGGCCGAACCCATGGTCAGGGGGTGAGACCTAAATACAAAACATCATGCGATGCAATGTATCAGGTCACAACTGGCTTTTCCTGCTTCCTGCGGCACAGTTTTTACAGACCATGCTTATGGTCTCGCACCATGCTTATGGTACACGGCGTCCATACTGCTCCCTTTCGAGTAGTCGCCACTCATGGATTGGTTAGCCGTGGTATTATGACCGCCTTTTACGATCGGTATAACTACCGAGGGCATATTCTTGACCCCCTACCCACAGGGGGGTGTTGGAAGGGTAAGGAAAACTTATTTGCATTAAGACAGCTGTGAACGCAAAAATTGTGCAAAACTTAATTGTTATCGTCCCAGCCGTTGAAGCCGTTTAGTTTTATAGAACCGAAACCGGATAGGGAAAGGGCTAACCTCGATATTGTATAGGTATTCAGGACGTTCAATGATAATCAAATTAAATCAAATTTAGGTTTGTCTTCGCAAAATCAGCATAAATAAAAGAATTTGGTATGATTTCCTATAGAAACACTTAAAATGTTAAACCATTTCACATCGACTGGCAAAGTGTAAGTCTCTTTTTCATTAGACAATCATTGAGTTCAAGTTTGTCGCGACGTAGTCTAAGGGGATGTTTTATATCGTTTTTGATTCCACGCTTTCTTTCAAGAAAAATTGGCAAATGAGAAGGGGAATAGAAACACAAAAGAGAATGCCAGCGGAATTGAATTCAAGTGTTATATAATGAAATTCAATTATCCGAAGTCGGAAATAATAAATTCCTTTTTTACCGATATTCACATAAAAACGAAAAATAACCCCCAAACCCCAGCGATCTTAAAAAAAAAATGAGATAAGAAATGTATCGCGCAAAACACCCTTTTAGTTAATGCTTCTCTAATTACAACAACCACGTAAAAATTTTAAACTTTTTTGCAAAAATCTGAATCTTGACGGAGTAAAATTATTTCGTTCCCGCCTTCGGTGTATTGCTTTCGAAGTAAAGGCGTGTCATTTGACATCACTTTCGACGTTTTTGGAAATGTATTAGCAATCGACCCCTGTGGTAAATTATTACTTCCTTTGATTATTTATTTCTATATTTAATGCTTAAATGAAAATAGCATGATCGTTTTTCCTGAAGTGATATTAAAATATTAAAACACATACAAATATCTGTCAATGCGGAATAATCAGAATTAAGAATTTACTGATTTTGCATATGTGGGGCCAAGTAACCATCGCAAGTTTTAAAATTGCGTGTATTTCTAAGGATAATAAATTAGGTTTGACGTGTATTGGCTTGTCGGGGAAGCCCTTTTTTCACATTCATTTAAGTTTTTCGCGTTTAAATAGCAAATTGTTAAATTTCTCGCAACTTTTAACTTTTTAATTGGTCGAAATTTCAGTTTTTTATATACTGAGTAGGGCTGTGAACCGGATCCGGATTTTTCAACTATCCGGATAAACCGGATATTCGAATAACCGGGTAGCTTGGAATATAAAGGGCGAATATCTGCATATCAGAATTGAACGAAGCAAACATCGAAAAATTATTCACAAAATATGTTTATAGATTATTAAATTAACGTCAAAAATTAAAAAGCTACAATTTTACAAACAAGTGAAGATAAGAACAGTGCCATTTGTTTATATTGTGATAAAATGCTGTTAATTGATCTAAATGCACACGAAGTTATTGTTATTAATGTTAAATAAACATATGTGGTACATCAATTTGTTGCTTTCACTGGCTATCCAAAAATACGGTTATTAACCGGATCTTCATAAATCCGGATATCCGGATAGTTCCACAAATGAATATTAACCGGATATCCATGCCGCCCGGATTTTATCCGTGTCAACGGATATCCGTATGGATAAATAAATAATTTTTAATTTTGACCATATGTGCTCAACCCAGCAAACATAATAATTTTATTATTTATGTATACAAAACTAGCAGACTCGCCAGACGTTGTTCTGCCCTAAATATGGTATATCTGCATACAATTTAATAAGCTTTTTCCGTCTAACTCTGACCTCCCGCTCTTCACTTTTTCTTAATCCTTTTATTCACTCCTCCCTCCATCGTTTTCGCTTCATCTATCTCAATCTTCGTCTCACTCTATCTCTTTCTCAGTCTCCTTCTTCTTCCCTCTTTTCTCTTCTCTCAAGTTCTTCTCATTCTTCTTCATCCCTTATTGCCAGTCACAGAGGGTGGTATGTATCCCACTCCGAGTCTCAGTCCCAGTCCGAGTCCTAATCCCAGTCCCAGTCCGTTTGTGGTCTACTTCCCGGAAAAAAGGATCGTAAATACTAATATAGGCAAATTTATATACCAAATTTCAGGCACATCGAATGTAAATAGGTATGTGGGTATTATTAATTCATGTCTTTTAAAAATTATTATTGGCCTTTAATATTTAAGTCTGTATAACATAGTCAATTGTTCCTGATGATGATTTCAGACTTAAGTCGAAATATCAAAAATACAAATATAAAATATATACACTGTGTTTTATTTGTATAAGGCCTCGAGCTTATAAAATAGATTAATAAAATTAATTCATGTCTTATTTCGTCTTCGCATGCACATTTTTTAGTTTTGCTCGGTGGATGCGACTAAATCGAATATCACAATGAAAATTAAAGCTATCAGCAGCGGCTTTCATTTGATATCCATATTACACACACATTCTAGGGGTATCCGGATCCACGTTTTGGCCTATATCTCGAGCCCCTGTCACCAATAGGTATGAAATCTACCCTGTACTAAAGCACTCATGAACAGCTTTCATTTGTTATCCATATTGTATAAACCCATTCCAGGGGTACCCTGATCCACGTTTTTGGCCTATATCTCGAGACCTTAGTCACAAATAGGTATGAAAAATACACTGTACTAAAGCACTTAGCAACAGCTTTCCTTTGTTATACATATTCTATAAACATATTCTAGGGGTACCCGCGTCCACGTTTTGGCCTATATCTCGATACCCTAGTCTCCCAGGGATACGAAAAATACGCTGTATCAAAGTACTCATAAACAACTTCCATTTGATACCCATATCATACAAACGCATCCCAAGATTACCGAGGTCCACGTTTTGAAACAGTGAAACTATCTTGACACACCTGGATACGGCTTCAACATATCGTATCTTATCCATATTTTAAGATGTAGGCGATAATAGCTGATGCTGGATGTTGTAGTCGCAGGTGTATATTTGTCAAGTTTGTTTGCGAGTTAACTGTGGTTCGAATAGCTCACTTCCGCATTCTTTCTTCCCCTGATCAAATAAGGTTATTATGTAGTTTCTTATTTTGGATGAAATATGAAGAATAAATGCATGATAATTTCATTCAAAAATGATTCAAAAATTTCAACCAAACCATTTCAAATATGTTCACCAACATGATCAGAAAATGACTATGAAATGCAGTCATATTACTCTAAAACAATTAAAGCTAAATTTTACAATGATATCAAATATGAATAAAAAGCGTTTCTTAATAAGAATCATAAATGATTATTCAAGAATAATCACATTTAGGGTACATTTTTTCCCGACGATACATTAATTTTCGAACAGAAAATGCTTTTGAATTTGAACGTTTTTAATCATCTTGGGGTATGATATTTAAATATTTTTTGACCAAAATTTTCAAAAAATGCTAGCTGGGTGAAATTTTCCAACGGCTTTAGCATTGTGAATTCATACAAGTGGCGAATGTTTGACAAAAACGTTCGCAACAGTAAATAGCCTCGATCACCTGTTCAATCGTTGTTCGATTACTTAAATTATTTGCTCAATAGTGGTTTTCAAAAATTTTTGTAGACGACTGGTTTATTGCTTTATTTACATATTTTAAAATGTTTACCTTTGGCGGAACTTAAACGGGTTTCGGGTTCGATGAAAAGTTTTACAGTCACACTTGGAAGTGATCGTGATATTCTTAAATGTGTTTCCGTCCCTTAAAATTCATTGACATGTTCAGCTGCTTTATTGATTTTTCGTTGAGAGTCGGGATTAAAACATATGCTCTTCTAATATATAATAACAAATTTAATCAGAAAATCCCCCAAAAATTCTTGACAGTTGAATTCATGATATATTACTAATGTTACCAGTTATTATTTACCAAAATATATCAGGGGATAGACTAGCCCAGTGGCATTCGGCCTACAACCATAATATGCTGATTCAAAGCGAGCCTGATTTATGTATTCTAAATTACAATTCATGACTGTAACATTTTTCTTATCTTAGTGGTCTGGTTTTCCAATTTTTTGCAACTTTTAGAATACCATCATTTTGGCGAATTTTTTCCATAAATAAGGTATAATATGACAGTCTTAGTGTTTTTGTTGTAGGAATGACAAAAACATTGCTCAAAAGTCTTCAGAAGCGCTGCACAGGGGGAAATCCTTAGTTGAATATGACGTGAATGCAAATAGTTTGTTTTAACGAAGACCTGTTTCAATTTTTTTGGGAACAAATTAAACATATGTATATAACGATAATTTGAATAATCCTTTAGGTGCTTATAGCAAGGACGCGGGCAACAGTGGCAGTATCTTAAACTCCAGCAACCAACCCCACTTTAGTGAAGTGAACAGTTCGCCACCCAGCAAAAATGAAATTGTAACTGCGATCAAGTCCCTAAAGAAAGGTAAAGCACCAGGAATTGATAACAAATATGCTGAATACCTCAAAGCAGATCCAGATACTGCAGCCGAAGCTCTGCTTCAAATTTTTCGTCAGATATGGGAAGAGGAATCCTACCCCCATCAATGGAACGAAGGCATTCTTGTGAAAGTGCCAAAAAAAAGGAGATGCTTCAGATTGTAACAATTACAGAGGTGTCACTTTACTCCCTATTCCCAGCAAAGTATTCTCTACGATTTTACTAACGAGAATTCAAGAGGCCGTGGAAACAACGTTGCGGGAAAACCAGTTTGGCTTTAGACAAAACAGATCCTGCGTTGACCTAATAAATACTGTTCGAGTTATTGTTGAACAATGCTACGAATATAGAACATCCATATTTACTACTAATTGACTTCAAAAAAGCAGATGACAGGCTTGACAAGTAATTCATATGGGATGTATTACGAAGCGGAGCTATGCCCACTAAAATAATCAACATTATAAAGGCCATGTATGACGAGTTTAAAGCCGTGTGAGTCACGACGAATGTCTTTCGGAACCATTCGATGTCAAAAGCGGTGTACAGCAGGGTTGTGCACTCTCTCCGCTTTTGTTCATCGTGGCATTGGATGAAATTATGAGGCGTGCGACAACCGGAAGGCATGGAATACAGTGGACACCTTTCGGTCAGTTAGAAGACTTAGAGTATGCAGACGATGTCTGTAGGCTAAGTCACAGAGGCACAGATCTACAATATAATTTAGAAGCCGTGGACAGATACGCCAAAAGGGCCGGCCTAAGTATCAATACCGACAAAACAAAAATCATAAAATGCGGTTATAATGTTTCAGCAAGACCAACAATGTTCACTGTCGATGGAAACGAAATTGAATGTGTAGAATCCGCAGTTTACCTCGGCAGTATTATCTCAAATAGAAGCGGTGCGGACGAGGACGTTACATCCCGCATAAATAAAGCAAGAGCGGCTTTCGGCCAACTGACAGAAGTATGGAGGTCCAGTCATATATCATTGAAAACTAAGCTGCGACTATTTAATTCAAATGTTAAATCAGTGATCTTTTATGCTTGTGAGACGTGGAAAAGTTCAAGCTTAATTGAGAAGCGCCTGCAAGTTTTTATTAATAAATGCCTACGCCGAATCTTGAAAATTCTGGGGCCCGAAACAATAACAAACGATGAATTGTGGCGAAGGACAAGCCAAACAAAAGCAGCCACAGAAATTGCAAAACGCAAGTGGTCGTGGATTGGACACTCCATTAGGAGGCCTCCAGACAATATAGCGAGGCAAGCACTGCGGTGGAACCCGCAGGGAAGCAGAAGACCCGGGGCGCCAGCGAAAACCTGGCGTAGAACTGGCGATAAAGAATTGGAAGATGCAGGTTACACGTGGAATGATGTCACGAGGACAGCACCAAATAGAATAAGATTCAAATCGGTTGTCGAGGTCCTATGCTGCATTAGGAGTTAAGGAAGGAAAGAAGAAGAAGAAGAATATAACGATAATACCAAAAATATGGAAGTATTAGTTTAGCACGGCCTTACTTATGGAACCAACGCCAAAGATACACTAAATGATGAATTTCTTTAATTAAATCCAGTAAAGGTCCATCGATATTCATCTAATAGTTTATGTGAAAAAAGTACTAAAAGTGGAATATTTTACCCCTGAAAAATGCAAAAAGTAACACATTTTCGGGGAAAACATTGGTGAAAAAATTTCAGATAGCCGAATGACAGAACAAAGAAGAATTTAGAGCGAGACAATTGATGCCTTACTTCACCTGGTTATTCCACCATGGGACGGATAGAAAGATTTTTCACTTGTATGAATTCACAATGAACTTTAGTAATTTAATTTTCTTTGTATATTCAAAATTCAATTATGATGTATGTGACGGTTGTGACAAGTTGATCTCGACATATGGTCATTTTTATGCTCGAAAGGCAAGAAAAAAATTTTATCTATCCAAACGTTTTACAGTTGTATATACATACATATGTACATATATCTTAATTAAGAACCGTGACAGATGTGATGATAACACAAATTATAATCTAAACTTCCAATAATAATGGTAAATTAATATCAACATCATAAAAGGCGATGACATTATAGTTTTAGCTGGTGTGTATGCTCTCAATTTTATTTTGAAGGCCTTGATCGACTTTTGTGACCGATATTACAAGTTGAGCTCGATATATGGACATTTTTATACTACAACGGAATGAAAAAAAATTTAGGTTATGCAAATGATTTACAGCTGTATGCATATCAAGTTATCAAGTTTATGAACCATACCAGAAGCGACAAGAACACTTAAAAATGTTTTAGTCAGTCATAGTTATAACCTGCGACAATATAAATCCAATCTGCGATCGACTGCTTGTTGTCGCACTAAGCTGCGAGTGAGGTCGCTTGGAATAAAGTGATGAAAAAAGAGCTGACGCGAAATGATTATAAAGGAGCTGTGTGTCGATTTGGGGGTCACGATGAAGTGCTCAGTATTCGCAGTGGGGCATTCACTTGAAACGCACAGCAACGAACTGATGGACAGTACTCACGAGAGAGCCGTATGCCCGTTAGGAGTTGACGGCAAGCTCATATGTGTGCGTAGACCAGGGGTCCCCGAAATCAAAACTGTGCCTGTGTGAGTAAAACTAAAATCATCTTATTGGGGGTGGTTTAGTTGTTTATGAAAAATCAATGAAGTAGGACGTATGCACGCATTTTTGTTAACACACAAAAAGTAATTCGTAAATATGTCATATAAATACTACTTTATTGCTTGAGTGTAAAGAAAAATTTAAACAAAATAAATTGTTAAGATTAAACAATCAAAACATTCTACGCATGAGCGTTTGTTTGCAAAATATTTTTTCGCAAATAAACATTAGCCTGACCCGATGTGCTTGTTCATCGACAACTAAAGACGGAAGACAATAATAATACGTGTGATGTGGCGCCAATAATTATTCAACTAAATGATGACCATTGGTGTAGACTGTGTGCAGACGATGGATTCAAGACTTTGTTACGTGAAATATATGTATTAAAGTGTTTACAACTTTTAAAATTTTATGAAAATTTTTCGTATTTCGATCAGAGTTGAGTGGTAATGCAAATAATATTAGCCTATAATACTATAGGTGAGTATGGTGGTATTGAAGCTGAAAAATTCTTCACTAGTAAAAATTAAAAAGCTGGTAATGAAAATATTTTCATCTTCAGCTTAGTATACAAAAACTTTTCTTCACTCATTTGAGTGGATCAAAGAAAATTTCCAATAATTTTTTTGATGAAGTTAAGATGAGTGCAATTTATTTTGGAAAAAATAGCGCACAGTCAAAATTTTCCAATATAGTGTAATGCTAATGAAAGTTAATGCAATCAAAATTTAGTGCACCACCTCCAACTATGATTTTGATGCAATGTGAAGATTCGTCATCATTAGAACTTTTACTTTTGAAAAGGTCTGCCATCTTCCCTCTATGAAACCTATTACACCGTATGCCGTACTGATTCTACAGCGACGAGATAAGTTTTCACATCGACAGAGCAACTGGCTTTGTCATTGGTGCTCATGAAACGGAACTATGTCATTTAACAAGGGGTAGCCATTGTAAAGGTCTACAACTAGGATATATAGCAGCACACACATACACAGCCACGCTCACCTGATAAAATGCTTGTTCTTGTTCGTTTTTTTTTTTGTGGATGCTATTTGGCATGTACTTTTTAGGTCCAAGAAAAGTGTAGTAGCTGCTAACGAAAACTGCGTAAAATTTTTATCGTAAATTTACAAAGAAATATCCTTATTTACTTTCAAATGAGCACTTAATTACATCTCCCTTTAAAATCCATATGTTTTGGACAATTTTAATTAACAAATTGTAATACTTTATTACCGGGGACGATTGCTAAAACACGACCAAAACCGTCGTGGGAGGTATTAATAGACGCGTTTTTGCCTCGCTTTCAATAATTCGAATACTTTTTCGCCTTTGGACTATTGATATCAGGACAAAACGCGTCTTTTCATTTCTCTTCCAAATTTTTGGACGAGTTATTGCAGTCGACCTCGGTTTCAAACCCTTTTTCGCGGAGAACTTTCGAACGGGTAGATAAGCTTAGCACCCGTGTTTGTATTTTTAATACTGGAATAAGTACGCGTCCTCAGATACCCCAATTCAAGTCTTTTGTAAAATTTTCTCCAGGACCCATATAGGTGCACTACATTTTCATACTAAACTCTTTCAAAAAAAATTTACCATCACAGCAACCCATATCTGATATTCCGGTCCTTTTTTGTTTCCCTGCGTCGCTTTCCACGACGGCAACCCCGGAAGTTTTGACACTTCGTTCTGTGTCAAGCGCATGTTCCACGCAGGTTCCACTGAGTTCCACAATAGTTTGACACTGACCGAAGTGTCAAACGGCAGTGTGTTAGAAGGAGAAAGGAATTGTTTCCTTCTCATACATATCATACTTGTAAACCTGTACTATGGGGGTAGCTGCTCTTTGAAATGATCAGAGAGCCCCAAGTAAAATTTTCATTTTATGTTTATCTGCCTAAAAACTATTTGTTTCCAGTCTTATTTTTTGTTTGTGTTTTTATAAATTGTGTAAAAATTAAAGGCACAGAAGAGTTGATAACCACGGTCATTTAATATTAGTCGTTAAGAAATCGTTTCATCTCCTGGAGTTTATGAAAACGTTTCTATTAATTAAATGTTATGAACTTTAGTTGTTTCGGGCGTGACTCTCCACGGATGTGATATACGATAGATATGTTATGTGACAGATGTTCGGTTAGATTAGGTTGAACTGGCCGGTACGTGAGGATCTCACAAAGACTGAATGAGTCCGTAGTATTTCCAGAAATTTATTTTAACGGCCAAACTGAAAACTCTTATCAAAAACCAGGACCTCTGTTATAAAATAACTCCGTCCTCTTGACAAACACCAGAAGCTTTCTAGGACTTAAGCCACTTGCTGCTTCTAGATCTGACAGCTGTATCACTCCTAATAGCTGGAGTCCTAGCCTGGCAAGCGCAGGGCACGAGCACAAAATGTGCTCGGTTGTTTCCTCCTCCTACCCGCACTTACTACATCTGCTTTCACTGACCAAGCCTAGTTTAAAGGCATGTGACGCCAGAAGGCAGTGTCCAGTCAGAATACCCGTCCTCTCTTTTTAATGACAGAAGCAACCGTGTTAGTCTAAGATTGTATGACCTACAAATAATCTTTGACACTTTTCAGCCCCGCGCTTGAACCCACGCCTTTCTCGATTGGTCGATCATGTGCACCACTCGTCTTCTCTTAATGTCGCCCAATTTAATTGGGACGTCTACGGAGCAAGCTTCAAGGAATGCGCCCTTTTTAGCTAGTTGATCTGCTTTTAAATTCCCCTCTATTTTCATATGCCCTGGGGTCCATTATAGATGTATGCTTCTCCCTGTCCCGATTTTTTCCAGACACTTACACTCTTACACACTTTTAGATGCTGTGCTATGCGAGATTACTGTCTTAATTCCTGCTTGGCTGTTAATATACAAGTTAACACGGTTGCAGTTTAAGCTATTTTCTTGCAGTGATTCTACTGCTTTGGTTACGGCTAATACTTTCGCTTGGAAAACTCTACAGTGATCTGGCAGCTTATAGTAGGTGTTTATTTCCGGACCAGCATAGTATACCACTACTACTTTGGAACCATCTGTGTACACATGTATCGCCTCGTCCGTTATTTGACCACCCTTGCGCCAACCATCCACCTCTATTGTGGCCTTAAGATCTCCCTCGAAGCGCAGGTAGTCTGTTCATCCTGTAATTGATGACACTATACTACTATGGCCGTATGGTCGGCGCTCAAGCTGCCCCGGGGCACTGATCCTGATTGCAGTTGTTAACACTATGTTCTTTGCTACGTGGCCTACACGTGGAATGTGCAGAAGGACATACAGTGCGGCCGTCTAAGTTGTTTTCAGGGCTCCCGTAATGCCAAGCATTGATAGTCTACATACGCCCTCTAAATTTTCTTCTTTTTTACTCGGCATCGATAACTGTGGAATGCCCCCTATTGAACATATGTACAAGTTATTTGCTTAACATTGTTTAAACATGTTAAATGCTGCTATCGACCACTTTGGGTTGATATTTAAATAAATAGTGTAACAAATTTACTGCAATTCCACTTATTTGCAATCTTCTGCTAACGTTCGAATCACTAAACTGTTGAATAAATAACTCCACTATTCAATAATGCAAAAGGGCCTTTATTAAAGTTCTTCACAATAACACTACTATTGCTCGCCATATAGCGTCTTAAATCCAACTGATTGCCGCGCCTCTACTGTTGCTGCCTTTTATACTGTCTGGTTTCCTCGTTGCATAGTTCTAGGCTTTTCTATTTTATAATTTACTAGTTAGTTATCTACTATAAAATTACTACGTTTATAGCTTCTCATATTCGCGTGTATTTGTGAGTGATACTTGCACAAACCATTGCCTACTTTTGGGAGCATCTCAGATATATGCATGTGTTTGTCCGTTTTCTCTCCACTGCTTTTATGGACATATGGGTAGACATAATGATTCATTTGTTGATGTGCATACAAGTCACTGCTTAGTATCGATTAGAGATGACAGTACCCCTTAGTGCTGCTAATATTCGTAACACTGCCCACCACATAAGTCTGATCGTCCCGATCAGACAAATTTCCTGATCTAAATGCCGCTAGCATCTCCAAATGTACTACTCTTCTATTTCGTGGTTTCCCAATGGTTTGTATGCGGTAGATGGTATCACTGATCTTCTTCAGAACTTTGTATGGCCTTCCCAACTGCACCGAAACACCTTTCCGCCGGTGAGGGTTGTATAACAGTACCAAATCTCCCTCCAAGGAACGTTCCGAATTATTGTTCTCATCGTACCTACGTTTCATCTTACTACTCATTATCATTGATCATTCCCTCGCACTCTGTTGTTTGGCCAATCAACTACTTTGTAGAGCTTGCTCTTGACAGATTCGCTTCACATAATCAGTATCATTCCAGCGTTTCCCAACAGTGGTGCGCGCTGGCCTTACATTCGTTCTGGAAAATTCTTTCAGTCGTTTTAATGCGTCCATTAGGGTTTGTCAATGCCAGTGTTTTTATCGCAGGTACCTTTGGTTTTGATTTGTTTGGCCCATTCCTTCCATCAGCCCTTGCCCGATCTGCTGCCTTTGAATTTTGAGGTTTTTGTCGAATCTCTTTCACCAGCACTCGATTACTGCTGAACCGTTTTTCCAAACTGAAGTTAAGTGGCAAGTCCTGGTTCCCGTAACGCATCACCATTATCTGCATATCGATCTTGATGTCATGGTCAACCAAGAAGTCCACTCCCAATATGACTTCATCAACGATCTCCGCCACAACGAATTTGTGTAGAACTGTGACCTTTCCAAATAAGACTTCACATATCACTTCTCCCTGGACTGGGTTAAACTCGCCAGTGACCGTACGCAACCTTGCTCCAGGTAACGGTTTTACTCTCGTGTTGACCAAGTCAGATCGGATTAAGGAATGAGGTGCGCCCGTATCTACAGCCAGTACAAGTTCTTTGCCATCCAGACTCCCTCTGACGGTAAGACTGCTAGATTTTCTACCAATTTGCGACACAGATATCACAGGACATTCAATAGCTGGAGCTAGCTCTCGATCTCTACATCTTACTCGCTCTTGCTCATCCCTTCCAGCTTTGTTATTAAGACCACCCATGTTGTACTAGGATCAAGATCGCAATGACGTGCAATGTGACCGGGCTTCCCGAATTTGAAGCATTTGATCGCAATGACGTGCAATGTGACCGGGCTTCCCGAATTTGAAGCATTTGATCGCAATGACGTGCAATGTGACCGGGCTTCCCGCATTTGAAGTATTTGATAACTCTTTCACTCTGCTTTTGCGATCCTTTCAGTGCCCCCAATATTGTGTTCACCCAGTCTGGTCCCACCTCCACACGGCGTGCTTTGAATGCTGGCTTACACAGAAGCGATGATGTTTCCTGTATCAGAGCATGTGATACCGTTTCTGTGAATGTAGGTTTTGGGTTTGCGTATGTTGCTCGCTTTGTTTCGACGTCCCGTGTGCCATTTACAAAGCTCTGAATCTTTACCCTTTAAGTGTATTCCACGGGTGCGTTCGGGTTCGCTAAATGTGCCAGCCTTTCAACAGTACCCCTTAGTATTGCTAATATGCGTAAAAATAGGTATCATTTACGTGAAATTCCTGCAAATTTTAAATGTAAATTTCATAAACAAAGTCTATTAATGCGAAAGCGATTCCAAATTGTATTTGCTCGTTGTCAATTAATTGCTGTTAATCGCATTCTAAGTGCATAATCTCGTTTTACAAACTCATAGCATTGGTATTCTTCTGTATAATATGTATGTAAGTATGCTATATGTACGTATATAAAACGTTAAGTTTTACAGCGATTTGATTTATTGAAATCTGTTACACACATATTTGCCTATATGCGCTTAAGTTAAATTTAGGAGCAAATTCTGGATAACGCAACGAGTAATTTTTTGTCGTATGAACCAAAATTCGTTTGATATAAGAGCATTAATTCAATTATGTGAGTGACATGAGTGCCTTTATAAAAATGTTTGCATTATAAAGTGGTAAATATGAGTTTGAGTGACAAAGTCGCAAAAGGTTAATAGCGTCATACATAATCTGGCCATTAGATTTGGTTTCTGTTTCAACTTATGTAAGTGGCACGTGGCGCGGCTATAAAATTCAATTCGTTTTGCTTGTTTAGATTAGGCCATTAAAGTCTATAGAGTCGAATATTTTTTAGAATAAGGTGGGTTTTGTAGAAGGCTAAAGTAGCAATCCGGGTTGAAGTAGAGTTCCTACAATTCGTATCGAATTCGCTGCTCCTGAGTGTGATGGGAAATACGGCATCATGTTAGGGTCTCAATTTGCGAATTGCAAGCGCAAAAATAAATGCTTTGCAACAAACACCACTAAAACACTCAGAATACATGGGTCGGTGCCTGAAATACTTGAATACTTTGGAATAATAAACAAACCAACACTAAGGCCCGTTTTTTCAGTGCGAGTTTAAACTCCAGTTAAAGTTGACTTGAGTTTAATCCTGCCGCTTAGGCTGAGATGAGCAGCAAAATTTTGCCTAAATCGGACGAAACATTTGTATTTTTAGAACTGATTTGCAAAAGGCAAAGAAACATGTAAGAATAATTGGGAAGTACAGTGTGATATATAAAAATAAACCCATGGAACCAGCAAAGGCACAAAGTAAAGGAAAAGACAAACAAGAAATATTCGGCTTTAGAACAATAAGCGAACAAACAAACACTAAGGCCCGGTTTTTCAGAACAAGTTCAACTCAGTTTGTCAGTTAAACTACGCTTAAACTTATTCTGCAGTTTTTCCGTCTACTTTAACCGAAGTTTAAGCTGAGCTTAAGCGGCCTTTCTGGCAGGGTTATACTATAGTCAACATATCAGTTATTTGCGTTCGTTCGAAATGGCGTCGAAAATACCCAACAAACATTTGGGCTTGAGTACCATTAGCGCCCATGTTGCTAACTAGGCATATTTCTAAAATCTCAAAAGTTGTTTCGAAACAGTGGCTTGAGAATCATAGCGTACTCCGCAAAAGAGGGAATTTTTTATGAAGTAAAACATGCTATTACTTAAGTTGACAAAATTTAAGTAATAACTTTTGGTTCTCTAACTGGACTTAAATGTAAGATTCTATCTATACTACAGTATTTTCACGAAAATAAAATTTAATATATTTAATTTTAAAAATAAATAAATGTGAGGCGCGATATCCTCCGAAGAGATTTTTGGCCGAGCTTCTCTTCCAATTTGCGTCGTGCTGCTTTTTATATTTCCTACAAATGTGCGACTCCGAGCGGCTTCTGTAACGCAGATGAGTTTTCACTAAGAGCTTTTCATGGCAGAAATATGTTATGTAAGTTCCCTTTTACTTTAAATTTTTATTTTCCCATTATGTGATTTAAACTTGTTCCGTTATGTTAGTTCACTTTTTCTTTATGTGGCGGCACTCTATTATAATACTTCCTGTTGGGAGTGCAAAAGCTTTCACTAACTCTATGTTAGGGAAACTTTGCGCATCCCTTATTATTTTCCGGCTTCGGATTATTAATATCGATGTCAATACATGTCTTTTGATACCTCTCCTGAGTTTTTTGGACGTGCTTTAGCAGTCGAATATTACCACAATTCTATTAAACTGACTGTTGCTGGTTATTTTGGCTATTTTCTGAAATTGAATAAAAAATTGATAAATAAAGAGCATAAAAAAAGCATATTTTTTGAATTTTTAATAGCTGTATTCTGTATTGCCGCGCTTGTCGTCACCAAAAACTGTGTTGACAAATTGTGTGTCGCGTCACGTCAACACAACTTCAACATTGTTTTAGCCAACACCAAAAAAGCGTCAACACCCGTCAATAGTTATCGACGTTGACAACGCCGATACCAAGTCATGAGCGTTGACACTAATTTTCTCACATTTGACAACCGTAATAGGGGTGATAGACCTCCATATATCAAAATCATCAGTATCGAAAAAAAAATTTGATTGAGCCATGTCCGTCCGTCCTTCCATCCGTCTGTCCGTTAACACGATAACTTGAGTAAATATTGAGATAGATAGATTTGTATTGAAAATGAGCGAAATCGGATGATAAGCACGCCTAGTTTTTATACTCAGCTGAGCAGAGCTCACAGAGTATATTAACTTTGTTCGCATAACGGCAATCCGTAACAGCATAAACTAATCGAGATAGATATAGACTTCTATATATCGAAATGATCTGGGTGAAGAAAGAAATTAATTTAGACATGTCCGTCCGTCCGTCCGTCTATTCGTCCGTCTGTAAACACGATAACTTGAGTAAATTTTAAGGTATTTTGATGAAATTTGGTCATCTCAGATCGCTATTTAAAATGAACGAAATCGGAATACAACCACGCCCACTTTTTCGATATCGAAAATTTCGAAAAACCGAAAAAGTGCGATAATTCATTACCAAAGACGGATAAAGCGATGAAACTTGGTAGATGTGTTGACCTTATGACGCAAAATAGAAAATTAGGAAAATTTTGGACAATGGGCGTGGCACCGCCCACTTTTAAAAGAAGCTAATTTAAAAGTTTTGCAAGTGTAATTTGGCAGTCGTTGAAAGATATCATGATGAAATTTGGCAAGCACGTTACTCCTATTACTATATGTGCGCCAAATAAAAATTAGCGAAATCGGATGACGAACACGCCCACTTTTAAAAAAAATTTTTTTTAAGTCAAATTTTAACAAAAAATTTAATATTTTTACAGTATAAAAGTAAATTATGTGAACATTCGACTCCAGTAATGATATGGTGCAACAAAATACAAAGATAAAAGAAAATTTCAAAATGGGCGTAACTCCGCCCTTTTTCATTTAATTCGTCTAGAATACTCTTAATGCCATAAGTCGAACACAAATTTACCAATCCTTGTGAAATTTGGTAGGGACATAGCTTCTACAACGTTAACTGTTTTCTGTGAAAATGGGCGAAATCGGTTGAAGCCACGCCCAGTTTTTATACACAGTCGACCGTCTGTCTTTCCGCTCGGCCGTTAACACGATAACTTGAGAAAAAACGATATATCTTAACTAAACTTAGTTCACGTACTTATCTGAAGTCACTCTATCTTGGTATAAAATATGGCCGAAATCCGACTATGACCACGCCCACTTTTCCGAAATCGAAAATTACGAAAAATGAAAAAAATGCCATAATTCTGTACCAAATATGAAAAATGAGATGAAACATGGTAATTGGATTGGTTTATTGATGCAAAATATAACTTTAGAAAAAACTTTGTAAAATGGGTGTGACACCTACCATATTAAGTAGAAGAAAATGAAAAAATTCTGCAGGGCGAAATCAAAAGCCCTTGGAATCTTGGCAGGAATACTGTTCGTGGTATTACATATATAAATAAATTAGCGGTACCCGACAGAAGTTGTTCTGGGTCACCCTGGTCCACATTTGGGTCGATATCTCGAAGACGCTTTCACATATACAACTAAAGACTTTTAAAACCCTCATTAATACTTTTAATTTGATACCCATATCGTACAAAAAATTCTAGAGTCACCCATGGTCCACCCTTATTGCGATATCTCGAAAAGGCGTCCACCTATAGAACTAAGGCCCACTACGTTTTAAATAATCATTAACACCTTTCATTTGATACCCATATCATACAAACACATTCCCGGCTTACCCTAGGTTCATTTTGCTAAATGGTGATTTTCCCTTATTTTATCTCCAAAGCTCTCAGCTGAGTATGTAATGTTCGGTTACACCCGAACTTAGCTTTCCTAACTTGTTATATATATAACATTTTGGAAAACACAAAAAACCTGATTATTTAGTAAATAATACACCTAGAATGTTGAAATTTGACGTGTGGACTGATATTGAGACTCTTGATAAAAATTTTACAAAAATTTTTAAAATGGGCGGGGCACCGCCAACTTGTGATAAAATCAATTTTACCAATATTATTAATCATATATCAAAAATCTTTAAATCTATCGTAACAAAATTCGGCAGAGAGGTTGCCCTTACTATAAGGAATGCCTTGTAGAAATCGTTTTGTTATCTGGGTAAGTACAAATTTTGGGATACTTTTATTTCCGCGTAGGGTAACTGGTTCCGACCTGGTCTAAAAAAATGTATCTATAGAGAGGTTTATTTTAAATTTGTCATTCGAATAGGTAAATCCTATATATAAAAGCGAATGCAAAATCTGTTGGTAACTTTATAAGTGAAGAGACATTGAAGTCGATAGGTAAAGTGAAACAGGTACATATTCAATATTTGATATGTAGATTTCAATTATAAGAAAATTGAGATGAAAGAGGTAGAGGGAGTGAGTGGGAAGAGAGAGTGGGAGTGGAACTTAGAGTGCGAGAGGACGTGGTTAGTGGGGTGGCACTAGTAGTAGAAGAGGTAGTGGAAATGGGAGTAGGAATGAGAGCGAGCGTCGAAGTGAGATTGGGAGTGAGATAAGTTTTAAATGTAGAGGCGAAAAGCAGTTAATCCTTAAACATGGGAACTAATTTTAGCAATTTTGTCGGACCCACTCTAGTGATTGAACCATTTAACTGAAAAGCGTATTTAGCAACGCTATTAATGTTAAAGAGCAGATGTATTTCGCTTCGATAAATAAAAGGATTAAAGTTTTACCCATCATTAAGAAAAATAATAAATGACTCTACCACCTGTGACTTTCGTAAGCTTTAGATATTCTTGGCAATCAAAGTTGAATTATTGAAAATATAAATCTTAATTTTATAGCAATGAAAAACCAAGGAAATGCATTCGATAGTCACTTGCAACTTTGCTAAACTAGATAAGGTTAGGTGGTAGCCGCCCTGGTAGGGGAAGCTCAATTGGACAGCATGAAGGCCCGTTGTCATACCACATAAAATAACGATGACGTATGTAGCTATAGCTACTTAGAGAATCGTTTCGCCACGATATAGTTTCTAATGAGATCGATCTCAACCTTTGATAAATCCTCAGGAGAACCAAGTAAGTCGCTACCGAAATACTTTCGCCTAGTTCTCACAAAAGCTGGCTAATCAAGCATAAAGTGACTCGATGATTCCACACCATCAGCAAACAGCTGCTAGCAAAGAATATAAGTTTACAGCTTTGAGTCTGATATAAGTCTAGGAGGAAGAAATTCAATCCACTTTAAGGAAATAAATGCAGCGTCCTCTGTCTTAATTTGAATCTTACCTCCTTTTATAACAAACCCCACTGTATACATCCAATTACTTAAAAATTACACAAGCATTGAGATATTTCGGTAAACAAGTGTGAAGCGTGAATAACAACTGTGACCAATTAAAAATTGAAACTGTTAACCATAAATGATGACTGAGCTGCCAAACGATTTGGTTTTACAAAATTGGCAAAAGATACATGGAACGTTATTTGTATGTACGAGGGTAGCAGAAAAGCAGCAATAACATAAATGGTTGGTTGGTTTCAGTCGCAATTGCTTGCCACATTCATTTGCTGTTACTGTTGTGTTTAACCGCAATTACAACTACACACACACACACATATACACATGCCATATATTCCATAAAATTAGTTAAATGGAGGTAATAAAAAATCATTTATGTTTGTCACAAAATTGTGCTGAATGCAAGAGGGCCAGCACCAAGTGCATGGTGAGAAAATTTATAAAAGTCATTTGGTGAAATGGCAACGAATTATTTCAATGGGTAATTTAAGCGCATTTGCTGGTGCGTGATTGTCTTTGTATGCGATGCAGGTACTTACGAAATTATAATGCAATAAATAACTTTCCGTTTTTGTCCTTTCATCAGAGCGGTCGTGCAGTTCTAGCCTTGGCTCAACCATATAATTTCGGGCTCGACTTCATTGAGCCGAAATCTAAAATAGACCCAAGGGAATTGGGATTTGCAATGCTTCCCTAAACTTATGTTAGGGAAAGCTATTGCAATCCCAACAGGAAGTATTGTAAGGGCGTGACGCCACATAACGGGAAAATTAAATTAAAAAGGAGTGAACTAACGGAACAAATTTAAATGAACATAACGGAACAAAAGACACATGGCAATAATTGGTGATGGCGCTTTAATTCATTGAATGGGCCAAACAATTCGATTTTTAATCGACCTCCCTAGCCACGGTGCGGGAGTAGATTAAACTCCCAAACAAAAAAAATAATAATGGAATAAATAGTGAAAGCTAGGTTAGGTTGAACTGACCGGTCCATGAGGACCTCACATAGACTGAATGCGCCCATACCAGAAGTTTATATAACGACCAAACTGAAAATCTCTATCAAAATCCAGGACCTATGTTGTAAAATAACTCCGTCCTCTTAGAAAATACTAGAAGTTTTCAAGGACTTAAGCCACTTGCTGCTTCTCGATCTGACGGCTGTACCACTCCTAATAGCTGGAGCCTTAGCCAGGTAAGCGCAGGGCACAAGCACAAAACGTGGTCGATTATTTCTTTCTCCAACCCGCCTTTCCTACATCTGCTATCACTGACCAAGCCTAATATAAAGGTATGTGACGCCAGAAGGCAGTGTTCAATCAGAATACCGGTCATGAGTCTACAGTCCTCTCTTTTTAATGATTGAAGCAACTTTGTTAGTCTAAGGTTGTACAACCTACACATAATCTTCGAC
Source organism: Eurosta solidaginis (assembly GCF_040869045.1). NCBI lineage: Eukaryota > Metazoa > Arthropoda > Insecta > Diptera > Tephritidae > Eurosta > Eurosta solidaginis. The sequence goes on from NC_090321.1 coordinate 197,152,399, forward strand.
ACTTTACAGCCCCGCGCTTGAACCACGCCTTTCCCGCTTGGTCGATCATGCGCACCTCTGGCCTTCGCTTAATCTCGTCCAGCCTAATTGGGACGTCTACGGAGCAAGCTTCAAGGGATGCGCCCTTTTTAGCTAGTTCATCCGCTTTTTCGGTCCCATATGCCCTGGTACCCAATATAGATGTATGCTTCTACCTGTTCCAATTCTCTCCAGGGACTGCTTATACTGTAACACGCATACCGATGCTGTGCTATGCGAGATTATTGCCTTAATTGCTGCTTGACTGTCAATATAAAAGTTAACACAGTTGCAGCTATTCTCTTCCAAGGTTTTTACTGCTTTGGTTACGGCTAATATTTCCGCTTGGAAAACGCTATAGTAATCCGGCAGCTTGTAGAATATTTTTATTTTCGGATCAGCACAGTATACCGCAGACCCTACACATTCCACTACTTTGGAACCATCTGTGTACACATGTATCGCCTCGTCCGCCATTTGAGCACCCTTGCGCCAACCGTCCAAATTTGCCAAATAAATTTCCGGCAATGGACCAAACCATCGATAAAACTGCTCAAACCTTAAGGGAAGTCGCTTTAACGCTATAAGTAGAAAAGGAGAGGATGAAAAATATATGATAAGGCCAGTATTATAATTTATTTTAAAGCGGAGTATTTTTCAAAGTTTGCACGGCATTTTTGACTGCATCAAGTAAACACTTAAGACACAATTATGTAACTTGTTGATCCTACATTCACACAAACAAATGCTGCCATTAAACTTTCCATTCCCATTTCAATTTGTTGCTGCAAGCTACTAACCCAGCTAACATTACGATGCGTAAACGAAACTTAATCGAATATGTTCTAAGCTCGTCTATTCATGAAAGATTCCAATTATGAGTTAAATACGAAACAATTACAAAGGCAAAAGGGGTGAGTGGCTTGACAATAACACAAAACAATGCGGCGGCGTAGCCATTGGAAGAGTACACATAAAATTATTAACTACAAAATGTTAGCTGGGTTTAAAGTTGCAAACACAGTCCGCAAAACTGCATAAGAAAATCAAGTATTGATTTAAATCACCAACTGAAATGGAAAGAAAAATGAGGATAACATGTTTGCACACCAAAAATGAAATACAATCACAAATGGAATTGGAAAATGTGAAATATTGCAATTCGTGAATTGAAAACAGAAGCAAAGAAATACAAAATGTCAGAAGAAAAAATAAATAAATCAAGAAACGAGCCTTTCTTGTGACGATTTTGGCAAAAGCAGTTTGGTTTGGAAGCTTACAAGCAAACTAAACCTAAATTTTTACGACGTTATTTCTCTCAAAAATTAAGAGCACCGAAGCATATATGTATATGAATCAACTTAGCAGACATACATACATTTGTACCTAGGCATGTTTATTTATTAGTGAGCACATTGAGGAATGAAATAAAATGGTCAGCCATTAGCCACAGATTATCGAATAGAATGTTTGAATAAACAAAAAAAAATCAAAAAAATATAAAGCAAAATAATCAAATACTTGAACAATAACAGAGGCACAGAAGCACAGACGCATACGCACACAAGTAAATATGTATGGAACCTACACATATTCACCCGTTCACATGCAAACACAAAACTTAAAAGTTGCTCATACGACATGATGTGTCCGTTTGCTAATGGAGCACTCGAAGCGTGGTCGTCCCTCGGCAGTGTATTGACAAACACTCCGAGTGTGTTGCTGCCATGAAAAGCTCTCAGTGAAAACTCTGCTGCTTTGCAGCTGCCGTTCGCTGTCAGCACAAAACATGTAGGACCTGTCCCGGCAATTTTTAGAAAAAATTAAAATGAGCACGAAGCAAATTGCAAGAGAAGCTCGACCTAAATCTTCTTTGAGGTTTTTTTCAATATGTGAAAATATAACACAGCTGAATGTGCAGAGGAAAAAAATACGGGCGGTGCTGTACCCATATTCCACAGTTCTACAAAATTTTTGATTTCTGTTATAAAGTGGGCGAGGCTATAATTTGAAAACGCAATTTATATAAAATTTTGTCAACGAAATTATTCTTTTTTTTCGATTATTCAAGAAAACCCCCATTGAATTTTGCTACTAAAACTTTGTACACAAATCTCAAAAGTTTTTTCGAAAAAAAAACGATAATTCGAGTTAAGTTCACGAAAATGTTGATCTTTTTATTAAGAGTTCTCTGAATTTTTTTTAAGTATTCAGTTTTGTAGCCCAAACAAGCTTAGTCTAACAAAATATAAGTTATAGATCTCTCAAATTCGCAATGATTTTTAGCAATTTTTTTCCACAGGCTCTTTGAAATTTTGCTCCATACAAAGTTATGCACATATTGATTCTTTTTCATATTTCGTCGTTCGAAAATTTCGATGTCGAAAAGATGGGCATGGCCTTACTTGGTTTGGAAAATGTCTGCTTTGTCGGTAGTTAGTGATGAAAACTAAAAAAAAATGTGTACGATTTTTCCCATTCTACACAAGTTGCTTGTCAGTCATAACCAGAGCTTGGTTTTCTCTGCAAAAGGGTTTTAATACTATTGTCTTTTTCGAGATCCGTAAAGAGCCCTTTCAGCATGTTGCCGACCTTAAGGGGTCAGTTGGGAATCTATCGAAATAATTTCGTACTTGTTCAAAATCTTTTCGGAATGACTTTGGAATCATTCTGTATGAAACTCGAAATTTTTCTTAAGCATGTGGGATATTTGCGGGCGATAACTGCTGCCAATTGGTAGCACTAACGAAGGTCAAGTCCACCTTCACCTGCTTCTATAAACTCAAAGGAGTTATCTCGCCTCCTCTTCCTTCGAACTGTGGCGCCGACTGATATACTTTCTTGGCCGGAGCATCTTCGTTCATTTGCATTATATCACCTAGCCAGCGAAGCCTTTGTGTTTTTATTCGCTGCGCTATTGTCATATCTGCGTAAAGCTTATACAGCTCACCATTATACCTTCTACGGTACTCACCGTCGGCATCAAGGGCAGGACCATACATCTTCCGGAGAACTCTTATCTCGAACACTCCAAGAGCCATCTCATCTTCTCTTGACACGTTCAATGATTCCGAACCAGGACAGGTATAATGAGCGACTTGTAGAGTGTGGTTTTTGTTCATCGGAAGAGGAATACACTTTTCAATTGCCGGCATTGTTTCAATAAGCTGACATTGTTTTTGCTATTAATGCAAGTACTTAATCTTGTACTCATTTACCGAAAGCCCCACTTTTTTTGCTTCTTTATCTAATCCAGAGAGGGCATAACTCACAACGCTTAAGTTCTGGCCAATAATTAGTATACTGCAGTAATTGTACGCTCTTATGTAATAGGTTGTACCATCTCGGTTTATTTTCCATCTAGAAATCGGTGTATACTTAATTCTTCTGACACATAACGAGTTTTTACCTTGGTCTGGGGTCTCTACGATGTCAAACAAAAATATACATTTCCATACCAATCCGACGTAGGGTCATTAGATATAGGAAAAAATTTGCTCATACGCCATGGTGAACCAATTTCTATACGTACCAACGAGCGCCTTCTGTATAGTTTAAGGCTTGCAAAAAATACTACTACACCGCCATGCACATTAAAGCTTTGCAGGGCTTCGTAAGTAAATACTTGAACTCGATGTTTATACCCTCAACTCAAACATGCCAACAGGCCACAGAGCAAATAGCGCAAAAAATATCTTTACCAGTTTCCACTTTTATATCTACATCATCTTCGTCGCCATGTTTTTCTATCACTTACATCATATCATCGACAATCGCAATAACAACATATCAGCTGAGATTTTCCGTACACTGATTTAATGTTTATTTTATTAGTCTATGTGGAGCAGCACAATGAAAACTACGAGCATAAATCAGAAACGCTCACTTCCAGACTAAAAGCAATTTGTACGTTTTTATGACATTTTTAGACTCCTTACGACTGCCAAATGCCAGATTTCTTGTCTTTTGCACATCAGATTTACTTTTCAAACTTTGCTGTTTTTGCTTTTTTTGTACATTTTTCTTAGTGATTGTTATTGTTACTGCAAATCAAATATTTACTTTGTCCATTTTAGTTCTATTTAGCTATAGAGGAAATCAATGAAGTTTGCTCGAATGATGGCACGCGCCATTCGAGAAAGGAAATGAATTAATGAAAATTGCTCAAAAAAATACAAAAAAAAATATAACTTAATCAAAAAATTTTGTTCGTGTTTGTTTGTAGGACTAAATATGAAAATTTAATTTTATTTATTGAACCAATAGCTTTGCCGGTAGCTCTGTACGTAAAGTAAGTTCAAATAATACTTTCTTACTCTTGTTTGTCCAATTTTTATTCGGGTGAAAGTTTCAGTTATATGCGGTGCTGTAAGCTGATGGAAATGCTTGCCTAAGAATAGCAAATCTAAACTTAACATAGATAAAGTTTTCTATCAATAATTTATCAGAAACCAAACACCTTAGCGAACAACTGCTTGAGTTCCGTTAACAATATGATGAGATCCGGCACCTGCCTACACAATCATTTGTTCCAGCTTAGTACACAGAATCGGTAAATATCTTTCCTAGGTTGTGCCGGGTGAACCCCGTTATCTATGTAAACTATCTAACACTTGCAAAAGAAGAAAGCGGACTACCAATGGAGGCACGAGTCACCATAGCCCAACTTTGTTCTAGATACTCTAACAAGTTGAACAGTCTTATTTGTCCAGTATCAACCCCGACATACGTACATATTGTATGTATGTCCTGCATGCGCAGTGTCCCCATATGATACTAAATATTAATTTCAGTTTTATTGTCGAACTTAAGCCTCTTACGCCCCTTCCTCTCTGATTCACACGTGTGAAATTGCAAGTTTCCCCGTACTACTGTTGGAGTATATTGCCGACAACTTGTGAGTAGTCGCAACCAGTAGGCGTTTTCACACTAGCCGACACGACACCAACACCGACAACAGTGGGAACACAAATTCATATAATTATATGGGCTCGCTTTCACACTTGCCGACACGACAGCTTTATGCCGTTGTCGGCAACGACATGTCGGCGGGTAGCAAGCATTCCACTCGTGTCGTCGTCGACAAGCTGTTTTTATTTGTTACATTGTTTGTTATTTTATGACCATTGCCTGCCGTTATAGTGTCGTGTCGTTTATAATGTGTAAGTACTTTGAAAAAATCGTGTCGGTGTTAGTGTCGGTCAATTTGAAAACGCCCAATGAATGGGTAAAATCATTGTTAACACAACAACAACATAAATAATTGATAACTTTTCCATAACGTATCGCAACTTTCAAAATCAAGTCGATAACAAGAGTCTAACAAATTGGTAACCGTCCGATAACAAATCGATAACTTGTTGGTTATTAAGTTGATAAATTTTCGAACCGATAGTTCGTAGGTAATAGATCGATAGATGGGATACGTTTGTTATCCACAGCATAGATAGCAAGTTGATAACACAACCCATCGAAAATAAACCGTTTACACTTCGATAACAAACCGATAACTAATCGTTAACACGCCATTGGGTTTCTGTTCAGGCTTTGGTGCTGACTTTCAATATGGCGGGAGTTTTGTTAATGCGTGGTGATGTGCGATAACATTCGCCAAAGAGTCAATAAAATTTATACATAATAACGGTTTTTTGTTTAAAAAAATTGCCCAATAATTTATTGTTTTATCATCATAACTCATTCTTCTTTAATATATTATATATTAGTTGCATACTAACATAGGTTAAAATAATCACATGTTAAATAAATGTTGGCACTTAATCATAATTATCTCTACACTTACATAAATACTCAAATAAAATGAAATAAATGTGCACTGTGCGGAAGCGCGAATCGTACATACACTATGACTATTTGTAACTAGAGCAATGGTGCTAACTGTATCGAGCCACATAGATAATATTATCTATTTGCAAATTTCAAAACAACAATGCAGGCAAGAGAAAATAATGCAACAAAAGAAGCAAACAAAAAACTAAAATGCAAATATTTCAAGTGTAATATGAGAAAAATTGTTTGCAAGTGCGAATGACTTTGACAGCACAAAACCAGCAGCAGCAAGCTAAACATCTCCCTACAGGAGCAAGCATGCGAAAACAAGAAACAATTTAAAAAGCATCAATTGCAATTTTTGCGTCAAACTCTATACAGCTTACGCACACACATGCACAGTCAAGAGCAGCAGCAGTAACAAAATTGGAGCAAAGAAAATTATAAACCGTGAAAAATTACGGTGGCATGTTGCATGTTGTGTTATTTTTAATATCCGCCATCAACAGGGTGAATTTGTAAAGCATATGAAGCTACTTCGAGCAGGAAGGGGTGGGGTAGCAGAAAGTGTACTACCATGTATTTGTGAATGTGTGTGTGTGAGAGTATGACAATTTGCAAACAATAGCGTATGTCAAGTTTCCAACACAAAGCAGTACGTCTCTATTAAGGGCATTGCAAAAACAAAATATGTATTCGCGCTAGTTGCTAGCGAGGCTACCGATAAGTTGGCTCAACGCGAGAGTAATATTACGCTATATTCCACAGTTGGCTGATTTCTCTGCATTTTTATACTTAGTTGTATTTTAGTATCTGATAATATTAACTTTTTGATATGTAGACATCTGTGATCGTGGTAGTTGAGAATCCAGAATCTAAGCGTAAGATAAATATAAACGTTAGCGTAGTTTTTGGAAATGGTATGTTGAATGAGAGAAAACGAAATATAAGCGTAATTGTAGTCACTTTACTGTATCTTAATGTAAAAACGTGGTGAAACTGATATGAGCGAAATCAGACTGAAAATTAGGGCAAGACATTTTTCAATTTGACAACGAAATTTTAACAATTTGTTATCGACGAGTTATCGGTTTGTTACCGCCGTGTTATGGGCGTGCACCATTTCTTTTCGAAGCATTAACGGTAAGTTAAAGGTATGTTATCGATGAGGTATAAACGTGTTATAGATTTGTGATGAAAGTGTAGTAAATTTGCTATCGATAAGTTAGGAATCAATGAGTTATAGATTTTTTATCGACGAGTTATCGGCTTGTTATCGAATATTTATCCAATTATTATCGAAAATTATAATTTTTAAGTAAAAAATTTTAAATTTGTTTGGAACAACTATCGAATTGTTGTCAAAAAGTTATCGTATCGATTTTGTTAAACTTTCGATTTCTTATAACTATGTTACGAGTTTGTTTTCGGCGTGTTATCGGCTTGCTATCGGCGAATAATCGGTTGATTATGAAACAGATACCGATAAAATGTCAATATAAAATCGATGACACATCTGTAACCAGCCCTTTAACTAACCTAACAGAAACCAATAACATGCCGATGACTCGACGATAACAAGTCGATAAAAAACCGATAACTAGATGATATAAATTTGCCATCGATAACAAGCCGGAAACAAAACAATAACTCGAATATCTTCGCAAAAATAACGAAATTATTTGTTTCTAGTCAAAGTAACTCTGTTTTGGATTAACTTCATCCACATGGCGACCTATAGTAAACTTAATAATATTAGTAAGGGATATTAGTAAGGAATATCACTACTACTACTATAGGTGCACGCTGTAGATGCGGTATATCGAATCTCAACCCCCTCCATTCCCAATTTAACTAATACGAGTATGGACTTTTTAATCAGCTTTTGAAATACTGAAGCCGATAACTCGTTGTATGAGGCCCGTGCATTCTCTAACACTCAGCTTAACTGCAAGCGATTCCACCGATAATCATACTTGTTCTAGCTCATTCTAAGGCATACAGGTGGCCAAGTTGGTATATCGTTGTTACAATGAGATGATTCTCGTTTGGAGGCCCATTCTCTAGAAGCTACTAACTAGAATTGACGTTGTCGATGCTGACACTAGAGCGTGCCTTGCTTGGTTGTCCGGGAAGTTGGTTACCCTATTCTCGCTTCTACCAAAAGACGGTGGTGTGTATGTTTCGGACTAAAGTACGCCCATGAATACGGGAGCGGGAGATAGTTCCTATTTGTAGGCCACTTCATTTAACGTAGTTGAATTATATGAGTTTTTGAATGTGAACGTCTACTAGTATTTAAAGAGGATAAAGGACGAGGACAAAATGTTTTTGCGCTTAGCTTGGCATTACTTGAAATAAATACCATTTTTGGAAAGTATGGTGAAGTCGATTGCTAATTAGCGTCCAAAAATATCGGCAGAGGTGACAAAAGACAAATATTGATCTCAGTATTAATAAACTGAAGGCACAAAGAATGGAGTCGTTCCAAAGATACTAACAAAAAACGGAAAAGTTACCCCGGTTTCGGAGGGATCCATTTTTGTGCAGGAAACTTTTCAGAGTTGGCTGCGCTTATATAAAAAATTAGCTTGGCTGGTCAACCAATAGGGTGGAATGAAAAGTAAATCCTTGTGGAATCCCTTTGTGCACAAAATATTTTCCTGTGTACAACAACATTACAACAACCACATGGAAATGACCAACTTCAACTGCAAATATCTCCGGACAGAGATACAATACTTTTCCGCCTTTGGATTATTACTTTCAAGGTTCATACGCATCTTTTGGCACATATCTTGATATCCTTAGGCGCGTATTAGCAGTCGACCCCTGATCTAGACTTGTACCGTCGATTTCAGTGCCTAAAGTTATAGTCTGACCATAGCTTGGAAATTCCATTCTGACTTTAAAACTAGAATAGGCAAATATTTGGTTTCTTATTTTCACTTTTTGTTATAACCTCATTATTAACTTGTGAGCACGGTATAGGGGGTATTTGGTTATACGATAATTTGTTTCACCCACGCCTAAACGGACCGCACTTGCTTTATTACAATATCACTTTTTCTTTGTTCCCCTTTCACCATACTACTCAAACACTTACAAGGATAATATTCATAATGATTATGAATTACCTGTGCTTAAAGCTTTAGAACATATACAACGGAAACAATTCATAAATTTTTACTCAGTTGAAATTGAAAACGCACAAAAAGTTGAATATCTCAAAGTCCCATGACTAGCCAATTGAGCATTTTTCTTGATAGCTTTGCAAATTTTTGAATTGCCTTCATTGAAATTGATTCGCTTGGAAATCCAAATTCCCCGAATGTCTGTTTTTTTGTTTTTAGTAAGCAATGACAAACGAGTGGCACATTGGAGCACATTAAAATAACAGCTGTATCATACCAACACATGGTTGTGAGGCAATTCGACATCATGCACTTTAACAAAGCTCTTGAAAACGGCCAGAGAGACGAAGAAGAGACAAAGGTACGCTAGGCAGCCAAGCAGTCAACCAGAAATGCACATGCACATTAGAGCGGTTCAAATTTTTTTTCCATCTGGAATATAGGACAAACGTAATCTACAGATGATTCTAAAAAAATTTGCTGAAGACACCATAGCTCTACGTCCGATTTCGAGGCCCCCACTTATGCAACATAGATATTTTGGCATATGAATGTATGAATGTTTTGACCAAAAAATCGTCATAGCTTCTGATATAATTATAGAAATAATGTCACATTGGGCTTTCTTTAAAGGTAGTTTACGTACATTTCAAAATCTGTTTTAATATCTATAGTGTTTTTGAATTTTAGTAGAGATATCAGGCTTAAATTATGAGAAATTAGTCTAAAATGAACTTTTAACAACTATATTCTAATTTTTAACAAATTTCTTATGGAAAATTTTCCAACAGTTAGTGATGATCCAACATACGAACCACTTGGAACAGATATGGATTGCAGAAGTGTCTGTTACAATGAAACGAGGACATTATACTCAACGATACGATGCTATAAATTTTGTTATGATGTGTGACAGCTTCGGTGTTTCAGATAGAGTAGCTTCATGTTTAGCAACAGCCCTATTCGAAGATATACATTTGCGAGATGTTCATGGTGAACTTGTCATAATGGATAAATCTAAAATTATTCATTAACTAGAGAGAAAATTAATGAGAAATTTATTTGTTCCAAAAGAGCCTAATGCTGAATTACTTGGATATGTTAATTTTATTGAAGAAGAAAATGCAAAATACAAATTAAAAATTAAATGAATTCTTCAATAGCAAAAACTTTATATGATTGATCTGAATGACGATAATTTACTATCTGAACCGGCATTCACAAGGAATATTCCATACGATCACTTGCTTTCTTAGATTATGATGAGCCAACACTAGATGATCCGAATATTCCAATGCATATACAAGGAACAGAAAGATATGTAGAGTTGTTAACATATGTTTCCAAACGTGTTATAGAAAAAAAAAAGTGAAGATGTTATGGCTGTTACAGCAGAAAGTCAGGAAAAACAACCACGAATGGAGAGCAAAAGAGATTTTAAAAATAATAACATAACATTACTTTTATTTTGAAAAATGCGTTAAAATGGTCAATTCTAAGTAAAAACAAGTAAGGAAGTTTAAGTTCGGGTGTAACCGAACACTACATACTCAGTTGAGAGCTATGGTGACAACATAAGGGAAAATAACCATGTAGGAAAATGAACCGAGGGAAACCCTGGAATGTGTTTGTATGACATGTGTATCAAATGAAAGGCATTAAAGAGTATTTTATGAGGGAGTGGGCCATAGTTATATAGGTGGACGCCGTTTAGGGATATAGCCATAAAGGTAGATCAGGGTTGACTCTAGAATGCGTTTGTACGATATGGGTATCAAATGAAAGGTATTAATGAGTATTTTAAAAGGGCGTGTACCTAAGTTCTATAGATGGACGCCTTTTCGAGATATCGCCGTAAAGATGGACCAGGGGTGACTCTAGAATGCGTTTGTACGATATGGGTATCAAATGAAAGGTGTTAATGAGCATTTTAAAAGGGAGTAATCCTTAGTTCCATAGGTGGACGCCGTTTCGAGATATCGCCATAAAGGTGGACCAGGGGTGACCCTAGAATTTGTTTGCACAATATGGGCATCAAACGAAAGGTGTTAATCAGTATTTTAAAAGGGAGTGGGCCTTAGTTCTATAGGTGGACGCCGTTTCGAGATATCGCCATAAAGGTGGGCCAGGGGTGACTCTAGAATTCGTTTGCGCAATATGGGTATCAAACGAAAGGAGTTAATGAGTATTTTAAGAGGGAGTGGGCCTTAGTTCTATAGGTGGACGCATTTTCGAGGTATCGAAATAAAGGTGGACCAGGGGTGACTCTAGACTTTGTTTGTACGATATGGGTATCAAATGAAAGGTGTTAATGAGTATTTTTAAAAGGGAGTGGGCCTTCGTTTTATAGGTGTTCGCCTTTTCGAGATATCGCCATAAAGGTGGACCAGGGGTGACTCTAGAATTTGTTTGTACGATATGGGTATCAAATGAAAGGTGCTAATGAGTATTTTAAAAGGGTGTGGGCCTTAGTTCTATAGGTGGATGCCCTTTCGAGATATCGCCATAAAGGTTCTAGAATTTTTGTGTACGATATGGGTATCAAATGAAAGGTGTTAATGAGTATTTTAAAAGGGAGTGGGCCTTAGTTCCATAGGTGTTCGCCTTTTCGAGATATCGCCATAAAGGTGGACCAGGGGTGACTCTAGAATTTGTTTGTACGATATGGATATCAAATGAAAGGTGTTAATGATTATTTTAAAAGGGTGTGGGGCTTAGTTCTATAGGTGGACCCCTTTTCGAGATATCGCTTAAAGGTGGACCAGGGGTGACTCTAGAATTCTTTTGTGCAATATGGGTATCAAACGAAAGGAGTTAATGAGTATTTTAAGAGGGAGTGGGCCTTAGTTCTATAGGTGGACGCCTTTTCGAGATATCGCCATAAAGATGGACCAGGTGTGACTCTAGAATGCGTTTGTACGATATGGGTATCAAATGAAAGGTGTTAATGAGTATTTTTAAAAGGGAGTGGGCCTTCGTTCTATAGGTGTTCGCCTTTTCGAAATATCGCCATAAAGGTGGACCAGGGGTGACTCTAGAATGAGTTTGTACGATATGGGTATCAAATTAAAGGTATTATTGAGAGTTTTAAAAGGGAGTGGTGGTAGTTGTATATGTGAAGGCGTTTTCCAGATATCGACCAAAATGTGGACCAGGGTGACCCAGAACATCATCTGTTGGATACCGCTAATTTATTTATATATGTAATACCTGCCAAGATTTTAAGGGTTTTTTATTTCGCCCTGCAGAACTTTTTCATTTTCTTCTACTGAATATGGTAGGTGTCACAACCATTTTATAAAGTTTTTTTTAAAGTTATATTTCGCGTCAATAAAAAAATCCTTACCTTACCATGTTTCATCCCTTTTTTCGTATATGGTATAGAATTATGGCATTTTTTTCATTTTTCGCAATTTTCGATATCGAAAAAGTGGGCGTGGTTATAGTCGGATTTCGTTCATTTTTCATACCAAGATAAAGTGGGTTCAGATAAGTACGTGAACTGAGTTTAGTAAAGATATATCGATTTTTGCTCAAGTTATCGTGTTAACGGCCATGCGGAAGGACAGACGGACGACTGTGTATAAAAACTGGGCGTGGCATCAACCGATTTCGCCCATTTTCACAGAAAACAGTTAAAGCCATAAAATCTATGCCCCTACCAAATTTCAAAAGGATTGGTTAATTTTTGTTCGAATTATGGCGTTAAAAGTATCCTAGACAAATTATATGAAAAAGGGCGGAGCCACACCCATTTTTAAATTTTCTTTTATTTTTGTATTTTGTTGCACCATATCATTACTGGAGTTGAATCTTGACATAATTTACTTATATACTGTAAAGATATTAAATTTTTTGTTAAAATTTTACTTAAAAAAAAATTTTTTTTTAAAAGTGGGCGTGGTCCTTCTCCGATTTTGCTAATTTTTATTAAGCGTACATATAGTAATAAGAGTAACGTTTCTGCCAAATTTCATCATGATATCTTCAACGACTGCCAAATTACAGCTTGCAAAAGTTTTAAATTACCTTCTTTTAAAAGTGGGCGGTGCCACGCCCATTGTCCAAACTTTTACTAACTTTCTATTTTGCGTCATAAGTTCAACTCATCTACCAAGTTTCGTCGCTTTATCGGTCTTTTGTAATGAATTATCGCACTTTTTCGGTTTTTCGAAATTTTCGATATCGAAAAAGTGGGCGTGGTTATAGTCCGATATCGTTCATTTTAAATAGCGATCTGAGATGAGTGCTCAGGAACCTACATACCACATTTCATCAAGATACCTCAAAATTTACTCAAGTTATCGTGTTAACGGACGGACGGACGGACGGACGGACATGGCTCAATCAAATTTTTTTTCGATCCTGATTATTTTGATATATGGAAGTCTATATCTATCTCGATTCCTTTATATATGTACAACCAACCGTTATCCAATCAAACTTAATATACTCTGTGAGCTGTGCTCAACTGAGTATAAAAATAATTTTTTAAATAAAATGCATTAAAATTAGGGCTGGAAATATCCGCATATTCGAATATCTGGATATCAATACGGATATCCGTTGACACGGATAAAATCCGGGCGGCATGGATATCCGGTTAATATTCGTTTGTTAAACTATCCGCATATCCGGATTTATGAAGATAGGGTTTTTTGGATATCCAGTGAAAGCAACAAATTGATGTAACATATACATATGTATGTTTATTTAACATTAATACAAAAAAAATTGGTGATATTTGTAAAATTGTAGCTTTTTAATTTTTGACGTTAATTTAATAATCTACAAACACATTTTGTGAATAATTTTTCGATGTGTGTTTCGTTCAATTCTGATATGCATATATTCAACTTTAATATTCCAGTATACACATACGGACAACCGAATTTCCATTTCGAATATCCGAATAGTTGAAAAATACGTATGCAGTTCGCAGCCCTAATTAAAATTATAAAAATTGTGGTTTTTTGTTTATTACTTGAAAATATAGGTTTTTTTGAAAACTTGTTTCTACTAAAACGAATTCGAAAAAAGAAAAGAATGAAAGTTGTTGGAAATGTTCTTAACTTATTTTAGCTGTAAAGAAAGAAAAATTTTCCATAAGAAATTTGTTAAAAATGATAATATAATAGTTAAAATTTCATTTTAGGCTAATTTCTCATAATTTAAGCCTGATATCTCTACTAAAATTTAAAAACACTATAGATATTAATACAGATTCTAAAATGCATGTCAAATGCCTTTAAAGTAAGCCCAATATGATATTTTTCCTATAATTCTATCAGAAGCTATGAAGATTTTTTGGCCAAATCCTACATTCATATGGCAAAATATCTATTTTGCAAAAGTGGTGGACTCGAAATCGGACTTATAGGTGTCTTCAGCTATTTTTCTTAGAATCATCTCTAGATTACGTTTTTGCTATACTCCTGATGAAAAAAAAAATCCAGCCATACAATTTGACCCGCTCTAATGCACATACATACATACATACAAACACACAGTATGTGGCAGGCGCACAACTCCACCTGCTTCACTTATGAAGGCAATCAATGTTGTTGCTTAGTACAAGGACACAGTCAATGATACATATATGGCGGAAAGGGAAATGAAAATAAAAACATAATTTTTTATAGTGAATGCGGTTGGAGGCGCCACCATCGATATAAAAATGCTTTTCTTTTTATTTTTGTGATAATATTTATATTTTACTTTGCCCATTATACTGGTTTATATGTAAATATTTGTGTATAGGCAAAACTCATACTCATATAAAAATAATTTACCTACATTAGTTGATTTATTGTATTGGTTGGTTGAAATGTAACTGAGCATAAACGGTTTTATGTGTTTGTGATTAGGGGTAGAGCGAAAACGGTTGGGTTTTTTGCTATTTTGTATTTCTTTTAGTTTTATCTTTTGCGGGCATTTTCCATATCGGAAAGAAATTGCGCTTGAAATATTACCAAAAGCCTCAATGAGCGTTATTTATGTTCTATGTATTTCGTATTTAATTTCTGGTTTATCGATTAATAATACTGGAATACTTCAAAGGATTTATTCATAGATAGACACGCATTGAAAAACTAAAATAAAATCCAACAAAATAAATTAATAAAATGATAATGTGTTCATCAATGGATCAACATGATTGCATGGTCTAGAATATGCAATGTTGTCATACTAAATCGTTCTTGAGATGATCCGCTAATACTTTGATGGTGTTTGTTGCCGGAACGTACGAGATCTATATTTGGCAATGGAGTATCATCTTCGATAACACTTCCCAAAAAAATTCGAAAAGAAAGCGTTATGTCCCGTAATTAAATATCAATGGGGACTTACACTTGAAGTCAATGCTCGAAATCCAATTAGTTACACACTTGACTTGAGGATGTGGTCAAATAATGAAAAAGGGTTAATTTTCAAAATGATATTTGTTGAATTTATTTTGCATACCAGGGAAATTATTGATTTTTATTGTTGTACTTACCTTTAAGTAAATTTTTCACAAATAACATACCTGCCATTGACTATTTCAATTTTTTTTTTTGGAAAACTGTTTCTAAAAGTTAATTTGTATGAAAAATCAAGCCAACATTATATTTGCATTGAATTGGTTGCTTTTGTTTCGAAAATTTAATACAAAATAATATAAGATAACATATTATAACATAACAAACGTGACATAACATATCATGACGTAGCATAACGTAATATAACTTTAATTAATTTAACATAAAAACAAACAAACCTAATATAACATAGCATAATTTAACAAAATATATAATAACGTAACATAATCTAACATAACATAACCTAACATTATATAAGATAACTTAACATAAAATAAAATAACATAATATTACCTAATATAACGTAACATAGCAAACCATGACATATTGCGTGTAAAGATAAGTTAAATTTAATATAATAATTATTATTATTAGCGGCCGTTGTATGCTGGTAGTGTGCTCCTCCTCGCACAAGGTCCTTAGTTCACGCCCCGGGCAAAGCAGCATCAAAATTTTAGAAACCAGTTTTTTCAATTAGAAGACAATATGTCTAATCGCCCTCGGCAGTGTTTGGCAAGCACTCCAAGTGTACTTCTGCCATGAAAAGCTCTCAGTGAAAATTCATCTGCCTTGCAACTGCCGTTCGGAGTCGGCATAAAACAAGTAGGTCTCATCCCGCCAATTTATAGGAAAAACTAAAAGGAGCACGACACAAATTGGAAGAGAAGCTGGGCCTAAAATCTCTTCGGAGGCTATCGTGCCTTACATTTATTTTTATTTTTATTATTATTAGACTTGTATAGGTTGAAATGCATGTCCTGCTTGTAACGTATACATCTTTTCAATTGAAATGTGGAACAAATGTTCCCAACACCCCTTTCTCTCTAGTCAAGCCCTGATGAAACTGCATGTTTCCTCGGACTCTCGTTAGAAGATATTGATGACAATTTGTGAGTAGTCGGAAAGCGAAACACTGCTACAACAATAACAGTGTCCCGTATAATACCCATTGAGAGTTCTTAGGTAATTTCTGCTTAGGTAAATGAGTTTGGCTGACATTCCCATTGCTGCGAGTATAAATAATTTGGCCTGCCTTTGTCCTGGGCATTCAATCCAGTGTCGTCTGAACTTATTTGTTTCCCAGTTACTTATGGTTTCTCTAGTGTGTGCCTTGGTGAGTCCAAAGAAGGTTTCTGGACCATAGAATGCTGCTTGGCTAGGTATGATTGGGTTAAATGTTCAAGCCTGTTTCTTTACTAAGTCAAAAGAGCCACGATCTCTAGTAGGCCCAAGACCCTAATGGCTACATCTTTTGTTGCGCAATTGTGAAGTGTGTTCTTGTGGCTATTGTTCTTAAGTGGCAAGTCCGTTTTTGCAATATGGAAAAAATTACATTTCGTTTGATATCTACATTGGCTGGTCTAAGTAATTAAAAAAATTTAACTACAAAAAGTGGCTGTACTGCAACTTAAAATACAGTAAACTACTTGTTTGCAACCAAATGGATTTTTATTATGGTTAGATTGCAACTCATTCCGCTTTAAATAAATTTGTTAAACAGTTTTTTCTGCTACTTTTTTGTTACAGTTATATCACAACAATTTTTTTTATTTGTAGTAGGTGGCAAAATTTTGATATTTACTGAGGGCCAGCGCCTAGATAGGAGAGCTGAGAATCTTCCTTAATTACTAAAATTTAACAAATTGTTTCAGCTGCTTTCGAAGCCATTGCGATTATACAAAAAAATGAATTTTTTATATTATTATGAACAGGTGGCAGCTCTATTTTAACTTTATTATATATAAGTACGACAAAAAAAATATTTTGATAGTTTTCTTGAAAAGCCGTTCTGACAGCATATCCTATCTCTCAAACGGCTTATTCGACACGCCATTCTGAAGAAATGATCGCCGGATATATTGCAGTTGTTCCGAATTCTTATCAGCTTTTGGAAAAAACAGTTTCCCCAAAGCGAAACGACATTAAGATATAAAAGCTACACAGCATTTAGAAACTTTCTATAGGAATAGAAGTTAAAAAAACGATAAGACGAAAAGAGTCGAGGGAAATAGTATTTTGTATTGTGAAAGGTAATTTCGTATGGCGATAGGAAAATTGGGGAAGTTGAAATTGGTAAAGGGGACTCAAACTGATGTGAGGAATCTTTCGACAGAAGTGAATGAAACTTGCGTCTATTGGTTGCCCAATTTATTTATTACGAAATATTTACTATGAAAAATTCCAGAAATATATAACACCTCCGCAACTGGAGGTAAGCCACCATGTCGTATGAGTAACTAACCGTAATCGAAATTCCCACTCGAATTTTTAAAAGCACTTTAAGGAAATTAAAGTTAGATGTAGTAGAGTTTACTTCTTTGCACTGAACTGATAGCTGTAAGGCAGACAAGCAAGCAAGAAAACTATGCAAAACAAGATGGAGAGAAATATTATGAGTTAAAGCTAAAAACTTTTGCCTGCTTACAGCAAGCACTTTTGCCTGCTTAGCAATCTCTTGTTACAACAGAAAACAGGTAGAAAATTACGTACAAAAACAGTAACATATAAATTTATATGTATTAATGTGCTTAAGTATATACGAGGTGTGTTCAAAAAGTATCGCGAATTTTGAGTTTTCGCGGGTTACGTATATTCGAATTTCGATTTTTTTGTGGCGTCATGTTGATAATCATGTCTCTCACTTATGCCGACAAGTTCGGCCATTTTGAATGTTCACTTAATTGTTGACAGCTGCTTTGCTTCCACGTGTTTTTGCTCGTTTTCGATTTTTACCTATTAAAAAAAAATGGATCACGGATGCATTCCGAATGTTGACTGTGGAATACGGAGAAGCTACCTTGGACCGAAGCAACGTTTGTCGGTGGTACAAAATGTTCTCAGAAGGTCGAGAAGATGTGAACGACGAAGAGTTTGCCGGGCGCCCGAGCACTTCAGCAACAGCCGAAAAATTTTATGACATGAAGAAAATGGTATTGTCCAATCGTCAAATCACCACTAGAGAAGTTACTGAGGACCTAGAAATATCGATTGGCTCGTGCCATTCGAATTTAGTAAATGATTTGGGCATGAGACGGGTCGCCGCGAAATTCGTACCAAAATTGCTCAATTTCGACACGAATTTTTGGCCAAAAACAACACACTAATGATGCCGCAGCCACCGTATTCCCCAGATCTGAAGGGGCCCAAAGGACGACGCTACGCTAAGATTGACGAGATAAAGACGGCATCGAATGAGGAACTGAACAAGATTTAAAAAAACTGATAAGTATTTTGAAGTGCTTCGAAGATTGGAAAACCCGTTGGCATAAGTGTATAATATCTCACGGGGATTACTTTGAAGGAGACAAAATAGATATTCATGAATAAATAAATAATTTAAAAAAAAAAAAAACAAAAAAAAATTCGCGATACTTTTGAACACACCTCGTACGTATGAGCACAACTAAGCAAGAAGGTAGTAAAAACTCGTTGTTTTTTTTTTTCTTCATACAAATGAGCAAACAACCATGGGTAACTACATAGATGTGAATGAGTTTGTAAAAGTAGTTACCACAAACTTAACTCCCTCTCTTAACTCGTAGCTTATTTTAGTCTTGGTTATTCTGCAAATAAATTTTACAATGAGCTTACCGTGGCTGTCACAATCAGCTGTGGCACATAGAAATTGTAGAAATTCTGGAAACGCCGACATTATAACAGCCTTTTGACATTCTAAAAGCATTGAGGGACTATTTGCGGTAATAGATAACAGGTAAAAAAGTTCTTGGTGGTGGACAACACATACAACATGACACACAATTTAGAATGTATGCAAGGCAAGGCGTCAACAAACTGTACTCTGCATAGCAAATCGTGCGAAAGTAAAGCAGTGATGCCATAGAAACAAGAATAAATATCCCACGAAATCAGTTAAACTCTCTCAGCTCAAAAACATATTAATTTCACGTTAACTGAAAAAAATGACTTACGCATATCTGAAGTTATATCGTCCTCAGCAAAATACTCCTGTATCTTTATTTCATAAATATATATAAGTGTTATTTAACGTTTTGGAACTTCACATATTTCCTGTCTTCTACGATGCAAATGTAAAATTGTGTATTCTTATTTCTAATGTTATTATGATAACACTGGTCTACAAAATTTAACTTTTTGTTTGCCTGTAAAATAAATGCTTGGTTATTTTACTAATTTGTGGTAACTGAATACGAAAACATAAACCAAATTTCAAATGGTATCGAAATATGTAAGAGTAAACTTTCATAGAGTATAAATCATTAATTAAACAAGTAAATGGTCTAAGTTCGGGTGTAACCGAACATTATATACTCAGCGTGATATGTGAAATATCTTTGATTCAAAACTATTTTTTGCTAAGTTATAGCTTATTATTCTAGTCTACGACCCCTTTAAACTTCTTATATATCTAAGTTGCCGTGGTCTTTAACCGAATCTGTCCTCTTTTACTATAAATATTTTGTAGTATAGGGACAATTTGTGTACTTACTTATAGCTCCCGAAACATAGAAAATTGCTTAGTCATAAAAGGGGCGGCGCCACGCCCATTTTCAAAAGTTTTAGTTTTTCCAATTTAATGTTTTAATTCAATTTAAAAAGTAAAATTTTATTGATCCTTTGACCTACTGATCCTATTGAGCCTTCTAAAAAATTTTATATAAAATTGGGCGTGGTCTTTAACCGATATCGTCCATTTTTTCTAGAAATATTTCCTGCTATAGGAAAAATCTGTGTACCCAATTTTATTACTATCCATTAATTTTTCTCAGAGTTATTGCTTCCGAAGCATAGAATTAGTCACAAAAGGGGCGGTGGCACGCCCATATTTTAAAATTTGACGTTTTTCCTATTTATTGTTATAATGCCACTTGAGAAATGAAATACCCTTAACCCTTCTAAAAGTATCTTATATAAAAGTGGGCGTCGTTTTTAACCGATTTCGTTAATTTTTCTTCAAAGCATTCTTTATAGTAAAGGCAACCTCTCTGCCGAATTTTGTTACGATAGGTTTAACGATTTTTGATTTATGATTAACTAGGGACCACTCCCTTTTAAAATACTCATTAACACCTTTCATTTGATACCCATATCGTACAAACAAATTCTAGAGTCAGCCCTGGTCCACCTTTATGGCGATATCCTTAAATGGTGTCCACCTATAGAACTATCCCACTCCCTCTTAAAATACTCTTTAATACCTGCCATTTGATACACATGTCATACAAACACATTCCAGGGTTCATTTTCCTACATGATGATTTTCCCTTATTTTGTCTCCATAGCTCTCAACTGAGTATGTAATGTTCGGTTACACCCGAACTTAGCCTTCCTTACTTGTTTCGGCTTCGCACGCATATTTATCAGTTTTGCCAGGTTGATGCGACTAAATCGAATATCACAATGAAAATTACTTTAAAGCTCTGAGCAACAGCTTTCATTTGATATCCATATTACACACACATTCTAGGAATATCCGGGTCCACGTTTTGGCCTATATCTCGAGACCCTAGTCACCCAGCGGTATACATTACTCTGTACTAAAGCACACATCAAAAGCTTCAATTTGATACCCATAATGTAAAAACATTTTCTAGTGTTACCCTGATCAACCTTTTGGCCTATATCTCGAGACCCTTCACAAATAGTTATGAAAACTACCCTGTACTAAAGCACTCATCAACAGCTTTCATTTTTAATCCTTCTTGTATAAACACTTTCTAGGGTATCAGGGTCCACGTTTTGGCCTCAATATCGAGACCCTAGTCACCAATAGGTATGAATACTACCCTGTACTAAAGCACTCATCAACAGCTTTCATTTGTTATCCATATTCTATAAACACATTCTAGGGGTACCCGGGTCCACATTTTGGCCTATATCTCGAGACCCTAGTCACCCACGGGTACGGTAGATACCCCGTATCAAAGTACCCATAAACAGCTTCCATTTGATGCCCACATTTTACAAGCATATCCCAGGATTACCCAGGTCCACGTTGTGATCTCAAGACCCTATCCAGAACAGGATAAAAAGTATCCTATGTCTGTCTCCTGGTTCTAAGCTGCCCCTCCAACAATTTTCACCCAAATCTGTTCATCCGTTCTTGAGTTATAAATAGTGTAACTAACACCACTTTCTCTTATATATGTACGTATATACATCACATTAAAAACTTCAAAAATAACAGTATTTCTCCACTATTTAATGGATGTTATTATACAATCTACAAACCTCAATCACTCTATCTATTAAAAAAAAGCGCATGAAAATCCGTTGCGTAGTTTTAAAGGTTTAAGCATTCAAAGGGACATAGGACAGAAAAGGCGAATTTGTTTTATAATATGTAGTGATAGTGATACATGCAAAAATACCACAAAATAAAACTTTTTTGAAGAATTTTAAGGAAATGTTTAATATTTTTAACGAAATATTACTTTTCAATAGATGTATGCATTCTTAACCATTTATGTATGTTACATAAATATGTCAAGCTGATATGATATGAAAATACATACATATGTACATTCATACATGCCTATAAACCTACGCCCGAATTTAAATAACGCAACAAATGCTATGTACATATGTACGTATGTGTGGCATCATACCTAACTCAAAAGCAATTAGCGAGAACAGTTGACACCGAACAATCACACATACGAATTTTTTGGTAAAAATGTTACTTTTGTTTAAACAATTTGGCTGATATAAGAAAAGAATCAAGTATTTTTTTTCATGCAGACCGAAGGTAAATATTTCAAAGTTTTACCGAAAAGTAGAATTTTTTAAATCCCTCCATCCGTTTATGAGTTATAGCTGTGTAAACAAAAATTTTATAATTTTTTACTACATTTTGGCAATTTGCCACGCCCTTATAACATATATCTTCAAATGATATCAACTGTACCATCTCACGTAGGTAAGCTTTCAAATGCAAAAAACCGTTTTAAAATCGGAGCATTCTGTGTGAAGTTATGTGCATACATGGCATTTAGCGACTTTATTTTATAAGATTTACTAGCAGACCCGTCAGACGATGTTCTGCCATAAATTTTTTATATCTCCATACATTTTAATAAACTTTTTCCGTCTAACTCTGCCCGCCCTCTCCCTCCTCACTTTTTCTTAATCCTTTTATTCACTCCTCCCTCTGTCTTTTCGCTTCATCTATCTCTATTTTCGTCCCCTTCCGTCTTTTCTCTTCTCTAAAGTGTTTCCCATTCTTCTTCATTCCTTATTACCACGCAAATCGAATAGGACGTATGTAAATAGTTATGTGGGTATTATTAATTCATGTCTTTATTTCGGCTTCGCATGCACATTTATCAGTTTTGCCAGGTTAATGCAACTAAATCGAATATCACAATGAAAATTACTTTAAAACTCACAGCAACAGCTTTCATTTGATATCCATATTACACACATATTCTAAAGGTATCCGGGTCCACGATTTGGCCTATATCTCGAGACCCTAGTCACCCAGCGGTATAAATTACCCTGTACTAAAGCACTCATCAACAGCTTCAATTTGATACCCATAATGTAAAAACACATCCTAGTGTTACCCTGATGCACGTTTTGGCCTATATCTCGAGACTCTTCACAAATAGGTATGAAAATGACCCTGTACTAAAGCACTCATCAACAGCTTTCATTTCTTATCCATATTGCATAAACACTTTCTAGGGGTACCCGGGTCCACGTTTTGGCCTCAATATCGAGACCCTAGTCACCAATAGGAATGAAAACTACCCTGTTCTAAAGCACTCATCAACAGTTTTCATTCGTTATCCATATTCTATAAACACATTCTAGGGGTACCCACGTCCACGTTTTCGCTTATATCTCGAGACCCTAGTTACACACGGGTACGAAAAATACCCCGTATCAAATTACTCATAAACAGCTTACATTCGATACCCATATTGTACAAACATATCCCAGGATTACCCAGGTCCACGTTTTGATCTCAAGACCCTATCCAGAACGGGATAAAATTAGCCTATGTCTATCTCCTGGTTCTAAGCTACCCCTCCACCAATTTTCAGCCAAATATGTTCATCCGTTACTTCCTCTTCAATCACTCTTTATCTATTTAAAAAAAATCGCATCAAAATCCGTTACGTATTTTTAAAGGTTTAAGCATTCAAAGGGGCATAGGGACAGAAAAAGCAACTTTGTTTTATACTATGTAGTGATGTACATCGACACATACCTATAAACCTACGCCCGAAATTAAATAACGCAGCGAAAAATGTTACTTTTGTTTAAACAATTTGGCTGATATAAGAAAGAAATCAAGTATTTTTTTTATGCAGATCGGAGGTAAATATTTCAAAGTTTTACTGAAAAGTAGAATTTTTTAAATCCATCCATCCGTTTATGAGTTATAGCTGTGTAAACAAAAATTTTATGATTTTTTACTACATTTTGGCAATTTGCCACGCCCCTATAATATATACCTTCAAATTATATTAACTATACCATCTCACGTGGCTAAGCTTTCAAATGCAAAAAACCGTTTTAAAATCGGAGCATACTGTGTGAAGTTATGTGCATACATGGCATTTAGCGACTTTATTTTATAAGATTTATAGATAGATAATATTTGTAAAATTGATTTTATTACAAGTGGGCGTCACACGCCCATTTTAAAAAATTGTTTCAAATTTTTATCAAAAGCCTCAATATCAGTCCACACGTCAAATTTCAACATTCTAGGTGTATTATTTACTAAATAATCAGGTTTTTTGTGTTTTCCAAAATGTTATATATATAAAAAGTGGGCGTGGCTTTCATCCGATTTCGCTCATTTTTAATACCAATATATTCCGGGTCCAGATAAGCTCATGTACCAAATTTATGTATTGTATTTATGTATTTATTTATTTAGTCTATGATATACAGAGGATCCTACAGACTAGATTACATAAGAATTCATATGCTTATATATAATAAAGAACCACTTAACTTAAGGCAGAAAAGAGCACGTTTTTAAAGCATTGCCGCGATAAAGAAAAATCAATACAATGTTTATGATTTATTGAGTTGATTACAATTAGACATATATGTAATACTCCTATATTGCTACAAAAGGCTAGGTACATTCCCAAACATCATAGTGCCGATATATTGCTGTTTACACGTTTTTGTTTTTGTATTCAATAATCGAATGTACCTAAATTTTAATTTTTTTCTTGTCACACTTATGCTGCTACCATCACGAAAATTTTATAGGCTGTCTTGTTTTGATTTCGAATTCAAAATACATTACGAGCATTTTCTATTAGCAATTTAAGAGTATTAAATATAAGCAATTAGAGTGCGTGTGATTGGTCCATTCAGCTCATAATTAGACTTAAAATTCTCGAGAGCAAACATATAAAGTTGACGCAAATTACGTTGTGGAACATGGAAGTTCAAAAATTCAAGAATTATTGGACAATCGATTATGCCATTAACAATATCATAAAGGAACATGATTGTGGATATTACCCTTCTACTTTCCAGGGAATGAAGGTTAATTAACTTACACCTTGAAGAATAAGGAGGAAGGGGTTGGTCGAATATTAAATCAGATAAACAATACTTCAGGAATTATGAAATTTAGATGTTCAGTATTTCCCTCACTAGGGTAGGCACCTCGTCGTTGGTGTGAGGGCTTAGCCGAACTCCATAGCGCCCGACTATGAGGCGGAACTGTTTAGGACTGTCATCTACGCCGTTTCGCCTCATAGGAGGGCGGCGGGATGTCGGTGACCAAGAATTGCCAACCCCCTAATCCAGGGTGTTATGCGGACTGTGTCTATTGGACGATTTGCAGCCAGGGGATAAATTCGGCTGTATTTGAACGGAGCCTTCCCGATACCGGGCCACCTCGGGAAGTATTAATGGCCTTACCACAGTAAGGGGCGCTGCTGTGGCGGACGGTTCTTTCCCCGTATATAATACTGGATCGCTGAGCCCGCCTTGTCGGGCAGGTGGTCGTACGACCAAGATGAACGACTCGTTACCTGATTGTAATAAGGACGATGTAAAGAGGAGGACTGAGTCGCAATCCAAGGACGAAAAATACGAATTAAGCGATGCGTCGAACTCGGGGAGCGATATTAGTGCTGATTCAATGAACTCCGTGTTGGAGAAGCACACAAATGAAAACGGAGTAGAAGAGTGGAGAAGTGTACGGAGCAAAGGAAGTAAAAGAGCTCTCTCGCAGTACCGTGCAGCACTAAGAATTGTACAAGGCTTGGGAGCAGAGTGGTCGACCCAACAGAAGTGGAGATCGAGCGCTTGGAATGGGCCCATGAAGCTGTAGAAGTAGGTCGAAATCAGTCCAAAAGGTTTGCTGCCAGAAACCCTCGGTTCTGCTACCGGTACGAGGAGGAAGAAGCGTCGAATGGCAGAATGAAAAGGCAACGTTCGGCGGAAGGCGACAAGCCTGCTTTCAAGAGGCAGAAAGGACCCAGTCCTAGAGCCGCGATGCAGGGCAGTCGCATAGACAAGACAAGTAGGCCCAAAGCTGTAAGACAGATGAGCTCCAATAGCGAGGTAGCAACTATCTCGAAAGCTGCGAGTCAGAGGGAAGCTCCAATTACGGAAGTATGAGATAAGCCAAAGGGAGATAACGCTAAGACTCCGGCTTCCTCGGAGGCGCTAAAGGGAGGTAACGCTAAGACTCCGGCTTTCTCGGAGGTGCCAAAGGGAGATAACACTAAGACTCCTGCTTTTCCCGAGAAGATGAGTGATGTGGCAAAGCAGTCACTGACTGTGGCGCTGGTTGATCGTAGCAGTCCTTTCGGACAAATGACTAATGAAAGGTGGAGATCTGTGGAAAGGCAGCTTAATAGCTTAATGCTTAAGATGATGCGGGAACAACCAACTAAGCCATTTCCAACCTTTGATTCGGGGGTATGGTATAATGGTGTGAAGATGATAGCGTGCGACAACATCGCGAGCTTGCGGTGGCTGGAGGAAGTGGTTCCAAACCTCCAAAGGCAAGGCACGAACGCGCGGTTTGAGGTGGTGGATAAAGCGCAAATCCCCACGGTACCAAAAGTTAAGGTATGTATACCATGCGTGATGAAGTCGGAGGATACACTGCGACTTCTGCAGAATCAGAATCCGACATACCTACACAGGATTGGAAGGTACTTACTGTATCTCGGGCTACCGGGGATGGTCAGTTCTACATCTTCCAAATAAACAAGCAGCCGGAGGATAGTTTGTACACGCAGCTTGGCAAAATGTCCTTTGGCACTGGCAAAATTTACATGCGACTCAGGAAAAGAAGTCCCGAGGATAAAAACCCTAACACACTAGAGGTGGGCGAAGTCGAAAAGGACCTCAAAAGCCTAAGGGAAAAAGACGGGTGGAGGTCCCCGACGTCACTACGAACGTGCTAGAAGAGGACCAACCGCTAAATTGGTCTGTGACTCGCACAGAGGAACAACCGGCACAATAGTCAATAGAGGCTGAAAGGGGCCTCGAATACTCTAAACCAAAAGGGCAAGGGGAGGACGACGACGTCAAGACGAAGGTGCTGGAGGTGGACAAACAGCCCAATGGTGCTGCGAGTCCTACAGATAAACCTCCAACACAGTAAAGTGGCGTCGAGCGAACTCCTCCTAACCCTTGAGGAGAGTTCGTTTGACGTGGCGCTGATCCAGGAGCCGTGGGTCTCATCGGGAGGAAAGGTTTCTGGACTTAGCGCGCGCGGATTTGGCGTTTACCACGCGCAAACGGAAGGACGGGTGCGAGCTGTAGTAATGGTAAGGAAACAGCTGCATTCTTATATGCTGCCTAATTATACCACTGACGATCTCGTAGCGGTGACCGTTGAGCAAAAGAATAAGCAGGCATTTATCCTGGCGTCCTGCTACATGGCCCATGCTGCGGAGGTTCCACCGATAGAGTGCAAAAGGCTAGTACAGGAGGAAGGGCGCAAAAGGGCGGTTGGTCATAGGCGCAGATGCAAATACGGACACCACAATGCGAGGGGAGGAGCAGATTCGAACGAGAGAGGCGAATCTCTGTTTTGTTACATCCTGCAAACCAATTTGCAGATAGCCAACAGGGGAAATGTCCCTACATACATTGGTCCAACATCCAGCAATATTCTGGATATTACATTGAGCTACGAGCGTGATATATCAAGGTATGATTGGATGGTTCTTGATAGACCATCCTTCTCCGACCATGCGTATATCAGCTTCAGCATCCCCCTAAAGAGGGTAGAGAAGGGAGGAAACTTTAGAAACCCTAGGTCAACGAACTGGACTACATTCCAGAAACAGGTGAAACAAAACTGGGACAACTCAAAGAGGTTGCAAATGGAGGAACTGGAGGAGTCGAATGAATTCCTAACAAGGACGCTTATGACTGCGTATAACAAAGCTTGCCCTCTAAGAATATTCAGAGGAAAAGCAAAGTCGCCATGGTGGAGCAATGAGCTGAGTCTTCTAAGAAGACAGGTAAAAGAAATGTTTAAACTCGCAAAGACCGCGGAAAGCGAGGCGTGTCGGGACGAGTACAGAGATCTACTGAGGATCTACAAGCGTGAAATTACCAGGGCGAAGAGAAACTCATGTAAGAGTTTCTGTGCGGACATAGAGTGCTCCAGCGAAACAGCACCGTTGAAAAAAGTCCTAACAAAGGGAAACATAGTCCAGGGACTAATAAAGCAAGAGAAGGGGGGAATGGTCACGTAATAGTGAGGAATCCCTTGAGGTGCTTATCGATACACATTTCCCATCGGGAGACGGTTTAGAAGAGCCAGCAGACATCACTCACACTTCGATCACGGATCTAGAAGTGCCGGGCTTGGTGACCGATACCAAGATCGAGTGGGCAGTGAAGACGTTTTCTAAGTTTAAATCGCCGGGCCCAGATGGTATATTCCCGTCCATGCTACAAATCTCAAGTAGGGAGGCCGTGGAATGGCTTAAAATAATATTCGATGGGTGCATCAGACTGAATCATGTACCGCACTCTTGGAGAACTGCTCGTGAAGCTTTTCTACCAAAGGCGGGGAAGATCGGTCACGTGTATCCCAAAGACTATAGACCCATTTGTTTAACACCATTTCTGCTCAAAACATTTGAGAGGCTAATAGATGTGTACATAAAGTCCAACGTGGATGTAAAGCTGCTCTCCACAACACAGCATACGTACACCAAAGGCAAGTCGGTAGACACCGCATTTCATAGGGTGGTAATAAGCATAGAGAAATCTCTGGAATATAAGGAGTATGCTCTAGGATTCTTCTTGGACATTGCCGGTGCTTTCAATAATGTTGCAAAATGGGCGATTATGGATGGTATTGATTACATTAAAGTACATCCTGCCTTAATCAGATGGATCGGCTGCATGTTAAATTGCAGAAAGATTACATCACAATGGGGATTGTACGAGGCCACGAAATCAGTGGACAGGGGCACGCCGCAGGGAGGGGTGCCTTCACCTCTGCTGTGGACGCTGGTCATCAACCAACTGCTCAGGCAATTCGATGAGGGACCCGTAAAACTTACTGCTTACGCAGATAAGTGGAAAGTGCCTTCCAACGATTAGTTCTTTGATGGATCGGGCGCTTCGGGATATTCATACCTGGGCATCTAATGTCGGGTTGAAAGTCAACGCGGAGAAGACAGATATGGTCTTGTTTACAAAGAGGTACAAGGTCCCAAATTGGACCAGGCCTAAGTTAGGAGGGGTGACCTTACAGGAGAAACCTTGCACAAAATATCTAGGAATCATCCTAGACAGTAAGCTGTCATGGAAGCTCAACGTGGAGGATAGGGTCAAGAAGGCCTCAATGGCGCTCTATGCATGTAAAAGAATGCTGGGGTGTACGTGGGGCCTAGCGCCCTCTCTTTCTCAATGGGTTTTTACAGCGATTGTAAGCCCTATTCTATACTATGGAGTTCTTGTTTGGTGGAAAGCCACACAAAAAACAACATACCTCAAAAAATTAGAAGGGGTATGCAGACTATGGATGCTTAGCATTACGGGAGCCCTACGGCTGCACTGTATGCCATTCTGCATATCCCACCTGCAGACCTGGTAGCAAAGAACAAAGCGTTAACGACCGCAACCAGGCTCGGTGCTTCGGGGCAGCTTGAGCGCCGACCATACGGCCATAGCAGTATAGCGTCATCAATCACAGGACGAACAGACTACCTTATTCCCTATCTGCGCTTCGAGGGCGAAATTAAGGCCACAATAGAGGTGGACGGTTGACGCAAGGGTGCGCAAATGGCGGACGAGGCGATACATGTGTACACCGATGGTTCCAAAATAGTGGAAGGGGTAGGGTCTGCGGTATACTTCGCTGATACGGAAATAAGCAGATCCTACAGGCTGCCGGATTACTGTAGCGTTTTCCAAGCGGAAATATTAGCCGTAACCAAAGCAGTAGAAACCCTGGAAAAGAATAGCTTAAGCTGCAACCGTGTTAACTTTTATATTGACAGTCTAGCAGCAATTAAGGCAATAATCTCGCATAGCACAGCATCTAAATGCGTGTTAGAGTGTAAGCAGTTTCTGGAGAGAATCGGGGCAGGGAGAAGCATACATCTATATTGGGCCCAGGGCATATGGGAATAGATGGGAATGAAAAAGCGTACGAACTAGCTAAAAAGGTCGCATCCCCTGAAGCTTGCTCCGTAGATGTCCCAATTAGATTGGGCGAGATTAGGCGAAGGCGAGAGGTGCACATGATCGACCAAGCGGGAAAGGCGTGGGTTCAAGCGCGGGGCTGTAAAGTGTCGAAGATTATGTGTAGGCCTTAAAACCTTAGACTAACAAAGTTGCTTCTATCATTAAAAAGAGAGGACTGTAGACTCATGACGGGTATTCTGACTGGACACTGCCTTCTGGCGTCACATGCCTTTAAATTAGGCTTGGTCAGTGATAGCAGATGTAGGAAGTGCGGGTTGGAGGAGGAAACGATCGAGCACGTTCTGAGCTCGTGCCCTGCACTTGCCAGGCTAAGACTCCAGCTATTAGGAGTGATAAAGCTGTCAGATCTAGAAGCAGCAAGTGACTTAAGTCCTCGGAAGCTTCTAGTATTTTCCAAGAGGACGGAGTTATTTTACAACAAAGGTCCTGGTTTTTGATAGGGTTGTTCAGTTTGGTCGTTAAACCAAACTTCTGGTAACACTACGGACTCAATCAGTCTATGTGAGGTCCTTATGGGCCGGCCAGTTCAACCCACCTACCTAGATGTTCAGTAAATGTGTATGATGAATCAAACACAACACCTAAATCCTTTATTTTACTTACCCCAACTAGAGCTGTATCAGAAACAAGATAAGTCGAAGTCACTGTATTTCTTAATTTAGAATACGTAACGCTGTAACATTTATTGACATGGAGCGCGAGCTTATTTCTACAGCACCAAGCATTAAAATCATTGAGTTCAGTTTGAAGTATGGAAACATCAGACTCTTTTTTTAATTTTCAAAAAGATTTTTAAATCATCAGCATACATGAGATGACGACATTGCTTAAAACAAGCACTTACGTCATTGAAAAACATAATGAAAAAGAGTGGAAGAAGGATGCTTCCCTGAGGTACGCCCGATGTGGCCACATAAGGTGCTGACTCCACACCGTCAATAACGACGAAATTGACTCTATTGGATAAGTATGAACTTATCCATTGTAGAAATGAGGAATGAAATCCCCATCTTTCTAGCTTACCCAATAGTACGCAGTGCGGTACTTTGTCAAAAGCTTTGGCTAAATCAGTATAAATACAATGAACTTGACAGCCATCCGTGAGTGATGAAATGCAATAATTAGAAATTACAGTGAGATTGGACACTGTGGAACGTCCTGGAATAAAACCGTGTTGACAAGAACTTAGATAAGGATTAACCATGAATGATATTTTAGCCATAACAATTTTCTCAAACAATTTAGAGATTGGACGATAATTTGAAACTTCATTTTTATTGCCACTCTTATGAATTGATTGAATGTACGAAATTTTCCATTCATCCAAAAAAATGTCGGACTTTAGTGATAAATTAAATAAATACATTAAAGGTTCCGCAACAGAAACCGCACATTGCTTTAATAATAAAGATGAAAATTGTTGATAATCGCATTGCTTTGAATTTTTGATAGCCTTAATATCCAAAGTAATATCATCAATATCAAGAACTAATGAGCACAAGTTGAGATAAGAGGGTATATTATTGAACATATCATCATTTTCATTCCGTGGTTCATCAATCACGAAATTCGCCTTAAAAAATTCAGCAAAATAGTTAACTTTGTCAAAAGACAATGTGGAATTCTTACCTTGGTATGACACAGACACGGGAATTGCCGAAGATGAGCGCTTGGAGCGAATGAAATTCCAAAATGATTTTGGGTTCGATTTAATATTCGTTTCGAAATTATGAATATATTGCTTATTTGAAAATGTGTCAAGGCAATTAAACTCTTTGGCATACCTTAAGTATAATTGCTTGTACTGTGGGTTACCAGATTCTTTGAAGAGCTTATGAAATTTATTACGTAAGTTTTTAAGTCTCTTTAGATTTCTGGTGTACCAAGGCAACTTATACACTCTTTTGGGGAAAACGCGGGATATTATTATTTACTATTTCTGACACATTGTTTTTAAATAACGCAAAACAATCCTTGAGATTACGCCCATTAAAAAGGTGTTGCCAGTCAAAATTGGAAATCAAACTATTTATTAAGCCAAAATCATGATGCTTATCTGTATTGGACAACGGACAGCAGGCGCGAGCCAAATTATAATTTTTGGTGAGGATATCTCAATATTTACTCAAGTTATCGTGTTGGCGGACAGACGGAGGGACGGACGGACATGGCTCAATCAAATTTTTTTCAACACTGATATATGGAAGTCTATATCTATCTCGATTCCTTTATACCCATACAACCAACCATTATCCAAAAAGTTAATATACTCTGTGTGCAAAACACGCTGAGTATAAAAAACAATGAAATGTTCACTACTTTTTAATAAACTTTTCACATGAAACTGAGGGCCACTTGCAGAACGGAAAGTAAACTTTTCAGCTCAGAGTTATTTAAACAAACAATTTGTCAAAAATGTATTAAACTTAAACCCCTCATGTCAGGCTAACTCTGAAGTTAAAAAGTTAACTGGTCGTTCTGCAAGTGGGCCTGAGTATTTTTAAATATTTACGCAGTATTTAAGCCTTTTTATTCAAGAATTTATTTTTATTTCGCTTTGTAATCTGCTTCAGGAGTACCTTTAATCAAGTTCCAGGGGTAGTCGGCTAGCGTTGACGCATTCCATCGGCAGTTGTATTTCTTTTCCATTGTCGATATGTTTTGATGAATTCGTTCGTCATGTTCATCACTCATATCACCGCAGTTAGAAGGAAAAAAATCGAAAAAACTCACATTGAATCAAGAAATAAGCCATATCGTATTAATGCATTCTTTTTTTATATTTTACTGTTCATGGGGATCTCGATTTTTAAAAAATGCAAAAACCACGTTGGAAATCAAGTTAAAGGTAAATTTCTTCAACTTCTCTAACCGCGCACCTAAGTAGGTTTTCAAGTTTTAGGCGGCCAAAAATATTTTCTTGCCTATATCTCCTTAAAACTGTTTAATAAATGAAAAATTATAATAATTTGTGTAATTAATCGGTTATATTAAAATAATAGATATTACACTGTGTAACACTAATAAATTTCTGCGCGGTGAGGCTATTTTTCATGTTGTACAGCAACAAGGGTGTATCAAACCCTCTATCCAACCCCCTATCTGCAAGTATCTGTAGCTAAATTTAATGCAGTTGGCAAGCTAATTGTGCCAAGTACTATGTTCAAAACTAATTTTCACTTGGACGGACTTGAAAATATAACAAAACTGATTTTGTACACCAAAAATCAAAAAAAAAAAATATTTTGTTAACATCCTAAATAAAATAGGTTCTTTATCAATTTATAACTTATAAAAATCACAAACATCATTACTAATGTTAGTATTTACGGCGGCCACCGTGGTGTGATGGTAGCGTGCTCCGCCTACCACACCGTATGCCCTGGGTTCGAACCCCGGCAAAGCAACATCAAAATTTTAGAAATAAGGTTTTTCAATTAGAAGAAAATTTTTCTAAGCGGGGTCGCCCCTCGGCAGTATTTGGCAAGCATTCCGCTCTCAGTGAAAACTCATCTGCCTTGCAGATGCCGTTCGGAGTCGGCATAAAACATGTAGGTCCCGTCCGGCCAATTTGTAGGGAAAATCACGAGGAGCACGACGCAAATTGGAAGAGAAGCTCGGCCTTAGATCTCTTCGGAGGTTATCGCGCCTTACATTTTATTTACCTGAAATATCAGAATCCATCACAATTACTCAATTCAATTGTCTTAAAACTTAAAATATTCACGTTAAAACATGCGATTTCACATAGGTTAAAAAGAAAACCATAACACGCGTTTAACAAATAGCTAAATTCCAATTACTTGACAGGTAACGCCAGGTATGCGATGGATGGGAAGGGGTACAATTATCGTTCCCCTGTCTATTCTTAAACTGTGGGAGTGCTTTTTTTTGTAATTGTGGCAACTTTCAGAAATTCAATTATGGCCGCCTAAATGTCTAAAATCTACCTATGTGTGTCGTTTGATATCTGCCAATATGACATTTTAATGTTCATTCTTTCGATAAGTTGGTCTCGCTAAGTGGGCATTTTTTTTTTTAAATTTGCAAATGGGTACTCCAGGTCGTCCTTACGAGATTATATCCCTCAAATTTTATGGTGGTAGCTTTTACGCGGTACCCTTCATTAAATTATTTAAAATCTCATAATATAAATTGGCATCTACCAACCTACCAGGCATTATTTTAAATATGGCATAAATAAATAATGAGAGCTAACTATTAATTTTAAGTTCTATATTAAGACTAAGGAGACCAAATATTTAAGCTGTTATGCAGTTTCAAGTAAAAGGCAATTTTCAAGTTGACCAGTGTTATCTGCAACTCAGCATTTCCCATTTGCCATACTGAAAGCTTATACCTCATGTCTTAATACGTAAATGATTTAAGTTCATCTTCTAATAGCAGCAGTCACTCGAGTGACCTTGAACAACTGCATGACTATATTAATGCTGTATTTTTTTGTTCAACCAACTAATAAAAAGGCAAAGTTTTGAAAAATACCAGTTTTTGTTCAGTAGGTCATCGAAAAGCCGTTTTATTCTTTTAGCAAATTTACTACCACAAAATCCCATAAAAATTGCGAATATCACGAGATTTGGTATCACTGGGAAAAACAACTTTCAAAAAGTGAATTTTCGGATTAAATAAAAACCAAAGGAATACAAAATGCAAAATGCAACCACAGCTCCCGCGATTTATCCCAATCCTCAAAGCAGGAGTTAAGATCTGAATACAAGCATCATGCGATACATTGTATCAGGTCACAACTAGGACGTCCTGCTCCCCACGGTCCAGTTTTTATAACGAACGTAATAGGGTCATACAGGCGGTACGCACGCCATAGCGTACAAACAAATTTAATAAAATACAAAAACATAAGCTAAAATAAAATAGAAAGTGCTGTTACTTAGAAGGCCTAACTTATAAGCAAGTAACGCTAGAAGGCAATTTGTGAGTCTAGTGTCGTAGGCTTTGCAAATGATCTTCGAAATTTTGCAGCCCCACGCTTTCGTCCACGTCTTTCCTGTTCGATGGATCATATGCAACTCGTGTCTCTTTTTGATTTCTCCGAAATGGATTCGGACATCTACCATCTATTCGTCGGCTACTTCACCCTCCTTTGCCAGTTCATCGGCCTTTTCGTTACCTTCCCTCCCTTTATGGCCGGGAACCCAGTACAGATGTTTGGTGCAGCATGAGTGAAGTTATAATACTTATTTGCATTCCACAACACTTCTTGATGATGTACTGTGTGTGATTATCGCCGCCCGACTAACAAAATATATATTGACGCAACTGCAGCTTAAGCATGCTTCCTCCAGAATTTCTACTTCTTTCTTTACGGCGATCATTTCCGCCTGGAAGCCGCTTCGGTAATCTGGCAGCCTGTAGGATCCACTTATTTCTGGAGCGCCACAGCAAACAGTAGATCCGACCTCTTCCAATAATTTCGAACCATCCGTACACACGTGTGTAATAGGACATTTCTCTAGCCTGGCGCAAAACCGCCGGTCAAATTGTGGTCTCCACAACACTTCCGAAGCTCAGGTTTGGTACGATATATTCCGTTTGCTCGATAGTAGATGGCGCTATACTGCTATGGCCATACGGCCTGTGCTCAATCTTCCCCGTGCCATTAAGCCCTGTTGTAGTGGCTAACGCGATATTTTTGGCCATTAGGTCTGGCATGCATTACTGCTGTCGGGGTAGTTTGTAGGGCTCAAATTATGCTACTCATTGATGAGGGTACCCATCTGGTTTTTTGGTACACGTACTTTTTTTGTGACTGTCCACCAAACTAGGATCCCATAAAATAACGTAATGGTTTGATAATTGCCGTAAATTCCCAATGAATGAGTTTGGGTGATAGGCCCCACGGGCATCCTAGCATTCTCTTGCATGCATACAGTGCCGCAGAGGCTTTCTTCGCTCCCTTTTCCACATGAAGTCAAGGCAACTTACTATTTAGTATAACTCCTAGATACTAAATTAAATTTTACGACTATGTAAAAGGCGAAGGAACGTTAAAATCTAAAGCAAATAAACATCTCTGTGTAAGCGCTTGCGTTGCCTTGATATCACATGTGACATATCCGTTCCACCTGGTTGGGCATTTTTGTGATATGACACCTGAAAGTTTTGTATCCCATGATTATAGCATTGCATCGATATGATATTCTATACGATAGAACATATGGTGGGGTGACACGTAAAACTCATTGAATGCAGTTTTTTGGTACAGCCTGGTTCTTTGCATAAAACTACTTTGCGTAAAAACGTCATCAAACTTCAATATCTTGAATTCGTTCTAAATGTACTCAATGAGTTTTACCTATCACCCCACGACTTTATTAGTTTGGCAATATATAGAAATACGGTTATTGTACACATATCACATAATACTTTGCCAAAGTCGCGCTCATTTTATTACGCTGAAGTATGCATATATACAAAACGATATCACTATGAGTTCCATTTCGGATTAGGACATCTTTGTCTATGTCCAAACTCAACTAAATGCTGATTTCAATGAAAATAAATTCTTTTATCCAAATAGTTTTTTCGTATATCGTAAAGATCTGGATATAGTCAAGGAGGAACTATCGGACATCTGGTGTGGGGGATTTCTTATTGCTGTTAAATAATGCTATCGGATCTAGATGGTCTCTTTTTATGCCCCCTTTCTCATGTACTTCCAAAATACAACCTGGAGCTAGGGCGGTCTATATGACAGCTGTCGAATCTTCCTCCATCTTCCTCCATTACATTATGACAGCGGTGAATAATTAGCTGTCACTTTCACCACCAGGGCTGTAAAGCGTTTTTTGTGTAGTAACGAATTATCAGCGTTGCCACTGATTCAGATGCGACCAAAAGGAACATTTTAAATTATGTGCAATTATTTAAGCTTTGATATTGATGATTTCTTTAATTAGGATTTCAACTTGAAAGATTACAACTCAAAATGTATATTGACTTAAAGGCTAATAACAAATTGATTTAAGATTAGTTAGACTCAGTACAAGGTATATGAAATTTAATGAAATAATTATTTGAGTTTTGGAAAAATAGTAATTCAATTAATTGCTAGATTACAGAATGTGGCTTCCTGTCGGTTACAATGCAGCATCTTGAGTGATAAATTGATGTAGTACGTTTTACTAGTATCTTCCATATAGTATACCTCTTACAAATATTACGCTTACATTAACATCTTCGATTCAGGATTCCACCATACCGTGAGCAATAATATTTTCCTATCCAAAAAAAAAAAAACTTTTTTTTTATCTTAAAAAAATTTTAAATATCTTCACCAACAGCACCCAACAGCTTTACCGTTGATACTATCTTCTAAAAATTTCTTAACGTATGTATTAGTTACATCTGTATATAGAAACGGTGGATCTATTGCTATTGCACAAAGTTCGTTTTTCTCTAAGCCCGGCACTACGCCCGGTGCTCCGTGATCTCTTCGAGAAGCAGCAACATCGTCATTTCCAGCACAAAGCATTGAATCTGTAAAACTAAATTTTGCCCTCAATATCTTATAATGATCCTTACAAAATTTTGATGACACTACAGACACGTTTTGATAAGTAAAATGGTGTCTGTACTCGCTGTGGTGGGAATCCCATCCACTAACTCGCATTTTTTCGCCCGGGTTAACTTGCTCAATGCAAAGTGGTATTGCCTTTACTTTATCACTCCTGGTAAACGGTGTATACACTTTAAGCACAGCTACATCATTATGTTTCATTTTAGCATTATATTTATGTGGACGACATATACTCCTCACACCGGAAAGCTCTCCGACTTCGAATCTACTAGTCACGCCAGCCTTAACTGTGAGGATATGTTTCTTAATATCTTTCACACAATACACAGCTGTAGCCACTATTTCCATAGACACCAAAGATCCACTGCAATGATATATCGCGTCTTTATATATTCCCACTAAATATGGGTTATTCTCTATCTCCGTATGTAAGCCTCCAACAACGCGAAATAGCGCATTTGTATAGGACAAGTAGCAAAGCGCGACAAGCAAAAGAACGAAACTACTGCGTGGGTTCATCTTAATTTAAGACTTATTCCGTCACCTGATAAGTATTTAGTAAAGCACGATAAGTTTTGTGGGCGCTATTTATACATATTGGGTTATGTGAAAAAAAAAATCAAAAACTGACGCTTCTAGGAATTTGTCTCAATAAAAATACTTATACAATGAAAATCTTATTTTTTTTTTTATCCAGTGCCTAAATAACATTTCAATGCCATTATCTTTATTTTATAAGCCTTATTTATTCAATTTTGGTCTGTCAAATAACAAATTCAAGGTATTCATACATATTCCCGCGAAATTAAATGAGC
The DNA here is from genome assembly GCF_040869045.1 of Eurosta solidaginis. Classification (NCBI taxonomy): domain Eukaryota; kingdom Metazoa; phylum Arthropoda; class Insecta; order Diptera; family Tephritidae; genus Eurosta; species Eurosta solidaginis. The sequence continues at coordinate 197,190,947 of NC_090321.1, forward strand.
GCAAATTTTGCTATACTTTTTCAAAAAAAAATCTCCTTGTAGTTGTTTGTTTGTATATTTGAACAACTGAATTGTTCTATTAAATTGAGAAAGTTTATGTGATATGTGAACAATGACTGTTTTTTAATGAGTAAATACGGAAATGTACACAAGGTTCACTTAATTAGTTAATTCTGTTTCCAAACTGCAAGTATGTTCTATCGTATACTCCCATAAAACCAGAGTTTGGAGCAGTGCACTGAATTTTTAGCCGCAACACTCCAAGTTAAGTGGACTGACATGATCAGGATCTTGTGTTAAGTGTTAATGAGACCTTGATTTTTGGTTAAATTTCACGCAGAGCATAAATGAAATAATAAGCCAAGCTCTCTACATTAAAGCACTTATTGCGCCAAATAATCTATATAAAATACAAATTCCTAATTATCTTATTATTAATTTATTGAGTGTATAATCGTATTACTTTAAACGAGTACAAATTTTTTGTATATCTCTCTCGGCTTAAACGAATTTTGATGATATTTGGCACATAGATACAATATCACATTCCAAGACTTTCGACATACGTGTTGAGGGTATTTTCACAAGGTTGCTACCTATTTGGAATTAAAAAAATTACATTAGATATGCCAATATAGGCATCAAATAAAAGGTATATCACTCCGCACTCCAATAGGGATATATTTAAATATGGATGCTACTTATATATATATATATCGAAGCTATGCTAAATAAAGACTTGTGCCATTACGTAAACTGTAGGCACCATAAATTTTGCTAGCTGATTGTTAATTTTTGGCAGATGGTATAGCTACCTGACACAACCAGATTTAAATAATAAAAAAATGTGGTAAGGCTAGGATCTTTTATACACAGTGGATAGCGAACAAAAGTCTACATACACTCTCGATTTCCGCTGGATTGAAAAACTAATAACTTGTCTGAAAAGTGTGCTTTTTCGAATCATAATAAACTAAAACAAGTAAGGAAGGCTAAGTTCGGGTGTAACCGAACATTACATACTCAGCTGAGAGCTTTGGAGACAAAATAAGGGAAAACCACTATTTAGCAAAATGAACCTAGGGAAACCCTGGAATGTGTTTGTATGACATAGGTTTCAAATGGAAGGTATTAAAGAGTATAGTAAATGGGAGTGGGCCATATTTCTATAGGTGGACGCCATATCGCCATAAAGGTGACCCAGGGGTGACCCTAGAATTTCTTTGTACAATATGGGCATCAAACGAAAGGTGTTAATGAGTATTTTAAAAGGGAGTGGGTCTTAGTTCTATAGGTAGACGCCGTTTCGAAATATCGCCATAAACGTGGACCAGGGGTGACCCTAGAATTTGTTTGTACAATATGTGCATCAAACGAAAAGTGTTAATGTGTATTTTAAAAGGGAGTGGGCCTTAGTTCTATAGGTGGACGCCTTTTCGGGATATCGACCAAAATGTGGACCCAGGGTGACCCAGAACATCATCTGTCGGGTACACCTAATTTATTTATATATATAATACCACGAACAGTATTCCTGCCAAGATTCCAAGGGCTTTTGATTTCGCCCTGCAGAAATTTTTCATTTTCTTCTACTTAATATGGTAGGTGTTTTTTTCTAAAGTTATATTTTGCGTCAATAAACCAATCCAATTGCAATGTTTCATCCCTTTTTTCATATTTGGTATAGAATTATGGGATTTTTCTCATTTTTCGTAATTTTCCATATCGAAAAAGTGGTCTTGGTCATAGTCGGATTTCGGTAATTTTTTATACCAAGATAAAGTGAGTTCAGATAAGTATGTGAACTAAGTTTAGTAAAGATCTATCGATTTTTGCTAAGGTTATCGTGTTAGCGGCCGAGCGGAAGAACAGGCGCTCGACTGTGTATAAAAACTGGGCATGGTTTCAACCGATTTCGCCCTTTTTCGCAGAACAGTTATCGTCCTAGAATCTAAGCCCCTACCAAATTTCACAAGGATTGGTAAATTTTTGTTCGACTTATGGCATTAAAATTATCCTAGACAAATTAAATGAAAAGGGCTGAGCCACGCCCATTTTGAAATTTTCTTTTATTTTTGTATTTTGTTGCACCATATCATTACTGGAGTGGAACGTTGACATAATTTACTTATATACTGTAACAATATAACATTTTTTGTTAAAATTTGACTTTAAAAAAATTTAAATTTAATTTTAAGTGGGCGTGGTCGTTCTCCGATTTTGCTAATTTTTATTAAGCGTACATATAGTGATAGGAGTAACGTTCCTGCCTAATTTCATTATGATATATTCAATGACTGCCAAATTACAGCTTGCAAAACTTTTAAATTACCTTCTTTTAAAAGTGGGCGGTGCCACGCCCGTTTTTCAAAATTTTACTAATTTTCTATTCTGCGTGATAAGTTCAACTCACCTACCAAGTTTCATCACTTTATCCGTCTTTGGTAATGAATTATCCCACTTTTTGTGTTTTTCGAGGTATTCGATATCGAAAAAGTGGGTGTGGTTATAGTCCGATTTCGTTCATATTAAATTGCGATCTGAGATGAGTGCCCAGGAACCTGCGTACAAAATTTCATCAAGATACCTCAAAACTTACTCAAGTTATCGTGTTAACGGACGGACGGAGGTATGGACGGACGGGCATGGCTCAATCAAATTTTTTTCGATACTGATGGTTTTGATATATGGAAGTCTATATCTATCTCGATTCTTTAATACCTGTACAACCAACCGTTATCCAATCAAAGTTAATATACTCTGTGAGCTCTGCTCAACTGAGTATAAAAACGTGGTACGGCAACGTCTTTTATATACAATGGACAGCGGACAAAAGTCTACATACACTCTCGATTTCCGCTGGATTGAAACACTAATCACTTATCTGAAAAATGTGCTTTTTCGAATCATAATAAACTAAAAAAATGCTTACAACAAAATGTTGGCAGTTACAGTAGAAAAACGTTAAAACAACGTTGATAAAAGTCATACAATACACAAATAACCTGTTTTAGTGTCACAACTAACTATTTTCGCTTCTTAGTATTTAGTCGATCCACCGATAGCATCGAGATCAGCATTCAAGCTAAAAACCACCACCCCCCCCCCCCCCCCCCCCCCCCCGTGGAGATGTTGTTAGAAAGTGCTAAATTTAAAATGACGGTGTTACCGGTAAAACTTAAATTAATTAACATACGCACTTTTATTAAGAATATAAGCTCTGACCGATTTTGGCTGCTAACCAATTTTTTATGATGTAAAGGTACGAAAAATACTTTAAATTTGCTTCAGCTTGTAAAATGGGCATCTCAAACTTAATAATTACAAAATTGAAGAAGATGGTGTAGATGTGAGGTATTCTTCGTACCTTTTTAGGAAATAAAAATTAGTTCGTAGCCAAAATCGGTCAGTAAAATATGGCTGTATATTCAAGCTTTAAACACATACAGCATAAAGAAACTAATTTTTCCCATAACTATTTCCCAACAATCGCCTAGGTTTTTTGAAAAACCTTTCTAGTAATTCGTTTACAGAAAGTAATGGTGTTTAAAATGATACAGTGACACAACAGGAAGTGGCTCCAAACCTCCAAAGGCAAGGCACGAACGCGCGGTTTGAGGTGGTGGATAAAGCGTAAATCCCCACGGTACCAAAAGTTAAGGTATGGATACCATGCGTGATGAAGTCGGAGGATACACTGCGACTTTTGCAGAATCAGGATCCGAACATACCGACACAGGATTGGAAGGTAATTACTGTATTTCGGCTTACGGAGGAAGGTCAGTTCTACTCTTCCAAATAAACAGGCAAGTGGAGGATATATTGTATACGCAATTTGGAAAAATGTCCTTTGATACTGGCAAAATTTTTATGTGACTCAAGAAAAGAAGTCCCGATAATAAAAAGCCTGACAAGCTAAAAGTGGGCGAAGTCAAAAAGGACCTCAAAAGCCTAAGGGAAAAAAGACAGGTGGAGGTAGACGATGTTACCACGAAGGTGTTAGAAGAGAACGAACAGCCAAATGGTGCTGCGAGTTGCACAGAGGTACACCCGGCACAACAGTTATGAGAGGCTGAAGGGGGCCTCGTATACTCTAAACCAAAATGGCAAGGGGAGGACGACGACGTGACGATGAAGGTGCTGGAGGGGGACAAACAGCCCAATGGTGCTGCGAGTCACACAGATAAACCTCCAACACAGTAAAATGGAGTCGATCGAACTCCTCCTAACCCTTGAGGAGGGTTCGTTTGACGTGGCGTTGATCCAGGAGCCGTGGCTCTCATCGGGAGGAAAGGTTTCTGAACTTAGCGCACGCGAATTTGCCGTTTACTACGCGCAAACGGAAGGACGGGTGCGAGCTGTAGTAATGGTAAGGAAACAGCAGCATTCATATATTCTGCCTAATTACACTACTGAGGACCTCGTAGTGATGGCCGTTAAACAAAGGAAGCAGGCTTTTATCCTGGCTTCCTACTACATGACCCATATTGCGGAGGTTTCACCGATGGAGTGCAAAAGGCTAGTACAGGACATAGGGCGGAAAGGGCGGTTGGTCATAGGAGCGGATGCAAATGCGCACCGCAATGCGTGGTGAGGAGCAGATACGAATGAGAGAGGCGAATCTCTATTTTATTATGTACATCCTACAAACCAATTTGCAGATAGCCAACAGGGGAAATGTCCCTACATACATTGGTCCAACATCCAGCAACGAATATTACATTGAGCTCCGAACGTGATATATCAAGGTATGATTGGATGATTCTTGATAGACCATCCTTCTCCGACCATGCGTATATCAGCTTCAGCATCCCCCTAAAGAGGGTAGAGAAGGGAGGAACCTTTAGAAATCCTAGGTCAACGAACTGGACTACATTCCAGAAACAGGTGAAACAAAACTGGGACAACTCAAAGAGGTTGCCAATTGAGGAACTGGAGGAGTCTAATGAATTCCTAACATGGAAGCTTATGACTGCGTATAACAAAGCTTGCCCTCTAAGAAGATTCAGAGGAAAAGCAAAGCCGCCATGGTGGAGCAATGAGCTGAGTCTTCTAAGAAGACAGGTAAAAGAAATGTTTAAATTAGCAAAGACCGCGTAAAGCGAAGCGTGTGGGGACGAGTACAGGGATCTAATGAGGATCTACAAGCGTGAAATTTCCAGGGCGAAGAGAACCTCGCGAAAAATTTCTGTACGGACATATAGTGCTCCAGCGAAACATAACGGTTGAGAAAAGTCCTAGCAAGGGGAAACATAGTCCAGGGACTAATAAAGAAAGAGAACGGGGAATGGTCACGAAATAGTGAGGAATCCCTTGAGGTGCTTCTCGATACACATTTCCCATTGGGAGATGGTTCAGAAGAGCCAGCAGACAGCACTCACACTTCGATCACGGAGCGGGTAGTGCCGGGCTTGATGACCGATACCAAGATCGAATGGGCAGTGAAGACGTTTCCTAAGTTTAAATCGCCGGGCCCAGACGGTATACTCCCGGCCATGCTACAAGTTTCAAGTAGAGCGGTCGTGGAATGGCTTAAAATAATATTCGATGGGTGCATAAGACTGAATCATGTACCGCGCTCTTGGAGAACTGCTCGTGTAGCTTTCCTACCAAAGGCGGGGAAGATCGGTCACGTGTATACCAAAGACTATAGACCCGTTAGCTTAATATCATTGCTGCTCAAAAGCTTTGAGAGGATGATAGATGTGTACCTAAAGTCCAACGTGGATGAAAAGCTGCTCTCCACAACACAACATCCGTACACCAAAGGCAAGTCGGTAGACACCGCATTGCATAGGGTGGTAATAAGCATAGAGAAATCACTGGAATATAAGGAATATGCTCTATGAGTCTTTTTGGACATTGCCGGGGCTTTCAATAATGTTTCTAAAGGGGCGATTATGGATGGTCTTAATTACATAAAAGTACATCCAGCCTTAATCAGATGGATCGGCTGTATGTTAAATTAGCAGGAATATTACATCACAATGGGGATTGTACGAGGCCACGAAACCAGTGGATAGGGGAACGCCGCAGGGAGGCGTGCTATCACCTCTGCTGTGGACGCTGGTCACCAACCAACTACTCAGGCGATTCGATGAGGAACCCGTAAAACTTACGGCTTTCGCAGATGACGTTGAAATTGTCATAAGAGGAAAGCGCCTTCCAACAATTAGCTCTTTGATGGATCGGGCGCTTCGGGATATTCATACCTGTGCATAAAATGTCGGGTTGAAAGTCAAAACGGATAAGACGGATATGGTCTTGTTTACAAAGAGGTACAAAGTCCCAAATCGGATCAGGCCTAAGTTAGAAGGGTGACCTACAGGAGAGACCTTGCACAAAGTATCTAGGAATCATCCTAGACAGTAAGCTGTCATGGAAGCTCAACGTAGAGGAGAGGGTGAAGAAGGCTTCAGCGGCACTTTATGAATGTAAAAGAATGCTGGGGTGTACATGCGGCTTATCGGCCTCTCTTTCTCATTGGGTTTTTACAGCGGATGTAAGCCCTATCCTATACTATGGAGTTCTGGTTTGGTGGAAAGCCACACAAAAAGCAACCTACCTCAAAAAGTTAGAGGGGGTATGCAGACTATCGATGCTTAGCATTACGGGAGCCCTGAAAACAACCCCGACGGTTGCACTGTATGCCATTCTGCACATTCCACCTGTAAACCTGGTAGCAAAGAACATAGCGTTAGCATCTTCAACCACGCTCGGTGCATCGGGCAGCTTGAGCGCCGACCATACGGCCATAGCAGTATAGCGTCATCAATCACAAGACCAACAGACTACCTGATTCCGCCCCAGCGAGTTAGAGGATCAGAATATACCCGCGGTAGATATGCCTGTCGTAAGAGGCGACTAAAATACCAGATTCAAAGGGTTGTGTAACGCAACCCTTCAGGTTGCCAGCGCAATATATATTTCTCCGAACCCAATTGTGGGCGAATCCTGTTTCACTAACAGGACGAGGCGACCACAAGCTCCTTATGGAACTTGGTGGTGGGGAGGGGGGAATGGCCTGAAGGTTTAATGTGGCCACATAAATCGTTCCCGAAATGGTCCGGCTAGCACCTTAATGGTGCTGTGGTACCGGAGCGTACCGGATCTTTATCCGGCAAAAGACCATCACATCGATAACACTCCCCAAAGTCTTCGGGGAGCAACCTTATCGCTACACCAACAACAACAACAACAACACTACCTGATTCCCTATCTGCGCTTCGAGGGCGATATCAATGCCACAATAGAGGTGGACGATTGACGCAAGGGTGTTCAAACGGCGGACGAGGCGATACATGTGTACACAGATGGTTCCAAGGTAGTGGAAGGAGTAGGGTCTGCGGTGTACTGGGCTAATCCGAAAATAAACAGATCCTACAGGCTGCCGCATTACTGTAGCGTTTTCCAAGCGGAAATAGTAGCCGTAACCAAAGCGGTAGAGACCCTGTAAGAGAATAGCTTAAGCTGCAACCGTGTTAATTTTCTATTGACAGTCAAGCATCAATTTAGGCAATAATCTCGCATAGCACAGTATCTAAATGCGTGTTAGTGTAAGCAGCCCCTGTAGAGAATCGGGACAGGGAGAAGCATACATCTATATTGGGTCCCAGGGCATATGGGAATAGATGGGAATGAAAAAGCGGATAAACTAGCTAAAAAGGGCGCATCCCTTGAAGCTTGCTCCATAGACGTCCCAATTAGACTGGGCGAGATTAAGTGAAGGCGAGTGGAGCGCATGATCAAGCGCGGGGCTGTAAAGTGTGGAATGTTATGTGTAGGTCTTACAACCTTAGACTAACAAAGTTGGTTCTATCATTAAAAAGAGAGGACAGTAGACACGTGTTGGGTATTCTGACTGGATACTGCCTTCTGGTGTCACATGTTTTAAAATTAGGCTTGGCCAGTGATAGCAGATGTAGGAAGTGCGGAGAGTGATACAGCAGTCAGATATAGAAGCAGAAAGTGGCTTAAGTCCTAGGAAGCTTCGAGTATTTGCCAAAAGGACGGAGTGGACGGAGTTATTTTATAACATAGGTCCTGGTTTTTGATAGGGTTGTTCAGTTTGGTCGTTAAAACAAACTTCTGCTAACACTACGGACTCATTCAGTCTATGTGAGGTCCTCACGGACCGGCCAGTTCAACCTAACCTAACCTGGCTTAACATTTTTTAATGCCCGATATATTTTGCCATTTTTCATTAAAAATTTTCAGTTTCTATGCCTCCGTTGTTCTCGATGCATTTAATCTCATTAGAGGTAGTACAAAGCTTTTCAGAGATATGTTACCATTAATATTTTTATGTCTGGTTATCTGGTGATGTCAGAGAACATTTGTTAGAGCCGCGTAGAAAAGTTTTTGGCAACTGGATGTTTTCATGTTCAAACCTGCTGCTGTATATGACTCAATTTCGGGCAACGGCGAATTCGATCAACCTCAAAGACAAAGGGAGAATAAGACGCCTCATGCATGTTTGAAGACGCTAAGTACGATTTCAACAACATGGTAAGGTTAGCGGTCGAATGTGTGTTCCGAGCAATCGTAGAACACCTCCTACGCAAGTATACAAGTGAATGATTTTTGAGTCATATTTTATTATTGGAAATCATCAGTTATCAGTAATCTTCGAGTCATATATTTCTTATCAGTTTGTGAACGTTGGGAGGGAGTCATATGCGAGGCATCTTTTAATCATGGAAACCATCAGTTTTTAGTCTTCTTTGTAATTGCTGTACATTTTTTTTTTTGCATTTTCAATAAATCACTATGCAAATATACGAGCGAGTCATATCCGAGTCACTCTTATTTACAGAAATTATCAGGTTTAACCTTTTTCGTATCGTATTTGTCATAAACTTATAGTCGCTATACATTTTGGTGTTGTATTTCCAATAAAGCAAGCTTACGTGCGAGTCATTTTCTAGCCGTCTTTTAAGTTTTAAGTCTTCTTCAGTCGTAAGTTTGTAATTTCTACACATTTTGTAATTGTATATCAAAAATCATTGCAATCATACGAGCGAGTAATTTTCGAGTCATCTTCGCAAACACGATCAGTTTTCAGGCTTCTTGGGAAAGTGTTTGTTATCAATATGTAATCGCTGTGCAATTTGCTTTTGTATTTTAAAAGATCAATACAGGCGCACGAGGGAGTCATTTTTGAGTACTCTTTTGTATGCTATAGTGATGGACGATATGGCTATTTTGAGCTATTAGTGAAAATAGATATGGCGATTTTTAAATCGGGGCTATTTTTTACAGCTACAGCGATCGCTTTAATTTATTTTTAATAAACGAATCTGCAGTTTGTATACTTGGATATAAAAAAAAGGAATGCTTAAGTTTGTTTACCGGAGTAGATTGAATCTTATACATTAATTAATTTAGTATACAGAATATATGAACCAAAATTGGAATAAAAAGAAAAAAATATGTACCTTTTATTGTAAACTGATATAATGTGGAATTCTAATTTTCTGAGATATTATGATACAATATTATTAACTGGCTGACGACATTGTGTTCAGTCTCGTATTATACTCAATGAGATGAAACTAGCTGAAATAGATGTCAATGCATCTTTGTTTTATGAATTTTGCTAAATGAAAATGCTTTGATTTTTAAATGTAAGATGAATCAACCCGAAAAATATCTGTAAATGTAACACCATAAAAACATGATTTATTACTAATATTTTTATACTACACCGATGTATACAGAAATACTCCGTATGAATTGATTCTGAAAATTGTATTTGTCTGTATAATATTTATATAGTAAAGTGAATCAATTTCTAATGAAAAATGCAGAGGAAAAATATAGCAAATTCTTCAAACTATTATAAAAATATTATTTAGCAGAAAATTAGCCACCCAGTTCAGTGCGCTAGAAATTAGCCGGAGAATTCAACCATATACAAACCATATGACAAAGCTTGAATTGCATTCTCCCAAAAAACTTAAATTTTGAGTTAATCTGTTTACAATAAGACGAGTGATATATGTTTCAATTATTCTTTTATTTTTCCATCAAAAACACAAATTTTATAAAACTGTTAACGGCTACTGCCGTTATGAATAACACAGGCGACCAATCTTATACCAAGTCTAAAGACCCAGGTCCATAGGCGTCTACACTCATCGCAAAACTTCAAATTTAAAATTGCGTTAAGATTATTTTTGAGTTCGATCTTTCGATTTTTCGCTTGTATATAAAAATTACCCAAACCACGAGGCTATTTTCTAGCCGGCTTCACAATGTTGTCGTTCTATAAGGCACACGTTGCAATAAGGCAAACGTTGCACACGTTTGCTTTGTTCCATTCGCCATTTCCACAATTTCGCTGCACAAAAGGCACACTTTTTGTTGGCCCTTATTTACCACTATCTGTTGACGAGAAACTTTTCTTTGTGCAGTTCTTAAGGCAACTATCCCGATTTTTCGATAATAGCTGGCAAACTTTTTTAAAAGTATATTTTTTCCAATTTTTGAGAAAGTTATTCGTTATTGATTCCAATAACCTTTTTTACTCCGTCGGAAAGTCATGCACACAGATGAGTAGTGATGAACCATATTTCACTCTCGATGATTGCATCGCCGCTATCACTATTAGTATTAGAATTTCATGCTGAAGGAAAATAGCCAATCGCTATAATCGCTATTGGCGAAATGCTGCCACAGGTGATTGTCATTCAAAAGAATCGAATGAAAGAAAATCGCCAATCACTGATATATTTGGATAGCAATAGCTATCGCTAATAGCGATTTTTCATTCACGGCGATGCAATCGCCAATAGCGAAATATCGTTCCATCACTATAATGCGCTGGAATGATGAATCACTCTTTAACCATTAAGGGTAGTCTAAAAAGTATTAGTAAGGTGATATTTATTAAATGATAGTCATTTAAATGCGGTGTACAATAAAATTAATATCCAATTGGAATTGCTTTCTTTATGCATATGATTCATATCCCCAAAGTAATGGAACTATAATGAAACGTCAATACAAACAAATGAGAAATATATCAAAGTTGAAATCATATGTCGACCTGCTTACAGGATTAATATTCATGTGGCTTAATCATTCTACGAACTTCGATATTTCCGTGCCTATGTTCAACATTTCCGTGCCTATGAAACATCGATTCCAGGTGCCATGCGTACTTTGAATATGGCGAAGTGTGAATGTAGGATGTAAACACCTTTTGACAAGCAATTTAGCAATCGTAAATGAATTGACAACATCAATTTATCAAAAGTTAACAAAGTATTTTGTTGCAAAAAGTATATTTCACACAAATTAAACAGTCCAGTTTAACAAGTAAGGAAGTCTAAGTTCGGGTAAAACCCAACATTACATACCCAGCTGTACACTTGAAATGCTGCTGTTGTTTATTTTGTGTGCTTAATAGTGTTACAAGGCTGCGCAATAATACATATACATATGGTTCTATTCTGAACTAATTTTCGTTTAAAAGAAGCAAAAAGATACAGAGGCTGACACCAACGACCTTGAGCGGTTAATAATGCAGTTTTCCTTGAGATATGGTGATTTCCCTACTGTTTATTTTAAAATAAAGATATAACAGAACTATAAACATAAACACACAAGTGCATTGTACTAAAAAGCATTATTACAAAAAAAGGGCACGGTTATTAACGAAATTTTCCAACTTTTACTAGAAATAACTTATTACCTGCATCTACGCACTTTTACAAAATCTTTTATATAAAAGAAGGCGATTAAACCGGTTTAGTCCATTTTTACTTAAAATATTTCCTTTTATATACCAAATTTTTCGTCGAGTTATGGCTTCAGAAACGTTGGGAAATGCATTGTAAGAAAGAGGCAGTGCCACGCCCCTTTTGCAAGATGTGAATTTTTTCCCATTTCTTGTTATAATGGCACAAAATACGATTGGTACAAAACTATTTTTCGCCAAGATTTATCTTATTATTTTTGCGTACGACCCTTTTTAAAGTCATTTGTATAAAAGTGGGCGTGGTCCTTAACCAATCTTATCCATTTTTTTAGAATTATTTCCTGCTATAAGGAAAATAAGTGTACCCAATTTTTTTACGATCCGTTAATTTTTCTTCGAGTTATGGCTCCCGAAACATAGAAAATTGCTTAATCATAAAAGGGGCGGTGCCACGACAATTTGTTTTAAATATGAAGTTTTTCCTATTTATTGTTATAAATCCACTTGGGAAAAGGAAATACCATTGATATAAAGCTCTTTTTTGCAAATATATATCTTATTTTATTCGTCCAGGACCCTTTTACAAATCTTTTATATAAAAGCGGGCGTGGTCCTTAACCGATTTCGTTAATATTTCTTCAAAGCATTCCTTATAGTAAGGCAACATCTCTGCCGAATTTTGTTACGATAGGTTTAACGATTTTTGATTTATGATTAATAATATTTGTAAAATTTATTTTATCACAAGTGGGCGGTGCCGCGCCCATTTTAAACATTTTTTTCAAATTTTTATTAAGAGTCTCAATATCAGTCCACACGTCAAATTTCAACATTCTAGGTGTATTATTTACTAAATGATCAAGTTTTTTGTGTTTTCCAAAATGTTATGTATATAAAAAGTTGGCGTGGTTATCATCCGATTTCGCTTATTTTCAATACCAATCTATTCTGGGTCCAGATAAGCCCGTGTACCAAATATGGTGAAGATATCTCAATATTTACTCAAGTTATCGTGTTAACGGGCAGACGGACAGACGGACGGACATGGCTCAATCAAATTTCTTTTCGATACTAATGATTTTGATATATGTAAGTCAGTCTATATCTATCTCGATTCCTTTATATCTGTACAACCAACCGTTATCCAATCAAAGTTAAAATACCTTGTGTACAAGTACAGCTGGGTTTAAAAACAGGTAGGTACTTCGTGTAAGGATGCAAAGTTTCACGTTTTTTGTGGCCCGCATGTAAAAACTATGACCACGAATCACTTATTTCAACAATATATGTGACCCGGCCTATGAAAAGGTGGCTTATGGCTCAAAAAAGAAATTGCGAGAAACAGCTGTTAAAGATAAAAAATACTATCGAAACCAGAAAAAAAGTGGACATTTTTTTTTAGTCATAAGTCACCTTTTCATAGGCCGGGTCATATATGACGTAAGCGTAAGTATTTGATGAAATTTGGTGCTTCTAGCAGTAAAAAAGGGGCGGAAATGACAGTTTATATGAGGTATATATTATATATACCACCGATCTATACAATTTTTTCAGACAACAATGAATGCTCTATACGTAAGCATTCGGTGAAATTTGATGCTTCTAGCTGTTAAAATGGGGCAGTAATTACGAAAAGCTTCTTATATGACCAATCGGTTATGGGGGATATGTGATATATACGGCCGATCTCAACCATTTTTGCAGACAGCAATATGTGCAATATACGGAAGCTTATGGTAAAGTTTGAAGCTTAAATCTGATAAATTGAGGAAGATATAACAAAAATCCTCTTTTTCTGAAAAATCGGTTATATATATATATATATATGCTATAGTGGCCCGATCCGGCCGGTTCCGACAAATGTCTAATCGGACAACTAAATACACCCGTTCACCAAATTTCATCAAGATATCTGAAAAATTGAGCGACTAGTTTGCATACAAGCAGACAGACGGAACTAAATCAACTCAGCTCCTAATCCTGATCATTTCGGTATACTTTTTGAAGGGTCTAACTATTTTCCTTTAAGAACTTACAATTTTGAGATTCGTGACGAAGTTAGTATACCATTTCGTTTTCATGAAAGGTATAAAATCGGGTAGGTACTTTGTGTGAGGATGCAAAGTTTCACGTATCTTGTGGTCTGCATGAAATAGCTATGACCATGAATCACTTATTTCAACAATATATATACATAAGTATTTGTTGACATTTGAAGCTTCTAGCTACTAAAAAGGGGACAGAAATGACAGTTTATATGCAGAAATAACAGTTATTATGTGATATTTTTGGTCATTAGTTCTGCATGCAGATTGTGCACAATGGTATGCATTGCTGCTGCCGGGGTAGTTTTTTTACAGGTTTAAAGCCAAAATGCACCAGAGACGCCATTATGAAATTCCTATATAAAACCACTCCCTGATTTCGAAAATCAAGGTTATTTTTAATTCACTGATAACGTTTCTGAGATATTTACGAATTACCGTTATTTCAAAAAAAAAAAACATTGGGTCAACTTAATCATATATATCTCAAGAACGAATTGAGCAATTCCAAAACGGGTTGAAGCTTTTAAAAGGCAATAAAATTTTCTATAAACTGTACATACAACACTTTTTACTAGACCCTGCAGATTCAAAGATAACGAACAATCATTACGGATTTTTTCCATTTTTTTTGTGAAAATATAAAAAAATGTGTACTTTGCGAGAAAGGATCTCGAAAACTTTCTATTTTTTTTTCAGATTTTTTTGTTTTCTCTCTAAGCTCTGTTTTATTACAAAAAAAAGAAGTAAGCTTTCATTCAACAAAATCGATGGACGAATACAAAAGTTATAAGCATTCAAGTAAATATATCCATTCATTTAATACTTAAGTACCCTACTGGTACATATGTGTTAATATTCGCTAAATAACTGATATACGAATACTAACACATATGTACCAGTACGGTACTTAAGTATTAAATGGATATATTTATTTGAATGCTTATAACTTTTTTATTAGTTCATCGATTTTGTTGAATGAAAGCTTATTTTTTTTTTGTAATAAATCAGAGCTTAGAGAGAAAAAAACGAATCTGCGAAAAATAGAAAGTTTTCGAGATCCTTTCTCGCAAAGTACACATTTTTATATACTTTCACAAAAAAAAATGGAAAAAATCCGTAATGATTGTTCGTTATCTTTGAATCTGCAGGGCCTAGCGAAAAGTATGCACGGTTTATAGAAAATTGTATTACCTTTTAAAAGCTTCAAACCGTTTTGAAATTGCTCAATTCGTTCTTGAGATATATATGATTAAGTGGAGCCAATTTTTTTTTTTTTTTTGAAAAACCCGTTATTCGTAAATATCTCAAAAACGTTACCATAGAATTAAAAATAACCTTCATTTTCGAAATCAGGGGTGATTTTACATAGGAATTTCATAATGGCGTCTCTGGAGCAGAAAAAAAATTGGAATTTGTGATCCAGTGTAATCTGTATACCCCCATCATGCATACAGTGCCTCAGAGGCTTTCTTTGCTGTCTTTTCCACATGAAGTTGCCACGGCATCTTACTATCTAGTATAACCCATAGATACTCAGTTAAATTTTACGACTATGTAAAAGACGAACGAACTTTAAAATCCATACCAAATAAACGTCTCACTTCATTTCGAGCTTGCGTTGCCTTGATCTCACATGTGCCATATCCATTCCACCTGGTTGGGCATTTTTGTGATATGACAACTGAAAGTGTTGTATCCCATTATTATAGCATTGTATCGATATGATATTCTATACGATAGAACATATCGTGAGTTGACACGTAAAACTCATTGAATGCAGTTTTTTGGTACAGACTGGTTCTTTGCATAAACCTAATTATTATACCCAGCGTGCTTTGCACACAGAGTATATTAACTTTGATTGGATAACGGTTGGTTGTAAAGGGATAAAGGAATCGAGATAGATATAGACTTCCATATATCAAAATCATCAGCATCGAAAAAAAATTAGATTGAGCCATGTCTGTGCGTCCGTCCGTCCGTCTGTCCCATAACACTATAACTTGAGTAAATATTGAGATATCTTCACCAAATTTGGTACACGAGCTTATCTGGACCGAGAATAGATTGGTATTGAAAATGATCGAAATCGGATGATAACCACGCCCACTTTTTATATATATAAAATTTTGGAAAACACAAAAAATCTGATTATTTAGTAAATAATACATCTAGAATGCTGAAATTTGACATGTGGACTGATACTGAGACTTTTGATAAAAATTTGAAAAAAATTAAAAAATTTTAAAATGGGTGTGGCACCGCCCACTTGTGATAAAATCAATTTTACAAATAATATTAATCATAAATCTAAAATCGTTAAACCTATCGTAACAAAATTCAGCAGACAGATTGCCTTTACTATAACGAATGCTTTAAAGAAAAATTTAAGAAATCGGTTAAGGACCACGCCCACTTTTATATAAAATATTTTTAAAAGGGTCGTGGACGTATAAAATAGGCTATATCTTTGCAAAAAAAGAGCTCTTTAACAATTGTATTTCATTTCCCAAGTGGATTTATAACAATAAATAGGATAAACTCCAAATTTAAAAAAACGGGCGTGGTACCGCCCCTTTATGACTAAACAATTTTCTATGTTTCGGGAGCCATAACTCGAAGAAAAATTAACGGATCTTAATAAAATTGGGTACACATATTTTCCTTATAGCAGGATATACTTCTAGAAAAAATGGACAAGATAGGTTAAAGGCCACTCCCACTTTATATAAAAGATTTTTAAAAGGGTCATAGACGAAAATAATAAGCTATATAGAATTTACTTTCTAAATTGAATTCTAACATTAAATTTTAAAACATTAAAATTTGAAAAAATGAGTGGGGCACCGCCCCTTTTTGTCTAAGCAATTTTCAATGTTTCGGGAGCCATAACTCGAAGAAAAATTTACATATCGTAACAAAATTGGGTACACATATTTTCCTTATAGCAGAAAATATTTCTAGTAAAAAGGAAGGGATCGCTTGAAGACCACGGCAACTTAGATATAAAACAAATTTAAAAGGTTTAAAAGGGTCGTAGACCAGAATAATAACCTATAACTTAGCAAAAAATAGTTTTGAATTAATGATATTTCACTTATCAAGTTTTATTGTAAGAGGAAATGGGGAGATATTTTTCTTTTAAACGGGCGGTGCCACGTGTTACGTGGAAAAGTAATTTATCTGAAATGAAATGTGCAATTGAAGCTCACGCTGAGTATATAATGTTCAGTTACACACAAACTTAGAGACCTTTACACTGAAAGAAATGGTGCTAGTAAAATCATCAAATCGGTTCTGTTGTTCTTGACTCAACGGAGATTCAGTGAAATTGGTCGAATTATGGTTAACTCGACCGAGTTCTTTGTCAAGCGAATAAATTAGTTTAGTCATTTCAACAGAAGGAAGTTGTCCCTCTTAAGTTAACAAAATGTTGTAAAATTGACAGATTCCTAATCAATCTAACTGAGTTTTCTGTTAACACAACTGATCTTACAGGTCATTTCAACGGCGATCACCTATCAATACATGAGCAAATTTCAAAGAGAATTTTACGCTCACTGCGCTCTCTACTTTTTACTTATGGCGAAAGTGCCACCTGGTAAAAAAAACACCAAAATAAGAAAACCATCAAATCGAAATAACACACAAAATGGGAAAACAATAAAAAACTAGTTTTTCAGTTGTCAATACAAAACGAAAAAACCCTTTTTTAAATTTACTGTGCAAAAAATTTTGAGATACCGGGACACTTATTTACCGGGTACAATTTTGCAACTTCTCGTCCAAGCGAAATGCAAAATTGCCCCCTCTTGTTGCAAAAGTTTTGCTTGAACGAATAGAATTTTTCCAAAATTAGTAACATTTTGTTTTTTTTTTATGAATTTTCACTCACGCAAATTAACCTAATAAGATAATAAAAAAACATCCTTTTTTAATGTTGATGATTCCGACATCATAAAAGTTTGAGTTGTTTTAGAATCGTTTCAACTTAAAGTGTTACGAAAACTAAACTTGCCGAATTACATGTGGAGTTACTCCAGTGGTGAATTACCTTCCTGCGATTAAATTCTTTACTTTTCTATAACTTACAAGTCTTTTTTTTTTTAATGTTACATTTATACTACAAATTTTGTTCGAGACAATCAAGTGTGGCAACTACATGCGAGAGAAGAAATTGAGAATGAGCTGAGCTTCAACTGAAAGAAATGAGAATCAGTTTTGTGACTACTATTTTCATTTCTATATTCTTGTATTCACATATTTACTTATTTATATGGCGGCCGCCGTGGTGTGATGGTAGCGTGCTCCGCCTACCACACCGAAGACCTTGGGTTCACACCCCGGGAAAAGCAACTTCAAAACTTTAGAAACAAGTTTTTTCAATTAGAAGAAAAATTTTTTAAGCGGAGTCGCCACTCGGCAGTGTTCGGCAAGCACTCCGAGTGTATTTCTGCCATGAAATGCTCTCAGTGAAAACTCATATGCCTTGCAGATGCCGTTCGGAGTCGGCATAAAATAAGTAGGTCGCGTCCCGCCAATTTGTAAGAAAAATTAAAAAGAAGCACGACGCAAATTGAAGGTTATCGCGCCTTACATTTATTTATTTATATGGCTACATAGGTACTTTCATACAAAGCTGTCGCAACAACTTGTTTTGTTCATTTGACTACTAAAACGGTCAATTACTAATCAACGATTTGTGCGCAGTTGATTCAACATCTTATTGCGATAGATAAAAATTTACAGAAATTTCAGTTGAATTGATCCGTATTTCTGTTGATTTTACCAGTATTTTTCTTTCAGTGTACTTGTTTTTCAGTTACCTCTCAGAAAATCAAGGTTATGGGGGCGAACATCAAAAGAGGAGGCTTTGATGGAAGTGATCCACAAGCGTAAACACGTGATCAAACTTCAATATCTTGAATTCGTTCTAAATGTACTCAATGAGTTTTACCTATCACCCCACGACTTTATTAGTTTGGCAATATATAGAAATACGGTTATTGTACACATATCACATAATACTTTGCCTTCGCCAAAGTCGCGCTCATTTTATTTCGCTGAAGTATACATATATACTATCATTTTTTTATTTTGATAGAGCAAAAGTAGTAGTAATCGGAGCGGTCAGCTTTATATCTACTACCAGAATGTTTCCGGTCTGAGGACTAAGTACAAAACGATATCGCTATGAGTTCCATTTCGGATTAGGACATCTTTGTCTATGTCCAAACTCAACTAAATGCTGATTTCAATGAAAATAAATTCTTTTATCCAAATAGTTTGATCGTATATAGTAAAGATCTGGATATAGTCAAGGAGGGAATATCGGACATATGATGTGGGGTATTTCTTATTGCTGTTAAACAATGCTGTCGGACCTAGATGGCGTCTTTTTATGCCCCCTTTCTCATGTACTTCCAAAATACAACCTGGAGCTAGGGCGGTCTATATGACAGCTGTCGAATCTTCCTCCATCTTCCTCCATTACATTATGACAGCGGTGAATAATTAGCTGTCACTTTCACCACCAGGGCTGTAAAGCGTTTTTTGTGTAGTAACGAATTTTCAGCTTTGCCACTGATTCAGATGCGACCGAAAGGACCATGTTAAATTATAAGCAATTATTTAAGTTTTGATATTGACGATTTCTTTAATTAGGATTTCAACTTGAAAGATTACAACTCAAAATGTATATTGACTTAAAGGCTAATAACAAATTGATTTAAGATTAGTTAGACTCAGTACAAGGTATATGAAATTTAATGAAATAATTATTTGAATTTTGGAAAAATGGTAATTCAATTAATTGCTAAATTACAGAATGTGGCTTCCTGTCGGTTACAATGCAGCATCTTGAGTGATAAATTGATGTAGTACGTTTTACTAGTATCTTCCATATAGTATACCTTTTACAAATATTACGCTTTCATTAACATCTTCAATTCAGGATTCCACCATACCGTGAGCAATAATGTTTACCTATCCAAAAAAAACTTTTTTTTATCTTAAAAAAAATTTAAAATATCTTCACCAACAGCACCCGACATTTTCACCCCTGATATTATCTTGTAGAAATTCCTTAACGTATGCATTAGTCACATCTGTATATAGATACGGTGGATCTATTGCTATTGCACAAAGTTCGTTTTTCTCTAAGCCCGGCACTACGCCCGGTGCTCCATGATCTCTTGGAGAAGCAGCAACATCACCATTTCCAGCACAAAGCATTGAATCTGTAAAACTAAATTTTGCCCTCAATTTCTTATAATGATCCTTACAAACTTTGGATGACATTACAGGCACGTTTTGATAAGTAAAATGGGCTCTGTAATGACTGTGGTCGGAATCCCATCCACTAACTCGCATTTCTCCATCCCATTTAACTTTCTCAATGCAAAGTGGTATTTCCTTTACTTTATCACATCTGGTAAACGGTGTATACACTTTAAGCACAGCTATATCATTGTCTTTGTTTTTAGCATTATATTTATCTGGACGACATATACTCCTCACACCGGAAAGCTCTCCCACTTCGAAGCTACTAGTCACGCCAGCCTTAACTGTGAGGATATGTTTCTTAATATCTTTCACACAATTCCCAGCTGTAGCCACTATTTCCATAGACACCAAAGATCCACTACAATGATAAACCCCGTCTTTATATATTATCACTAAATATGGGTTATTCTCTATCTCCGTATGTAAGCCTCCAGCAACGCGAAATACCGCATTCGTATAGGAAAAGTAGCAAAGCGCGACAAGCAAAAGAACGAAATTACTGCTTGGGTTCATCTTAATTTAAGACTTATTCCGTCACCTGATAAGTATTTAGTAAAGCACGATAAGTTTTGTGGGCGCTATTTATACATATTGGGTTATGTGATAAAAATAAGCAAAAACTGATTCTTCTAGGAATTTGTTTAAATAAAAATACTTATACAATGAAAATCTTATTTTTTTTATCCAGTGCCTAAATAACATTTCAGTGCCCTTATTTATTTATTTTATAAGCCTTATTTATTCAATTTTGGTCTGCCAAATAACAAATTCAAGGTATTATACATATTCCCGCGAAATTAAATGAGCGCAAATTTTGCTATACTTTTTCAAAAGAAAATCTCCTTGTAGTTGTTTGTTTATATATTTGAACAACTGAATTGGTCTATTAAATTGAGAAAGTTTATGTGATATGTGAACAATGACTGTTTTTTAATGAATAAATACGGAAATGTACACAAGGTTCACTTAATTAGTTAATTCTGTTTCCAAACTAATGGAAACTAATGGAATGCGGATTGAAGTACCTTTTGTTTGATGCCTATATTGGCATATCTATCGTAACTTTTTTTTAATTCCAAATAGATAGCAACCTTGTGAAAACTGCTGAGGAGACGTAGATAGAAAGTCTTAGACTGTGATACTCTATCTATGTGCCAAATATCATTCAAATCGTTTAAGCCGTTTTCGAGATCGTTCGCATATACAACAAATTGTTACTCGTTTGAAGTAATAAGATTATACACTCAATAAAATAATAATTAGGAATTTGTATTTTATATGGAGTATTTAGCGCAATAAGAGCTTTAATGTAGAAAGCTTGGCTTATTATTTCATATATGCTCTGTGTGAAATTGCTTTAGAACTCGCTAAAACGTTACGAATATGTGAACGATGAACAGACGCTAAGTCCACAAAAAATCAAGGTCTCATTAACACTTCACACAAGATCTTGATCATGTCAGTCCACTTAACTTGGAGTGTTGCTGCTAAAAATTCAGTGCACTGCTCCAAACTTTGGTTTTGTGGGAGTATACGATAGAATATATTTGCAGTTGGGAAACAGAACTAACTAACTAAGTGAACCTTGTGTACATTTCCGTATTTATTCATTAAAAATAGTCATTGTTCACATATGAAACAGTCATTGTACTGCTCCAAACCCTGGGTTTGTGGGAGTATACGATAGAACATATTTGCAGTTGGGAAACAGAACTAACTAATTAAGTGAGCCTTGTGTACATTTCCGTATTTATTCATTAAAAAAACAGTCATTGTTCACATATCAAACAGTCATAGCATGCTCCAAACTCTGGTTTTGTGGGAGTATACGATAGAATATATTTGCAGTTGGGAAACAGAACTAACTAATTAAGTGAATCTTGTGTACATTTCCGTATTTATTCATTAAAAATAGTCATTGTTCACATATGAAACAGTCATTGTACTGCTCCAAACCCTGGGTTTGTGGGAGTATACGATAGAACATATTTGCAGTTGGGAAACAGAACTAACTAATTAAGTGAACCTTGTGTACATTTCCGTATTTATTCATTAAAAAAACAGTCATTGTTCACATATCAAACAGTCATAGCATGCTCCAAACTCTGGTTTTGTGGGAGTATACGATAGAATATATTTGCGGTTGGGAAACAGAACTAACTAATTAAGTGAACCTTGTGTACATTTCCGTATTTATTCATTAAAAACAGTCATTGTTCACATATGATACAGTCATTGTACTGCTCCAAACCCTGGGTTTGTGGGAGTATACGATAGAACATATTTGCAGTTGGGAAACAGAACTAACTAATTAAGTGAAGCTTGTGTACATTTCCGTATTTATTCATTAAAAATAGTCATTGTTCACATATGAAACAGTCATTGTACTGCTCCAAACCCTGGGTTTGTGGGAGTATACGATAGAATATATTTGCAGTTGGGAAACATAACTAACTATCTAAGTGAACCTTGTGTACATTTCCGTATTTATTCATTAAAAAAACAGTCATTGTTCACATATCAAATAGTGATAGCATGCTCCAAACTCTGGTTTTGTGGGAGTATACGATAGAACATATTTGCAGTTGGGAAACAGAACTAACTAACTAAGTGAACCTTGTGTACATTTCCGTATTTATTCATTAAAAACAGTCATTGTTCACATATGAAACAGTCATTGTACTGCTCCAAACCCTGGGTTTGTGGGAGTATACGATAGAACATATTTGCAGTTGGGAAACAGAACTAATTAATTAAGTGAACCTTGTGTACATTTCCGTATTTATTCATTAAAAAATCAGTCATTGTTCACATATCAAACTGTCATAGCATGCTCCAAACTCTGGTTTTGTGGTAGTATACGATAGAATATATTTGCAGTTGGGAAACATAACTAACTAATTAAGTGAACCTTGTGTACATTTCCGTATTTATTCATTAAAAAAACAGTCATTGTTCACATATCAAATAGTGATAGCATGCTCCAAACTCTGGTTTTGTGGGAGTATACGATAGAACATATTTGCAGTTGGGAAACAGAACTAACTAACTAAGTGAACCTTGTGTACATTTCCGTATTTATTCATTAAAAACAGTCATTGTTCACATATGAAACAGTCATTGTACTGCTCCAAACCCTGGGTTTGTGGGAGTATACGATAGAACATATTTGCAGTTGGGAAACAGAACTAATTAATTAAGTGAGCCTTGTGTACATTTCCGTATTTATTCATTAAAAAAACAGTCATTGTTCACATATCAAATAGTGATAGCATGCTCCAAACTCTGGTTTTGTGGGAGTATACGATAGAACATATTTGCAGTTGGGAAACAGAACTAACTAACTAAGTGAACCTTGTGTACATTTCCGTATTTATTCATTAAAAACAGTCATTGTTCACATATGAAACAGTCATTGTACTGCTCCAAACCCTGTGTTTGTGGGAGTATACGATAGAACATATTTGCAGTTGGGAAACAGAACTAACTAATTAAGTGAACCTTGTGTACATTTCCGTATTTATTCATTAAAAACAGTCATTGTTCACATATGAAACAGTCATTGTACTGCTCCAAACCCTGGGTTTGTGGGAGTATACGATAGAACATATTTGCAGTTGGGAAACAGAACTAACTAATTAAGTGAACCTTGTGTACATTTCCGTATTTATTCATTAAAAAAACAGTCATTGTTCACATATCAAATAGTGATAGCTGCTCCAAACTCTGGTTTTGTGGGAGTATACGATAGAACATATTTGCAGTTGGGAAACAGAACTAACTAACTAAGTGAACCTTGTGTACATTTCCGTATTTATTCATTAAAAACAGTCATTGTTCACATATGAAACAGTCATTGTACTGCTCCAAACCCTGGGTTTGTGGGAGTATACGATAGAACATATTTGCAGTTGGGAAACAGAACTAACTAATTAAGTGAACCTTGTGTACATTTCCGTATTTATTCATTAAAAACAGTCATTGTTCACATATGAAACAGTCATTGTACTGCTCCAAACCCTGGGTTTGTGGGAGTATACGATAGAACATATTTGCAGTTGGGAAACAGAACTAACTAATTAAGTGAACCTTGTGTACATTTCCGTATTTATTCATTAAAAAAACAGTCACTGTTCACATATCAAATAGTGATAGCATGCTCCAAACTCTGGTTTTGTGGGAGTATACGATAGAACATATTTGCAGTTGGGAAACAGAACTAACTAACTAAGTGAACCTTGTGTACATTTCCGTATTTATTCATTAAAAACAGTCATTGTTCACATATGAAACAGTCATTGTACTGCTCCAAACCCTGGGTTTGTGGGAGTATACGATAGAACATATTTGCAGTTGGGAAACAGAACTAATTAATTAAGTGAACCTTGTGTACATTTCCGTATTTATTCATTAAAAAAACAGTCATTGTTCACATATCAAATAGTGATAGCATGCTCCAAACTCTGGTTTTGTGGGAGTATACGATAGAACATATTTGCAGTTGGGAAACAGAACTAACTAACTAAGTGAACCTTGTGTACATTTCCGTATTTATTCATTAAAAACAGTCATTGTTCACATATGAAACAGTCATTGTACTGCTCCAAACCCTGTGTTTGTGGGAGTATACGATAGAACATATTTGCAGTTGGGAAACAGAACTAACTAATTAAGTGAACCTTGTGTACATTTCCGTATTTATTCATTTAAAACAGTCATTGTTCACATATGAAACAGTCATTGTACTGCTCCAAACCCTGGGTTTGTGGGAGTATACGATAGAACATATTTGCAGTTGGGAAACAGAACTAACTAATTAAGTGAACCTTGTGTACATTTCCGTATTTATTCATTAAAAAAACAGTCATTGTTCACATATCAAATAGTGATAGCATGCTCCAAACTCTGGTTTTGTGGGAGTATACGATAGAACATATTTGCAGTTGGGAAACAGAACTAACTAACTAAGTGAACCTTGTGTACATTTCCGTATTTATTCATTAAAAACAGTCATTGTTCACATATGAAACAGTCATTGTACTGCTCCAAACCCTGGGTTTGTGGGAGTATACGATAGAACATATTTGCAGTTGGGAAACAGAACTAATTAATTAAGTGAACCTTGTGTACATTTCCGTATTTATTCATTAAAAAAACAGTCATTGTTCACATATCAAATAGTGATAGCATGCTCCAAACTCTGGTTTTGTGGGAGTATACGATAGAACATATTTGCAGTTGGGAAACAGAACTAACTAACTAAGTGAACCTTGTGTACATTTCCGTATTTATTCATTAAAAACAGTCATTGTTCACATATGAAACAGTCATTGTACTGCTCCAAACCCTGTGTTTGTGGGAGTATACGATAGAACATATTTGCAGTTGGGAAACAGAACTAACTAATTAAGTGAACCTTGTGTACATTTCCGTATTTATTCATTTAAAACAGTCATTGTTCACATATGAAACAGTCATTGTACTGCTCCAAACCCTGTGTTTGTGGGAGTATACGATAGAACATATTTGCAGTTGGGAAACAGAACTAACTAATTAAGTGAACCTTGTGTACATTTCCGTATTTATTCATTAAAAACAGTCATTGTTCACATATGAAACAGTCATTGTACTGCTCCAAACCCTGGGTTTGTGGGAGTATACGATAGAACATATTTGCAGTTGGGAAACAGAACTAACTAATTAAGTGAACCTTGTGTACATTTCCGTATTTATTCATTAAAAAAACAGTCATTGTTCACATATCAAATAGTGATAGCTGCTCCAAACTCTGGTTTTGTGGGAGTATACGATAGAACATATTTGCAGTTGGGAAACAGAACTAACTAACTAAGTGAACCTTGTGTACATTTCCGTATTTATTCATTAAAAACAGTCATTGTTCACATATGAAACAGTCATTGTACTGCTCCAAACCCTGGGTTTGTGGGAGTATACGATAGAACATATTTGCAGTTGGGAAACAGAACTAACTAATTAAGTGAACCTTGTGTACATTTCCGTATTTATTCATTAAAAAAACAGTCATTGTTCACATATCAAACAGTCATAGTACTGCCACAAGCTCTGGTTTTGTGGGATTATACGCAGGACCGGCGATAGGGAGGGGGAATGGGGGGATTCCCCCGGGCCTGGGGTTTCTGAGGAGCCCGAGATTTGAGGTACTAAGACATTTTTTTTTAATTCAGGAGAGTCTTTAGTTGTTCCATTTGCAATTTTGAAAAAACATTCTGAAATGTCCTTTTCCTTAAAATTTAAGAATAAATATTTCATTGTGCAAAACACGTGAGGAAAACTATATTAGATAAACGCAATAAAGCCAAGTATTTTGCTATTATCGTTGATGCTACGCCTGATGCTAGTCACGTTGAACAGATTATGTTCATTTTGCGCTACCTCCATTTCAATTCGAAAGCAACAAATTTTACAATTAGAGAACGGTTTTTGGCTTTCGTGGATTGTAACTAGAGCTTACGATTTCTTCTCGAATACAAGCGAGATTTTTGAGACCCGAGAAATCGGGAACTCGACTTCTCGCGAGATTCTCGTGTCTCGAAGTACTCATAAATCTTCGCGAGTTTCTCGAAATAACTTAATCGCTTATGGACAGTATTTACACACTTATTTTCTTTTACTTTTGACTACTTACTTGATGTTATTGCTTTCCAATGACACTTAACTTGACACATATTTATTATACATATAATTTTCTTCACAATATTTTATTTTTTTAATGAAACATCGAGAACACGGTTTCTCGCGAGCTTCTCGACTTTCAATTCAGTCGCTGCATTGGCTGTATTCTAAGCATTGCTGTGTTTTTATACTCAGTTGAGCAGAGCTCACAGAGTATATTAACTTTGATTGGATAACGGTTGGTTGTACAGGTATAAAAGAATCGAGATATATATAGACTTCCACATATCAAAATCATCAGAATCGAAAAAAAATTTGATTGAGCCATGTCCGTCCGTCCGTCCGTCTGTCCGTTAACGCGATAACTTGAGTAAATTTTGAGGTATCTTGATGATGGCGACCACCGTGGTGTGATGGTAGCGTGCTCCGCCTACCACACCGTATGCCCTGGGTTCAACTCCCGGGCAAAGCAACATCAAAATTTTAGAAATAAGATTTTTCAATTAGAAGAAAATTTTTCTAAGCGGAGTCGCCCCTCGGCAGTGTTTGGCAAGCGCTCCGGGTGTATTTCTGCCATGAAAAGCTCTCAGTGAAAACTCATCTGCCTTTCAGATGTCGTTCGGAGTCGGCATAAAGCATGTAGGTCCCGTCCGGCCAATTTGTAGGGAAAATCAAGAGGAGCACGACGTATATTGGAAGAGAAGCTCGGCCTTAGATCTCTTCGGAGGTTATCGCGCCTTACATTTATTTATTTTTTTTTGATGAAATTTGGTATGTAGGTTCCTGAGCACTCATCTCAGATCGCTATTTAAAATGAACGATATCGGACCATAACCACGCCCACTTTTTCGATATCGAAAATTTCGAAAAACCAAAAAAGTGCGATAATTCGGATAAAGCGACATTACCAAAGACGGATAAAGCGATGAAACTTGGTAGGTGAGTTGAACTTATGACGCAGAATAGAAAATGAGTAAAATTTTGGACAATGGGCTTGGCACCGCCCACTTTTAAAAGAAGGTAATTTAAAAGTTTTGCAAGCTGTAATTTGGCAGTCGTTGAAGATATGATATATATGTGTCCTCTCTCGGCGAACGGAAATCATACTCTACAACTCACTTATCGTACCCGTCCTGCTATATGGGGCAGAAGCATGGACCATGACAACAGCAGATGAAGCGGCTTTGGGAGTGTTCGAGAGAAAAGTTCTTCGAAAGATTTATGGACCTCTACGCGTTGGCGATGGCGAGTACCGAAGAAGATTTAATGATGAGCTGTACGAGCTATACGCAGACATCAACATAGTCCAGCGAATTAAAGCGCAGCCGCTGCGCTGGCTAGGCCATGTTATGCGAACGAAAGATGATGCTCCGGCCAAGAAAGTGTTTCTATCGGAACCCGCCTATGGAAGCAGAGGTAGAGGGCGGCCCCCACTCCGTTGGAAGGACCAGGTGGAAAACGATTTAAACTCCCTTGGTGTGACTAATTGGCGCCGGTTGGCGGAGCGAAGGAGCCAGTCGCTTGTTGGACGGCCATAACCGTTTAGACGGTTAAGCGCCAATTAAGTAAGTAAGTAAGCTAAATAAAAATTAGAAAAATCGGTTGAAGAACACGCCCACTTTTAAAAAAAAATTTTTTAAAAGTCAAATTTTAACAAACAAATTTTATATCTTTACTGTATATAAGTAAATTATGTCAACATTCAACTCCAGTAATGATATGGTGCAACAAAATATAAAATTAAAATAAATTTTCAAAATGGGCGTGGCTCCGCCCTTTTTCGTTTAATTTGTCTAGGATACTTTTAATGCCATATGTCGAACAAAACATTACCAATCCTTGTGAAATTTGGTAGAGGCTTAGATTCTAGGACGAAAACTGTTTTCTGTGAAAAAGGGCGAAATCGGTTGAAGCCACGCCCGTCTGTCCTTCCGCTCGGCCGTTAACACGATAACTTGAGAAAAAATCGATATATCTTTACTAAACTCAGTTCACGTACTTATCTGAACTCACTTTATATTGGTGTAAAAAATGGCCGAAATCCGAATATGACCACGCCCACTTTTCGATATCGAAAATTACTAAAAATGAAATAAATGCCATAATAATATACCAGATACGAAAAAGGGGATGAAACATGGTAATTGGATTGGTCTATTGACGCTAAATATAACTTTAGAAAAAAACTTGGTAAAATGGGTGTGACACCTACCATATTAAGTAGAAGAAAATGAAAACGTTTTGCAGGGCGAAATCAAAAGCCCTTGGAATCTTGGATGGATAACTCTTCGTGGTACTACATATATAAATAAATTAGCGGTACCCGACAGATGATGTTCTGGGTCACCCTGGTCCACATTTTGGTCAATATCTCGAAAACGCCTTCACATATAGAACTACAACCACTCCCTTTTAAAACCCTCATTAATACCTTTAATTTGATACCCATATCGTACAAACACATTATAGAGTCACCCCTGGTCCACCTTTATGGCGATATCTCGAAAAGGCGTCAACCTATAGAACTAAGGCCCACTCCCTTTTAAAATACTCATTAACACTTTTCATTTGATACCCATATCGTACAAACAAATTCTAGAGTCGCCCCTGGTCCACCTTTATGGCGATATCTCGAAAAGGCGTCCACCTATATAACTAAGGCCCACGCCCTTTTAAAATACTCATTAACACCTTTCATTTGATACCCATATCGTACAAACAAATTCTAGAGTCGCCCCTGGTCCACCTTTATGGCGATATCTCGAAAAGGCGTCAACCTATAGAACTAAGACCCACTCCCTTTTGAAATACTCATTAACACCTTTCATTTGATACCCATATCGTACAAACAAATTCTAGAGTCATCCCTGGTCTACCTTTATGGCGATATCTCGAAAAGGCGTCCACCCATAGAACTAAGGCCCACTCCCTTTTAAAATACTCATTAACACCTTTCGTTTGATACCCATATCGTACAAACAAATTCTAGAGTCATCCCTGGTCCACCATTATAGCGATATCACTAAATGGCGTCCATCTATAGAACTATGGCCCACTCCCTCTTAAAATACTCTTTAATACCTTCCATTTGATACACATGTCATACAAACATGTTCCAGGGTTACCCTAGGTTCATTTTACTACGAGGTGATTTCCCTTATTTTGTCTCCATAGCTCCCAACTTAGCCTTCCTTACTTGTTTTCTTGTGGGTTTGTGGACATTTTTGCTTGTGCTCCACTAGAAATCGTAAACTCTATATAAAACAGCCAATGAATCGATTAAATTGAATGTCGAGAAACTCGCGAGCCTTACGAGTACTTCGAGATTCGAGAATCTCGCGAGAAGACGAGACTGGCGAAAAATCTCTTTCCGAACAAATTCAAGAAATCGTAAGCTCCAATTGTAACCAAAAAACTGGTCAGGAAAACGCTGATTTAATTTGCCATACTCTAGGTAATCATGAAATCCCATTAAAAGATTGTCGTACACAAGGGTACGAGAACGGCGCCAATATGAAAGGAGCTTATAACGGAGCACAACGTCACATTCTCGACAAAAAGTCGAATGCTGATTACTCGCCTTGTGCAACCCACAGTCTCAATTTATGTGGTGTTGATGCTGCAGAACGTTGTACGGCTGCAATTACGTTTTTCGGAGTTGTACAAAAATGTTTTACTATTTTCAGTACCAGTCCACAACGATGGTGCATCCTCAAAAAAAAAATGTACCGCAGTCTTTCAGATACTAGTTGGTCGGCTAGATTTGAGGCAATCAGACCATTCGCAAACCATGTTCCAGGTTTAACACAAGCACTAAACGCATTACTTAAGCCAAATTTGACTGCACAAGCATACGGAGATGTTACCGGCTTTCTCAAGTACATCAAAAAGTTCGAAGGTATCTTGCTGTCCTCAATGTGGTTTAAAATACTGAACCAATGGGAAACAATTTTAAACGAATGCAAAACAGTTGCTGTTCAATTGAGCATATCGCCAAAGTTTCCGGACATTCGAAAGAGAAAACCCAAAAGACCAAAAGACGTTTTGAAGATAATGGAAATGAGATGATTACGGATGATCCAGAGTCTGAACGATTTGCGGCTATGAGAAATTTGAACGAGACATTTTCCTTTTTGTGGCAAATTAAAGACCTGGATGAAACTACGGTTCGGGCGAGCGCAGCAAAATTTGCAGAAAAATACAAGTCGGACGTTTCTCAAAGCTTAGAATGCGAAATAGTTCACTTGAAGCTCATTTACGAAGCAAATTTTGAAATGGTCACCATTGGAATTGCTAAATGCCATATATGTTCAAAATCTGTATGCAATTTTCCCCCCACATTTGTGTTGCTTTATAGAGCTGGATTCGATTCGATTCTTTTAAGTATCGATTTTTCCTATTCGATTCCAGAAAAAAATCGATTTAATGGCTTAAATCGAACCAAACAAGGTTTATATAAATTTTGCTTATTCTCTGTAAGAGTGTACTTGCTTACGTACTTAACCATTTACACGATTTTTCTCGACAAATAAAGCTGGACAGTTTCTCTCTCGTTTCGTTGCCTGCCGACAAAATTGGAAGCATCAAGGGATGCCACATGGGTTTTCACTTGACCCTTTCATCGGAGTGGCAATTTGTGTTATGGTGTGCGTAGTTTCAGTTAAAAACTTTATGGAAGCATTTTCTTAGCTTATTGAAAATAAAAAGGAATTAGGAATTTAATTGACGAAATTTCATAAAAATTGCCACTTCTGTTTTCGTGTTTGCTGCTGTCTATGTCATAAATAGTATTGATTTTATATATTTGTTAAAAGTGTGTTTCTTAATGTTACTCGTTGAGGCAAAACGTACCGAGGATCCAAGCATTGTGTAAAAGATCTGGATCCGTTATCTTCGACAATCCTAAAGGGTTGCATATATGTGGCAAATATTCTAATCAAAGAACAATCCAGATTTCGCTCATCTACAGACTGAGACTTCATTATTTTGTTGTTATTAAGTTCAAAAAATTATTCTATAAGAGCTGTTGATGAGGACATTTCCATCAACGTTGGATGTGACCGCTTCAAGTGATTTAAAAAATTGGTTTTATTTCCACCTCTTTTGCATTTTTTCCGTACGATTTGCATTTTGCGGAATCGCCCTACACTTGACTAAAATACTTCCAGAACAGATCTGCGAATCTTTGGATTACTTATAAGATTGAATTCCCCTTCAGTCACTTTCAATTGGCTTACTAGAATCTAAAACTGTGGTATTCATTTCGTACTGAACGCAATATCATACCACCAAATAGATAAACACATGTTCAGTATATTGCTTACCAGAAGTGGGAAGAAATTTCTTCAGCTTTCTCCTTTGTCTCAAAGCCTCCAACACAATAAAGGTAAATTTATAAAAACAAATATTACAGAATATGCATTCCCTCAAGCATCCGTAAAGTAGATAGTGATGAAAACTTCGATGCCTAAAGAATCGAACGATTTTTTTAAAAAAATCGATTCTACATTTCTAAAAAAAAGATCGATTAAATCGATTAAGAATCGAATCGAAATCCAGCTCTATTGATTTACGCATCTTTTTCACTATACCTGTCACTGTTCTGCACTACGTTCTTTCAGTGTCCTTGCAATAATCATAAACTTCCATAGATCGTGTTCATCTCAAGAGCGAGTGTCAGGACTTGCCACGCTTTGTGTTGAATCCGTTTTGGCAAGACAGTTATATTTTTATATTATTATAAAAAATGTTGCAGCGCAAAAAGCATGAAAATCCACTCATTGATATCCTAACATTCTATATTGAATAATTTAAATTTATAATCATCATTACATTTATCATATATGTACTAAAATGTTACCAAATAACTAGAAAAGATTATTCGGAACAATATGTGGCTGTTAAAAGAGAATTTTATTTCTTCCTTACAATAAAAAAGTATTAATAGTAAATATTCTGTGTTAATTTTATTTTCAGCTCTTAGTCCAAAAATCATTTAGTTGATGTGGCAAAAAATTGTATTGATGTAATCCATCAATAATAATTCAGGAATGAGACGCCATTAATTCAAATTAATAAAACGTATTAGTGGATTTTTTATAGGGGGCCCATAAATTATTTATTGCCTTGCCCGGATTTTCTCTCTACGGCCCTAAGTATACGATAGAACATACTTACCGTTTGGAAACAGAACTAACTAATTAAGTGAACCTTGTGTACATTTCCGTATTTATTCATTAAAAACAGTCATTGTTCACATATCACATAAGCTTTCTCAATTTAATAGACCAATTCAGTTGTTCAAATATACAAGCAAACAACTACAAGAAAATTTTCTTTTGAAAAAGTATAGCAAAATGTTTTGCCAAATTTGGGCTCATTTAATTTCTCTGGAATATGTATGAATACCTTGAATTTATTATTTTGATAGAGCAAAAATGAATTAATTAGGTTGATAAAGCTCCTTTAATAGGAAATGTATGGAAATGCGAAATTGGGCGAAAAGATCCGTTTTACAAAATCAATGGTTTGTGCTGAGATATATATTTTGGTGCTTCTCCTGGAGATTATGGAGCACAGGGCATTGCGAATGGAGGACTTTGTGCAACAGCAGTAGATCCACCATACCTGTATACAGATATAAAAAATGCATACGTTAAAAACTTTTTAAGAGAATAGAACGAATTTCTACCGTCATGACGGCCGACATGTCAACTAAATGGTGACCGCTGTCCTTTTGTAAGCCTTTACAATGATTTATAGCTGTGTAAACAATTAAAGTGTAAATTTGCTTCTTTTAATTTTCTGACCAGTTTTTAATTATTTGAATGTTTATAGGCTTTCCTGATCTTTTCGATTTGAAATGAAAACTTTAATTTTCCTCCATTTTTTTTTTTCTCCATTTCATTTTTTCATTTCATTTCCTCCATTTTTACCCAACGTTTCGCCAAACTCCATGGCATCATCAGGGGTTAAATCTTTAATTTGCACCGAAAAATGATAGAACAAAATTTATTTTGACATGTTTTATCACTATAACAAACATTTTTTTTTTTTTACAAAAACTTACATAGAAAGAAATAATTTAATACATATCTATAAAATCACAAAAACAAAGTGTTTATAAACTAAAAAAGATTTATCGGAACCATCATCTTTAGGTACACTTGTCGTACTGAGTGTCATAAGCATGACAAATTGCTAGCAGCAATAAATTTTGTGTCCTATTTTTTGTTCATTGTCCTCTCCCTTTTTTGTAATATGTGTAGATTTTCCAACGTGAATCTCGTTCTTTCCCTCTTTTCTATGTCTATTATTTTCGCGTTCTTTATATCAGCTGTGTGTCCATGTGATAGTACGTGTTGAGCAAGAGCTGTGCTGGTCTTGTTCTTCTTAATGTCAGCGTCGTGCTCTGCCAATCGGGTTCCTAGTGCCCTTTTTGTTGTTCCAACGTAGATTTTGTCACAGTTCCCATTGTCTCTCCCCGTGCATTGAATCTCGTATACTACGTTGTTTTCTTGTAGGGGTTCTATGGGGCTTTTTGTTCGTGTAAAGATAGTTGAAAGTGTGCTGTTGGATTTGTAGGCGAGGGATATATTTCGTTTTTGTTTCTTCATGTTATGGTTGAAGTTTTCAGTAAACTTGGGTATGTGTATGTGACACTGTGGTATTGCTTTGTATCCGTTGCGATCTCTGTTGATGCTTTATTTCGTTTTCTATTTCCTTCTGATAGCTCTTGTTTTATTAGTGATGTAATTAGGTGACTCGGGTAAATGTTATTGGTGACTATGGAGTGTATTTTGGTTTTGTTTTTTTCCCAGAACTTTTGGTGGCTTATCGTAAATATTTTGTGTATTAAATTTTTCGCTGTGTTTATTTTATATTTTTTGGGTTGTGATGATATGAAATTTATAATACGTCCGGAGGCGATGGATTTGGAGTACCAGTCAAGTATGAGTTTGGAATTTTTCCTGTGGATAAGAACATCCAAAAAGGGTATAACCGAATTTTCCTCTTTTTCCATGGTAAATTGCAGCTTATTATGGCGTGCTTATTATGGCGTGCTCAAAATAATATCCAGGTCGTTTCGTTTGACAATCGCAAAAAGTCATCCACGTACTTTACTATGAATTTCATCTCTATGTTGTGAAGGAGTTTGGCGAAACGTTGGGTAAAAATGGAGGAAAACTAAAGTTTTTAGTGTTTTCATTTCAAATCGAAAAGATCAGGAAAGCCTATAAACATTCACACAATTATTGTGTAATTTTTACTATATTTTGGTAATTTGCCAAATTATATTGAAAATCTCCATCTCATTTATCTAAGCTTTCAAATGCAAAACAAAATCCGTTTTAAAATCGGAGCATTCTGTGTGAAGTGGTGGACGTACAATGACATTTAGCGACTTTATTTTATAAGATTTATAGATAGATATAGATACGAACAGAAGGCATTACAGTCTATTGGCATTTAAAATAGAGTAAAAATTTTATTTTGAGCTAAACTCCTAATAAATCACTTTTGAATCTTCCGCAAACATATGCATAAAATTTATATAATTTAAAATCCTCACTATTATTTAACTAAACAATAAAACATATGGAAATCTACAAAAATTGTATAAATTAGCAGCAGTTTATACTCTCAAATTACACTGGAACCCAAATTTCAACTTTTTTTCTGCACCAGAGACGCCATTATGAAATTCCTATGCAAAATCACCCCCTGATTCCGAAAATCGAGGTTATTTTTAATTCTATGGTAAAGTTTTTGAGATATTCACGAATTACCGTTATTTAAAAAAAAATAAAAAATTGGATCGACTTAATCATATATATCTCAAGAACGAATTGACCAATTCCAAAACGGTTTAAAGCTTTTAAAAGGTATTAAAATTTTCTCGATGAAAATGGGTATGCGGCCACTGGGGGCGCTCGTTGGTGGCGCTTTGCACGCGTTGGACCGCACACGCGAGGCCAGCTGTCCCCAGGTATTGGCGTACTTCTTTGACGTTGGTCGGTGGTTTCAGCTCCTGTATGGCGGGAACTTTCTCGGGGTCTGTGTGAATTCCTTTGTCGCTGACTGCGTGGCCCAAGTAATGTAGCTCCTTCTTGAAAAAATCGCATTTCTCTGTGTTTATTCTTAGGTTGGCGCACTGTAGTCGTAGTAATACTTCTCGTAAATTCTGTATATGTTCTTCGAAGGTAGAGCCTATAACGATTATCTCATCTATATAAGCGAAGGCGTGCGGTTCCATCTCCGGCCCGATGACCTGGTCCAGCGCCCTCTGAAACATTGCAAGTGCGGAATGTAGGCCAAACGGCATGACGCGCCATTGAAATAGACCACGACCTGGTACGGTGAAAGCGGTGTACGGGCGGCTATCAGGTTTCAACGGTATCTGCCAGTAGTCGTGTTTGAGGTCCAGGCTACTGATGTATTTCGCCCGCCGTAGCTTATCTAGTATGTGTTGTATCCTTGGCAAGGGGTATGCATCTGGTACTGATCGGGCGTTCAGCTGCCGATAGTCTACGCATAGGCGCCACTTGCCGCTCGTCTTCCGGGCTAACACAATCGGTGCGCTGTGTGGGCTACGAGATGGCTCGATGCATCCCTTCGCCAGGAGTTCGTCGATCTCGGTGTTGATGATGCTCTGCATTGCTGGATTGCGTGGGAAGTACCGCTGCTTTATTGCGCGGTCGTCTGTCACGTTGATGCTGTGCTCGGCCTCGTTAGTCACACCGGTCATCGTCTCGAATTTCTTGAGTTCTTCCATCAAGAATTCACGTATGCGGTCTGCCTCGTTCTGATGGTTACCAGTTTGTGCGTTCCGGTTATCATGACCTTGTTCGGGGCGTGTGATAAAGGCCGTCGCGCAGTGACTTTGGGGTAACATTTGGGTTTGATTTCCGTTGATCATTTGACTGGGTTGTGCTATTGGATTCGAGCTCCCGGGCAACATTTGCCATGTTTCGGAACACTCGAAAGTGACGCAGTTTTTATAATTGCGGGAGACGGTTCGGGTGGTTTTTATCAGCAGATCCAAGTGGTTGTTGTGAGGACAGTTCGAGTAAGCCACGTTCGCAGAAGTTTGCGTGATGGAACTGCCATGATTCGTCCTGTCGGGTTTGTTGTCTCTGGTTTTCGTTCGCCTTTGGTGCCTTCTTCTGGTCTTCTTGGGGGGAGCATCGCTCGTAGGGGTCGGTTCGCTCATATCGCTTACCACTGGTGGTGTGATAACACATGGTGTCGGTGCGCTCTGCCTAAACGGGTCGGTTAGAACGATGTAACTCCCTCCGCAGGATACTGCGGCTCCCATGTCCCCTAGCGTGTCCAGGCCGATTATGATATCGTCGATGGTCCCGGGCATAACATGTAACACGGTGTGGTGTGATGACTCACCAAGGCGTACTTCCGTCCGTATGGCGTCGAAGATTTGACTGCTAATACCGTCGGCCATGGTTATTTGGAGGACTGTGGTTACCCTTTCTCCGCTTCCTGGGTTCACCATGCGTTCTGCTACGACCGTTGATACGAAACTTCGCGAGGCCCCGGTATCGATGACGGCTTCAGCTTGTTGTCCGCCCAGTTGGATCAGGGCGTAGAGACGGCCATGCTCCTGATGCATGGTTATTGTTGATTCGGCGCTAGTTTCTGTGGGTTCCCCACGCCTCGTACTTGGTTAATCCACTTCTCGTTTCTCGCGCGCCAACGGCAGCATTCGATTGTTCGCACATCAGTCTAACCGCACTCCCAACAGAATACATACAGCACAGTAATAACAACATAAGCAAGCACGCCAGCAGGCACACCAGCGGGACTTGGGTGAACCGTTACCCACGCCGATACCAAATAACAAATAATTTAAAGAATCGAAAGTAAAGGAAATTTTAGACATAAGTTTGTTATAAATAATTAAGTTAAATAAAGTGAATTTCTGCGATTTGGAAAAGAGCCCCAAAGTATAAATTTATTGTACGGAAGCCTGGACACGGCGAGTATACCCTAGCAATTAGTTAGGAAGCATCGGGGCACAGGGAAAGCTTCGTTACAAGATTTGGATTCCAAATAAGAGCGAAAAAGGGACCTGTACATAGAAACAGCATTTAGAAATAATATATAAGATTTTTCCCTAAAATTAATGAAACGTTTTAAACAAAAATTTATAACCCTTACTCATTGAACTAAATTTTTTCCCCAATTGAAAGATTTTTTTTTTTTTTTTATAAACGTTTTCCTCATTTTCGGTAAGTGTTTGTTCTAAGTGTAAAAAATCTATTACAGTGGCGAAAATATTCCACCGTCGTGTTAAAGTCGCTCGTTGAATGCATATAAATAAATACTCGCAGTTTTTTTAGATTTTATTAACTTCGCTTATTCAGATATTTATTCTTAAAGCTACCATTCCTGAGCCGGCCGGCCTACGTGACCAAAGATGCATAGTCAACAAAATAGTATTTGCGCGTGTAGCGCTCAGTTAAAGTATTTCGTTATGTGAGCGAATAAGCGGTTGCGCGTGTTTCGCTCACTAAGACCCGGTTTTTCATTAGTTGGTTAAGCTAAGCTTAAACTAAGTTTGCTTAAACGCTTGTCAAATTTAAATACGGCAACAGCTGGATTTTGCTTACCCAACAAACATTTAAAAGATAAAAGCGAAATATATATCTAGTTTCGAAAGTGATATCCAACATTATTATTTAAATATTCTTAAACCAGATAGTTCTCGATTTGATATCCAACTTCATTCTCCAATCACTATTCAAACTTTGGGAAATTCTGCAAAATCAAAAGTTTTCGAGTTGATCTCCAACGTCATTAATATTTTCCAATTATTATCTCCTTTCGAAAGATTTTGAGAAATGTACATATTCAACACATTTCTCCACTTGATATTTGTGGCGTAGTGAGGTTTTCTTGCGTCCGGGGCAAAATATTTTTTTGGCGCAATATTAAGTGTGAAATCGTAAAGGGCGAATTCGTGCATTCCATTAAAAAATAAATGTAAGGCGCGATAACCTCCGAAGAGATTTTAGGCCGAGCTTCTCTTCCAATTTGCATCGTGCTCCCTTTAATTTCTCCTAAAACTTGGTAGGACGGGACCTATATGTTTTAAGTCGATTTTAAACACCATCTGCATTTATATTATCTTAGTATTTAGCTCTGTTGCTAATGGATGGATTTCTAAGATTATAGTAATTTTAAAAAACCAAAGGAATTAAATACATAAAAATTGCTTTGGAAAATTCGTCCCTTTTTAAGGACTTCAAGTTCCTTGGGCAACCTCTAAGTCTTTATATATTAGCATACCACTTTTAATATATTCGTTTTAATTTGCCCTGCAGATTCAAAGATAACGAACAATCATTACGGCTTTTTTCTATTTTTTTGTAAAAATATAAAAAAATTTGTAATTTGCGAAGAAGGATCTCGAACACTTTTTATTTTTTTGCAGATTTCTGTTTTTCTCTCTAAATTCTGTTTTATTGCAAGAAAAATAAGCTTTCATTCTACAAAATCGATGGACTAATACAAAAGTTATAAGCATTCAAGTAAATATATCCATTTAATACTTAAGTACCCTACTGGAACAAGTCGATATCGAAAATTTCGAAAAACCGAAAAAGTGCGATAATTCATTACCAAAGACGGATAAAGCGATGAAACTTGGTAGGTGGGTTGAACTTATGACGCAGAATATAAAATTAGTAAAATTTTGGACAATGGGTGTGGCACCGCCCACTTTTAAAAGAAGGTAATTTAAAAGTTTTGAACGCTGTAATTTGGCAGTCGTTGAAGATATCATGATGAAATTCGGTAGGCACGTTACTCCTATTACTATATGTGTACTAAATAAAAATTAGCGAAATCGGATGACGAACACGGCCACTTTTAAAAAAAAAATTTTTTAAGTAAAATTTTAACAAAAAATTTAATATCTTTACATTATAAAAGTAAATTATGTAATGATATGGTGCAACAAAATACAAAGATAAAATAAAATTTCAAATGGGCGTGGCTCCGCCCTTTTTCATTTAATTCGTTTGGGATACTTTTAATGCCATAAGTCGAACAAAAATTTACCAATCCTTGTGAAATTTGATAGGGGCTTAGATTCTGGGACGATAACTTATTTCTGTGAAAATGGGCGAAATCGGTTGAAGCCACGCCCAGTTTTTATACACAGTCGACCGTCTGTCCTTCCGCATGGCCTTTAACATGATAACTTGAGCAAAAATCGACATATCCTTACTAAGCTTAGTTCACGTACTTATCTGAAGTCACTTTATCTTGGTATAAAAAATGGCCGAAATCCGACTATGACCACGCCCACTTTTTCGATATCGAAAATTACGAAAAATGAAAAAAATGCTATAATTCTATACCAAATACGAAAAAAGGGATGAAATATGGTAATTGGATTGGTTTATTGACGCAAAATATAACTTTAGAAAAAAACTTGGTAAAATGGGTGCGACACCTACCATATTAAGTAGAAGAAAATGAAAAAGTTCTGCAGGGCGAAATAAAAAACCCTTGAAATCTTGGCAGGAATACTGTTCGTGGTATTACATATATAAATAAGTTAGCGGTATCCAACAGATGATGTTCTGGGTCACCCTGGTCCACATTTTGGTCGATACCTGGAAGACGACTTCACATATACAACTATTACTACTCCCTTTTAAGACCCTCATTAGCACCTTTCATTTGATACCCATATCGTACAAACACAGTCTAAAATCACCCCTGGTCCACCTTTATGGCGATATCTCGAAAATGCGACCACCTATATAACTAAGGATCACTCCCTTTTAAAATACTCATTAACACCTTTCATTTGATACCCGTATCGTACAAACAAATTCTAGAGTCAGCCCTGGTCCACCTTTATGGAGATATCCCTAAATGGCGTCCACCTTTAGAACTATGGCCCACTCCATTTTAAAATACTTCCATTTGATACCCATGTCATACAAACACATTCCAGGGTTACCCTCGGTTCTTTTTCCTACATGGTTATTTTCCCTTATGTTGTCACCATAACTCTCAACTGAATATGTAATTTTCGGTTACACCCGAACTTAACCTTCCTTACTTGTTTGTACTGTCACCGACTTCTCAACTACGTATGAAGATTGTAGCTCAATGAGAAGTCTCTTAAAAATTAACCGCGAGATTCCTCCTGTCCCGCATGATTTTTCTTAATATTTTATGTTTTATACTGTCATCGGCCTCTGAATTCAGCTTGCAATTTCAAGTATCTAACTCATCGAGAAGTTACTTAAAAATCGATCTTTTTTTTAACTCTTGTACTTTGTACTACCATATCTCTACTGGACGTATTGTTACGTATATATATATGTATATATATTGAAAATTTCTTTAAGATTAAAACTGTAAGCCCCTTTTTTCAAAGTAGGCGTGGTCGTTACTCGCTTTTAATCGGCTCTATATATAATACTAAGGACCAAATTTCCGTCAAATTGCAAAAAGATATCAATAGATTTTGATTTGTGGTTTGCAAAACTTTTAAATTTTCTTCTGCTTAATGAGAGCGGCGCCAGTTTTACATTTTACAAAATTGTAATAAACTTATATTGTACCTCGTAACTTTTTTTTATCCATCCGTCCAGTTCCCCCACTTCATCAGTATTTGTTAAAGCATTGTTCCTGTTTCCATTTCCCAAAGGCGTGGATATAATCTGATTTTGACCATTTTCAATACCAATATATCGTCAACGATGCTGTAAAACTGCTAACTTCATCAACTAAAGTTTCATAGAAGAACAAAAAAGCTCTATTGCATGACAAGTTTAAATGTATTGAAATTTTATGGAGTTAGCGGCTTTTCAATACTTTGTTGGGGCTAGTGATTCTGGACAATAAGCACCTACTTTCCTTTTACCACCATATGCAGAATCGTGTCCCATTCAAACATTATCAAAAAGTCGGTTTAAATTGAGCTTTTACCGCATCGTCGATGATCTCGTTTTATGCTCAAGTTATGGTGTTAATGGACTGAACTTTGTTGATCTTAAACATGTGGACCATCCGTACTTTGTAAAGTATTGGTGAAAAGTGTCGAGGTAAAGTATCGATAC
Source organism: Eurosta solidaginis (assembly GCF_040869045.1). Lineage (NCBI taxonomy): Eukaryota > Metazoa > Arthropoda > Insecta > Diptera > Tephritidae > Eurosta > Eurosta solidaginis. The sequence goes on from NC_090321.1 coordinate 197,232,739, forward strand.
TTTGGTTGGTTGGTTGGTTACTCAATACTTGGAAAAAAGTATCTAGTACGAAATACTCGAGTATTTATTTGGTAAAGTATCAAATACTACTTACTCAATACTCGTATAGTTCTATAACACCGATAATTGGCCGCAAAGGTGGCTTCTGTGGTCTGTTATTAAATATGGATGATAAGAATCATCAGAGGTTATTCTTACCTCGCACTCTATAACTAAGTTTTCCGATAAAAGAAATACTAGCAAACTCAGAATGTCGGGCTAAGGTCGGAACCATTGGGCATATATTTGATTCAACGAAAGTCAGTTTTGGATCCGTCGATGTAGATCGAGATTGATTCCTTTTTGTACACTCTGTCTCCCCTACATTCTCGATTTGAGACGAGCATCACCTCATACTTCTTGTCAAATTTGGGTTGATTCGGTCAATAAAGATCTCACACAAACTTGTAACCGAGATTTCATTTTATATCGAACCACACTAGGAGGGATTCTGAGGGTACCCTTGTAAATATATCATATCGAGCTTCTACATTCAGATTAATAATCCAAAATTGCAACAACCGATGAAGCAGTTACTACCAGCCCTAGGCAACGCGAGCTTCCTATCATCCTGATTTCATTCTCCACACATTTTTGTTGCAAAGTCGCTGGCATACCCACAGCCGTAATTAGCTTCGCTTCGTGGTTTTCGCTTTGTAGTTTTCAGATTAGTTACACTTTTTAAAACCGTCAAACATTCATGTTATGTCATGTTCAGGTCGGTCGCTAAATGATCACTTTCAAAACTAACGACCTTTGGCATAACTTTTTTTAATGCCCGATATATTTTGCCAATTTTCATTAAAATTTTTTCTGTTGCTATGCCTCCGTCGTTCTCGATGCATTCAATCTCATTAGATGTTGAACAAAGCTTTTCAGAGATATGTTACCATTAATCATTTTAAGTCTGGTTATCTGGAGATGTCAGAGGCCATTTGTGAGAGCCGCGTAGAAAAGTTTTTGGCAGCTGGATGTTTTCATGTTCAAACCTGCTGCTGGATATGACTCAAAGACCAAGGGAGAATAAGACGCCTCCTGCATGTTTGAAGACGCCAAGTACGATTTCAACAACATGGTAAGGTTATCGGTCGTATGTGTGTTCAAAGCAATCGTAGAACACCTCCTACGCAAGTAAACAAGTGATTGATTTTTGAGTCATATTTTATTATTGGAAATAATCAGTTTTTATTAATCTTCGAGTCATATTTCTTATCAATCTGTGAACGTTGGCAGGGAGTCATATGTGAGGGATCTTTTAAACATGGAAACTATCAGTTTTTAGTCTTCTTTGTAATTGCTGTACATTTTTTTTGCATTTTCTATAAATCACTATGCAAATATACGAGCGAGTCATATCCTAGTCACTCTTATTTTCAGAAATTATCAGCTTTTAGCCTTCTTCGTGTCGTATTTGTAATAAATGTATAATCTCTGTTCATTTTGGTATTGTATTTCCAATAAAGCAAGATTACGTGCGAGTCATTTTCTATCCGTCTTTTAAGTTTTAAGTCTTCTTCAGTCGTAAGTTTGTAATTTCTACACATTTTGTAATTGTATATCAAAAATCATTGCAAGCATACGAGCGAGTAATTTTCGAGTCATCTTTTAATCGCAAAAACAATCAATTTTCATTCTTCTTGGAAAAGTTTTTGTTATCAATATGTAAACGCTGTGCAACTCACTTTTGTATTTTAAAAGATCAATACAAGGCACGAGGGTCTCATTTTTTAGTACTCTTTTATTCGCTGGAATGATGACTCACTCTTTAACCATTAAGGGTAGTTGAAAAAATATCAGTAAGATGATATTTATTAAATAATAGCCGTGTACAATAAAATTAATATCCAATTGGAATTGCTTTCTTCATGCATATGATTCATATCCCCAAAGTAATGGAACAATAATGAAACGTCAATACAAACAAACGAGAAATATATCAAAGGTGAAATCGTATGTCGAACTGCTTACAGGATTAATTTTCATGTGGCTTAATCATTCTACGAACTTGAACATTTCCGTGCCTATGAAACATCAATTCCAGGTGCCATGCGTACTTTGAATATGGCGAAGTGCGAATGTAGGATGTAAACACCTTTTGACAAGCAATTTAGCAATCGTCAATGGTATGACAACGTCAATTTATCAAACGTTAACAAAGTTACTAATTAAAAAGTTAACTAATATTTTACACAAATTAAACAGTCCAGAAAGCAAAGATGGAGTCAAAATAACTACACTTTTTTGTTTAAAAATAGCAGATCTTTTTTATTATACTCAGCTGAGCAGAGTTCACAGAGTATATTAACTTTGTTCGCATAACGGTAATCCGTAACGGCATAAACTACTCGAAATAGATGTAGACTTCTATATATCAAAATGATCTGGGTGAAAAAGGAAATTCATTTAGCATGTCCGTCCGTCCTTCCGCCCGTCTGTAAACACGATAACTTGAGTAAATTTTGGGGTATCTTGTTGAAATTTGGCACGTAGGTTCCTGGGCGCTCATATCAGATCGCTATTTAAAATGAACGAAATCGGACTACAACCACGGCCACTTTTTCGATATCGCAAATTTCGAAAAACCGAAAAAGTGCGATAATTCATTACCAAACACGGATAAAGCGATGAAACTTGGTAGGTGCGTTGACCTTATGACGTAAAATAGAAAATTAGAAAAATTTTGGACAATGGGCGTGGCACCGCCCACTTTTAAAAGAAGGTAATTTAAAAGTTTTGCACGCTGTAATTTGGCGCTCGTTGAATATATCATGATGAAATTTGGCAAGCACGTTACTCCTATTACTATATATGTGCTAAATAAAAATTAGCGAAATGGGATGACGAACACGCCCACTTTTAAAAAAAAAATTTTTTTAAGTCAAATTTTAACAAAAAATTTAATATCTTTACATTATAAAAGTAAATTATGTCAACATTCGACTCCAGTAATGATATGGTGCAACAAAATACAAAGATAAAAGAAAATTTCAAATGGGCGTGGCTCCGCCCTTTTTCATTTAATTCGTCTAGGATACTTTTAATGCCATAAGTCGAACAAAAATTTACCAATCCTTGTGATAGGGACATAGATTCTATGACGATAACAGTTTTCTGTGAAAATGGGCGAAATCGGTTGAAGCCACGCCCAGTTTTTATACACTGTCGACCGGCTGTCCTTCCGCTCGGCCGTTAACACGATAACTTGCGCAAAAAACGATATATCTTAACTAAACTTAGTTCATGTACTTATCTGAAGTCACTTTATCTTGGTATAAAATATGGCCGAAATCCGACTATGACCACGCCCACTTTTCCGATATCTAAAATTACGAAAAATTAAAAAAATGCCATAATTCTGTACCAAATATGAAAAAAGAGATGAAGCATGGTAATTGGATTGGTTTATTGACGCAAAATATAACTTTAGAAAAAACTTTGTAAAATGGGTGTGACACCTACCATATTAAGTAGAAGAAAATGAAAAAGTTCTGCAGGGCGAAATCAAAAGCCCTTGGAATCTTGGTAGGAATACTGTTCGTGGTATGACATATATAAATAAATTAGCGGTACCCGACAGAAGATGTTCTAGAGTCACCCCTGGTCCACCTTTATGGCGATATCTCGAAAAGGCGTCCACCTATAGAACTAAGGCCCACTACGTTTTAAATAATCATTAACACCTTTCATTTGGTACACATGTCATATAAACACATTCCAGGGTTATCCTAGGTTAATTTTGCTAAATGGTGATTTTCCCTTATTTTGTCTCCAAAGCTCTCAGCTGAGTATGTAATGTTCCGTTACACCCGAACTTAGCCTTCCTTACTTGTTTTTATTTTTATTTTTTTGTGTAGCTTTTCGGCCAACTGTCCATTGCATAAATGTTGTTATTAAAAATGAAGTATTCACTTTTATGCAAATTGGATTCATACTAATATTTCAATATTTCAACAGCGACATCTGTAAGCTTCATGCAAACATAAAACAACACATTGAAATTTTCGCATGTTCCATTGAAAATGATTCTCGAAAAAAGAACAACGACGCTTACAAATTTATTTATGAATGTCTACCAGAAGCACATGAAATCATATTGAATATTCACGAATCGAAATGTAATAAACAAAGTTAAATAACCAACCAGAACTCCAATGGAGTGTTTGTGGACAGATGGCTTAAAATCTTTCAAATTAATAAAATAAAAATTAGAAAATGTGATAAAACAAATAAACTCAGACCCACAATTTAAATTACTAAAATGTTTTGGCAGTGCACAAATGATTGATTAATATAGTTTGAATGTGTTTTGCTCACAATATGTGGGAAGCGAATATGTAAGCGTAAGCGTAGTGTAAGCATGAGCATAGTAGTCACTACACTGTAAGAGGATGAAACAGAAGAGGGGAAAGAAAAAAACCGTATAATAACATAGTCGGTAAGGATCTGAATGATAATAACGATGCTTATGGCTATAGCCGGTACGAGTACTGAGTGAGTAGTATCGATACTTTTCCAAAAAATACTCGAGTATTTCCCACTCGATGCTCTTTTCCAAGTATTGAGTAAAGTATCTATACTTTACCGCGATACTTTACCAAGTACCGATGGTCTACCTGTTTAAGATTAACAAAGTTTTGTCCATTAACACTATAACTTGAGCATAAACTGAGATCATCGACGATGCGGTAAAAGCTCCGCATTTAGCTTAAACCAACTTTTTGATTATGATGGAATGGGAGATGATTACAGTATATCGTGGTAAAGGAACAGTATGTGTGTATTGTCCAGCATCGCTAACTCCAACAAAATTATGAAAAGCTGCTAACACCATAAAATTTCAATACATTTCAACTTGTCATGCAGTAGATCTTTTTCGTTTTACTGTGAAATTTTGGTGTATGGAGTTAGCAGCTTTTACAGCATCGTCGATATATTGCTATTGAAAATGGTCAAAATCAGATAATATTCACGCCCACTTTCAAAACTGGAAAAAAAGGACAATGCTTTAACAAATACTTATGAAGTGGAAAATCGTTCTAATCCCCTTTTATTTGGTTAATGTCTGCACAAAACGGTTAATGACTTAAAAAAAAACTTGACGCGATTTAACTCGGAGACGAGTTAGACCGAGCTTCTCTTCCAATTTGCGTGGTGCTTTTTTAAATGTCCTTACATATTGAGGGAACGAGATCTACATATGTTATGCCGATTCCGAACGATATCTGTAAGGCAGTTGAATTTTCACTGGCATGCTTTTCATGAAAGAAATACACTTGGAGTTGTTGCGAAACCACTGCCGAGGGGCAACCCCGTTCAAAAAACTTTTTTCTAACTGAAAATTTTTATTTTCAAATACCATAAGTCGATCAAAAATCTTTTGATTCATTTAATGTTCTTGACGTTTCTCTTTAAATGTATCTTTAAAATATATGAAAGAACACACTTATGGGTATATAATTTTCGGTTTCGTCCAAAGTTAAAATACCTTATTTGTTTTCTATTAAATTTAGTACATATGATCTCATTCAAAAAAAGTTTCTTCACTTTTGGTAAAAATTCAGAAGTATTATCACTACTTATGGCTATCTTTACGGTTGCGAAGATAAGGCAAGTAAAGGCAAGAAAAGGAAAGAAAAAAAGGAGAGGTGAGGAAAGGGATGGCAAAGCTGAAGCCGGAATTGAAACCGGCGGGAGTGTTATCAATTTTCTGTGGAAGATTTAACGGTTTTTAATTGATAAGTTATCGGTTTTATATATCTGTCTTCGACGAATTATAAACGAGCTATCGATTTGTTAGAAAAGTGTTTTTTTACATTTGCTTTCCATTACATAGGTTGTTATTGAGTCACTGATTTCTGTCTATAAAATGATCGGTTTATTTTCGAAACGTTATGGATAAGTTATTGAAAAGTTATTGATTTATTATTGAAAAAAAGCGATATATTACCAAAACGCTATCTAAAAGTTTTCGGTTTCTTATCGTTTACTTATAGAAAACTTAACAATAAGTTATCGAAAATGTATCGACATGTTATCGCAAAGTTATCGATTTTTTATCAGAGTGTTACCAATTCGTTATCGATGACGCATAGATTTGTTATGAAACTGCAGATACCGATAAAATTTCACTACGGGAATTCAGGATTTTGTGCAAATGGTCTAGCATCATTACATTGCAGTCTTGCGTAGCATATTTGTTACAATGCACGACTATGAGTCGATCGAACATATTTATATGATCCCGAAGATGGCTTTAGAATAAAGCCGAAATATCGGCAAGAATAAATTATACAACTATAATACAAAAAGTTGTGTTTTTATTTAAATTGGCCTTCAGCTCAAAAATTTAAAAATATATTATTTAATATAAAGGCTATTAATTCTTATCAAAAAAAAATAAAAATTTAAAAAATTGTTCACCATCCGTAGCTTTCATTTGTTATAGCAACGTTTCCAACAACAAAAAACAAGACGCATGCCGTTCGGAGTCGGCATAAAACATGTAGGTCCCGTCCGGCCAATTTGTAGAGAAAATCAAGAGGAGCACGACGCAAATTGGAAGAGAAGCTCGGCCTTTGATCTCTTCGGAGGTTATCGCGCCCTTCATTTATTTATTTTTTTATCAGTGATAGCAGAGGGGGGGTTAGAGGAGAAAACGATCGGCTAAGAATCCAGCTATTAGGAGTGGCCCAGCTATCAGATCTTGAGGCAGCAAGAAGCATAGCTCCTAGGAAGCTTCTGGTATTTGCCAAAAGTACATTCTTATTTTATAACAAAGGTCCTAGTTTTTGAAAAGTTTTTTCAGTTTTTTCGTTAAACAAACTTCTAGCAACTCTATGGGCTTATTCGGTCTGGGTACTAACAGACAGTTCAGCCTTACCTAACCTAACCTGGGTGAGCACTAGCTCACTTAAAAATATTGGTTTTCTTAACCTCTATGTTAAATGCCGAACTCTACGAGTACTTGGTACTCACGCGTTTTTTCTAAACGAGGTAGTCTCTCGGCAGTAATTCGGCAATCATGTAGGTTCCCTGCCGCCAATTCATAGGAAAAATTAAAAAGTAGCACTACTCAAATTGGAAGAGAAGCTCCGCCTAAATCTCCCCGGAAATAAAACGCTCCAGGTATATATTTATTTTTATTTTTTTATTATGGAAGGGAAGATGAGAAAAGATCTCCAATTATTCCATAACCTCTGAGTAAGATTTAATTTTCAATTTAAGGTCCAACATTACGCACCAATTATTTTGTAACCTTAGAGAAACGTATAGTTTTTAAATTGTTATCTAACATTTTTTCCAATTATTCTTCAACCTTTGAAAAATTCAGAGTACTCAAGTTGATCCATATTTTTTTTTTTTTTCATTTTTTCTCCAAACTATAGGAAGTTCATAGTTCTTGAATTGATATCACTTAATCTCCTATCTTTGAAAAAATTATCTGTCTTTAGTCTCCAAGCTTTGAGAAATTTATACCTCTCAAATTTATAACCAATTATTTTCCAGTCTTTGGGTAATTTATATTACTAAAGCTGAGACCCAACATTGTTTCCATTTATTTATCAACGTTCGAGAAATTTATGGATTTCAAGTATATATCCAAAGTCGTCCTCCAATTATTCTCTAAGATTTAAAAGTTCTGTAGTTCCCAAGTTGATATACAACATTTATTTTTTTTTTCATATATTCTCCAAATCAATATTTGTAATTATGTTACCAAACATCATTCTCAATTCTTTATCCAGCTTTTGAGAAATTCCAAGATTTCAACTTGATATTCAACAGCATTCTAAAATCCTTTTCCAAATATTTAGAAACTTATTGATTTTAAGTTAATATCCAACGTCCATTCTACAATTATTCTCCAACCTTTGAGTAATTTGTAGTTCTTAAATTGATATTCGTTCTCGAATTATTTTCCTACATTTGAGAACACTATAGTTCTCATGTTGTAACCAAACATCATTCTCAAGTTATTCTCAAATACTTGAGAAATTTATAGTTCTCAAGCTGTTATCTCCAACATATTTCTCCAATTTTACTTTAGCCTTTGAGAAATTGATAGCTCTCAAGCTCTTATCCAACATCACTAACCAATTATCCTCCAACCTTTTACTAATTAAGATTTCTCAGATTGATATCCCACATCAAGAGAAATTCATAACTCTAAGTTTGTTTATTTAATATACGCCACTGTGAAGTGAAGAGCGTGGGTAGAAAACATATTTACGTAGTTCATAAGGCCTTCAATTTTTTTGGCGATTCGTATTATGTGCTTTGTTTAACTAAAATTGTATATTGTAGACCTTGCAGACAGATAACAATAAATAATATATAACAAATACGATACTCTTATGACCATCCTGATTGACTTGCCTATTTTAATTTGGTATTCTATGTATTTAACTTTTTTTTTCAATGTAGATTCTCAGTAAATGTCGGTTTTAGTATTAAACATTTTAATGAATTTCATCAAAACTATTTCATAAGAAATGCTTATTTAAAAAATTTATAAAATTACTAGCAGACCCGGCAGACGTTGTTCTGCCCTAAATTTGGCCTATCTGCATACATTTTAATAAGCTTTTTCCGTCCAACTCTGCCCTACCCCTCTACACCCTTTCCTAATATTTTTATTCACTTCTCCCACCGTCTTTTTCACTTCATCACCATCTTCGTCTCATTCTATCTCTTTCTCAGTCTCCTCTCTCTTTTGTCTTCTCTCAAGTTTGTCTCCTTCTTCTTCATCTCTTATTGCCAGTCCCATAGGGTGGTATGTATTTTGTTCCAGTCCCACTCCGAGTATCAGTCTCAGCCCCAGTCCTAATCCCAGTCCCAGTCCGTCTCTGTTATATTTCCGGAAATAAGCATCGTAAATACTAATATAGGCAAATTTATATACGAAATTTCAGGCAAATCGAATTGGCCGTATGTAAATAGGCATGTGGGTATTATTAGCTCTTGTCTTTATTTCGGGCATCCATATTTATCAGTTTTGCCAGGTTGATGCGACTAAATCGAATATCAGAATGAAAATTACTTTAGAGCTCTCAGCAACAGCTTTCATTTGATATCCATATTGTATAAACACATTCTAGTGGTACCCGGGTCAACGTTTTGGCCTATATCTCGAGACTCTAGTCACCCAGGGGTATGAAAATTATCCTGTACTACAGCACTCATCAACAGCTTTCATTTGACATCCATATTGTATAAACACATTCTAGGGTCCACGATTTGATCTCAAGACCCTAGGCACGTAGCGAAAAAAGGGTAGACGTTGGCCGATTCTCAAACCTACCCAATATGCTCACAAAATTTCATGACAATCGGTTCAGCCGTTTCGGAGGAGTTAAGCCTCTAACACCGTGATAGAAGAATTTTATATATTAGATCACATAGATTAACGCAAATTCTATTTCGTGTCTTACCAGTACGATATGGCGATTCAATTAGTTTATATACTCAAGTTGTCAACTATTTCTCTCAATTCTTGTATGTTTCTCATTTACCCGTTTTCATCTTTATTTACAATTTTATAATTTTCTGAGAAGAAGAAAGTAAGTACAGTAGACGCTCACAAATTAGAACCACTTTGTTTTTAGGGTGATTCTAATTTCTGAAAAATTTTAATTCCTGGACGTTATTTAAAAAAAACTACAATGAAATTGTTATTATTCAATTTTGTTCATGAAAACGACAAAACATAAGGTAACAATCCAGTACAATACATATCACACGTTTTTTTATTAAATATGCATATATGTATATATACGCTAAATCAAAAAAATATCCATAAAACAAAAACTCCAATTACAATAAATAAATTTTTTCATTAAAAATACATAAAAGATCGATAGAAATACATTAAAAAAGCCAAAAATGAATCAAAAACTTCATAACTAATATTCAGCGATGTGCAATGACTTTTTGTTAGCCTCATGATAGGTATAAGAAACAGCGTTTAAAATTGATGATTTATTTGATTTGATATATCTGATTGCAGATGGCGGCACATGGAATTCTAGGGCTAAACTTTTCCAAGATCTGAACTTTGATTTCCAAGGACAAAGTATTTTTATTACGTTTATTTGGCATTTCAGCGAATTACTTTTACTTTTAAACAAACAATTCCAAAACACGTGCACGCGTATCGAATTTCACACAAAAACTAACAAAAACTGTACAGAGCCGCGACGAAAATCCAACGACTACCGAGCGTAACATGAATAAATTGGGGATTCCTCTTTTTATGTCTATTTTGCAACAAAAAAAAACAAAATACGCTCAGAAATTTGAATTTTCTTTTCTAATTTCAGATCGTGTAATGTACTGAAAAAGTTGATTCTAATTTCTGGACATTCTAATTACTAAAGGTTCTAATTTGTGAGCGACTACTGTATTGATTTGATGGAATATATTATTGTAATTTAAGTTGAGTACTTTTCATGATGTTGTTGTTCTTACTATTATTGTTGCTCTTGTTTGTTTATTTGAAAGCTCATGTTGGCACTTGACATCACATCATCACATCAACAGCAGCAACGACAGCAGCACTAAAGCACATTTCTCATGCTGTGCTAAAGTCTCTTATCACACTTGGCTGAAATCTGATTCCACCTATTCAACGTCACTTCAATTTCCCATTTCAATGTACATATGTACATATATATGAGAACATCTGTTGACTGTATACATTTGTTTGTTCTTTCATGTTAAGATATCACATATTCTCATCATGTCACATTTAAAATGATATGCTTGTCATCGCTATTTGATTGTCACAGACCGCAAACCACTTTAACATTTCATATTTCTTTTCTACAGCTCAAGAAGTTACAAAGTTTAAGAAAAAGAAATACATACATACGGACATTTATGCTGAAAGATCTTCTAATATTACAAAAGCTTACCAATTTTTCCACTTCGTTTGATGTGTCTCCGCCTTTTGCACTTGCTTTTAATTAAGTTTCATCAGTTTTTGCTACATTTGTTTTCTCTCCTTTTTGTTTGAAATTTTCGCAGTGTCCTTGAAGCATTATAATTCATGATGTATGTATATATGTATTTTGCAAATCGGAAATTTAATTTCCTTCAAGTAATTTCATACATATCTTATTTCGAATGAACAGTTGCATACCCTGTAGGGAACTCTATAGCGATAGGTTGTCCGCAGTGACCCATCTATTGGTCATAAATGGACATCTTACTTACTTACTTAATTGGGTCTTAACCGCTTAAACGGTTACGGCCATCCAACAAGGCGCTCCAGTCGCTTCCTCGCTCTGCCAATTGGCCCCAATTGGTCACACCAAGGGAGTTTAAATCGTTTTCCACCTGGTCATTCCAGCGGAGTGGAGGCCGCCCTCTTTCTCTGCTTCTATAGACGGGCTCCGATAAAAAAAATTTCTTAGCCGGGACGTCATCTTTCATTCTCATAACATGGTCTAGCCAGCGTAGCCGCTGCGTTTTAATTCGCTGGACTATGTCGATGTCTGCGTAAAGCTCGTACAGCTCATCATTAAATCCTCTTCGATACTCGCCATCGCCAAGGCGTAGAGGTCCATAAATCTTTCGAAGAACCTTTCTCTCGAACACTCCTAGAGCCGCTTCATCTGATGTTGTCATGGTCCATGCTTCTTCGTAGAACGTATTGGCAAGATTGATTCTTCACTGGATTTCAGAGCTGATGTTGTTGTTAGTGTTAACGCTGGTTCACAAATAAACGAAGTCTTTTACTATTTCGAAATTATGGCTACCGGTTGCCAAGGTGCATATCCGCTGACTCTTTGCTCGATGACAGCTGGTAAATCGTTTTGCCCTCTTTCACCATCAAACCCATCTTTAAAATAAAATAAATAGTTTAATTAATTAATTTAATTTTTCCTACAAATTAGCGGGATGGGACCTACTTGTTTTATGCCGACTCCGAAAGGCATCTGCAAGGCAGTGCTTGTCAAACAATGCCGATGAGCGACCCCGCTTAAAAAATTTGTCTTCTAATTGAAAAACCTTGTTTCTAAAATTTTGATGTTGCTTTGCGCGCGGCACGAACCCAGGATCTTCGGTATAATAGGCGGAGGACGCTACTATCACACCACTGCGACCATCTTTACCGTTTTTTTTCCAGTTTGCAGTAAGCAGAACTTACGGCGCGGATGTTCAGGCCGATGATATCAATGTCATCAGCATATGCCAGTAAATGCACGCTTTTATAGAATATTGTTCCAGAGCCGTTAAGTTCTGCAGCTAGTATAATTTTCTCCACCATCAAATTAAAGAAATCGCAGGATAGGGGGTCACCCTGTCTGAAACCTCGTTTAGTTTCCAACGGCTCGGAGAGGTCCTTCCCTATTCTGACTGAGCTGGTGGTGTTGCACTACTTCATTTTGCATAGCCGTATAAGTTTTGCGGGGAAACGAAATTCAGACATAGCGCCATATAGTCAGCGAACTTTCGTGCTGTCGGAGGCGGCTTTAATATCGACGAAGAGGTGATATGTGACAATTCTTTTTTCGCGAGTTTTTTCCAAGATTTGGCGCATTGTGAAAATCTCGTCGATGGTGGTTTTACCAGGTCTGAAGCCGCACTGATAAGTTCCAATCAGCCAAAAAACGTGGGCTTCAATCTTTCGCACAATACACTTGACTTAAGAAGGCTGATTCCGCTGTAATGGGCGCAGTTTTCAGTATCCCCTTTCATGTGGACTGAGCAAAGAACACTTAGATTGCAATCGTCGCACATGCACTCGTCCGACCCTATTCTGCAAAGAAGCTGATACATGCGCCTTACCAACTCCTCGTCGCCGTATTTGAATAGCTCCCCAAGCAGTCCATCAGCGAGCACAGCCTTATTGTTTTTCAATCTGATTATTGCTATTCTAACTTCGTCATAATCGGACGGGGGGACATATATTCCATCATCATCGATTGCAGGATTGGGGTCATCATCACTGTGCTGTAAATCGCTGTATCCATTTAGGAAATCAGAGAAATGTTCCCTCCATAATCTAAGTACTCTATGCACATCCGTTACAAGGTCGCCGTTTTCGTTCTTACAAGAGTTTGCGCCGGACTTAAAACCTTCCGTTTTGGTAAAATTTTCGAGCGTTATTCCTGGTGGTAGCTCAAGCTCCTTTCACTCACGCCTTTCTGCCTCTACTTTTTCTTCCTGAAAAGGCGTCTCGCTTCCCCTTTCACCTCGCGGTAGCGTTTACAAACTCTTTTCGTTGCGCTCGCTTTTGAAGTAGCCCTGTAGGCAGCGTCTTTTTTTCCAATGCAATGCGGTATTCTTCATCGTACCAGTTGTTTTTCCGTGGTCGCCGGTAACCACTTTTCCTCGGCGGCAGTACGAAGTACTTTGGAGATATGCTCCTGCATTCCGTCGGGTTGACTTTTGCTCGCAGAGAGCAGGATTGAGAGTCAAGTTGCGAAATTATTAGCAGTCGGTTGCGATTACAACCTTTCGACGTCTAGCTTTCTTTTTATTCAGGTATTCACTCAGGTTAAATATCTTGTACTTACTAGATCAGATATCAGCCCACACTCCAAATAATATCTGCTTAAAAGTCGTTTTCCTCTCAATACATTTTACTTGTGCTCTATAATTACCCAAAGATATTATGAATCTAGAATCTAGATAAATGGTCCCTAGTTCTTTATGATAGTGAAGTTATATCAATTGAGTTTTCATATAAACCTCCAACCTGATGCTGTGTCCATTCACATCATCCATTGGGACCAAGATAAGCGAGCCTTCGACGCTAGTCAAACGTTGGCAATGTTCAGGTCTCAAAGACAGGCTTCCCTGTATCGGGAAGATTCTGTCCAAAAGAACCCGAAAATATCTTGGCTGAAAATCATGCAATATGCATGGTCTGCTTAACATCCTGGATAAGAAGAGTTGCCAACTGTTGGTCTCCGACATCCCGCTATGCTATAAAGTTCTCACACTGTCGGCAAAGCGCCTAACCTGTTAAGGGAAAAATTTTCTATGCAAAGGCCAAAAATGCCAAAACGATTAAGTGCTAAATAGTAGAACATGCGGCTCCTTTCCGTACACAAGCGAGAATTTCGAGACTCAAGTTATTGAGAACTCGGCTTCTCACAAGATCTTCCAATCTGGAAGTGCTCGTTAGACTGGCGAGTTTCTTGAAATTCAATTTAGTCGCTATATTGTCAGTATTATATGTAGAGCTTACGATTTCTTTTCAAATAAAAGCGAGAATCTCGGTAGAAATTCCTTCTCTAACAAATTCGAGAAATCGTAAGGTCAACTTTTTGATGATGATGATGATATATAAATGAATCTTAACTAAGCAATAAGCAACGAAATAGCTTGGAATGCATTCACTAACGTAGTTTTGCATTCTCATTAAGCCTAGTTTTCTTCAATCACACTAAGTTGTAACCATTTTCAAAAACTTCTCATCACAAATATTTGTTGACTTTAGCAATAAGTAAAAACAAACAAATTTATTAATTACTTTTAGTCGCAGAAATACCCCCAATACCCCCTTGGGCAACAAAACTGTTGTCTTTTTCTATTAACTGCAAATTTCTTATGACTCTTTGATTATTTTCACTAACACAATCTCACTAAGTAATTTCTTTGCAATACTTTCTGAATAAGTCTTCATCACCAAGAAACTTTAATAATTTTTCTGCTACTTTTTCTTCGCAATTTATCGCGAAACTGTGTTTCTTTCTTCTTCTTCCTTTTATGTTTTTTTTTTTTTTTTGTATTGAATGTGCATGTAAATAAGAATAATGTGGTGGAGAAAAAATTTTAAATTTTATTCTGTACATTTACTTACATACTTAGCTGACCATAGACTTGTAAAAAAATAGCAAAAAATAAAAATACTAACCAAGTTGAACAAAAGTTTTCCCTTCAACGCTGCTGCTTTTTGTCTTTGATCGTGAGGAAAAGTTTCAAAAGCGCTTCAAGCTATGACAAATTCATTACAATGACGGCAAAGCTTTTCATTCCACGCATAAATTTTTATTTTCTTCTGTTTGAATTGAAAAATTTAGCACACTTTCGATTAGTTTGAACAACAAGGAAAAAATATCCAAGCATAAGAAATTAAGTTAATATGTATGAATATATAAAACTTTGAAGTGCACTAAAGTTTGAATGTGACAAGCCACATAACCTTCAATTTTTTCTAATTCTACGACATTAAGTACATACATAGAGTATGCTATAAAATTGTATTTAACCAGTCAAAGGCTGTGTTTTCGCGCTTCACACCCGCCTTTCATAAGCTTTGTGCTATACCGGACCAAATATGCAAGTGCATAAGTAATGGGAAGGCTAAGTGCTAGAAATTTTACAAATAGGAATTTACTGAGATTTGTATGTGTATGTGTGTGTGTGAGAACATTGCAGTGATGGTTACAGGGGCACATACTTAGAAATTTAAAGGCTACACAAATAAATTAGGAGCCGCCGTGGTGTGATGGTAGCGTGCTCCGTCTACCATACCGAAGACCCTGGGTTCACGACCTAGACAAAGCAACATCCAAATTTTATAAACAAGGTTTTTCAATTAGAAGACAGGTTTTCTAAACGGGATCGCTCTTGGCAGAGTGATTTGGCAAGCGCTCCGTGTGTATTTCTGCCATGAAAACCTCTCAGTGAAAACTCATATGTCTTGCAGATGCCATTCGTAGTCGGCATAAAGCAAATAGGTCCCGTCCAATTTCTAGGAAAAATTAAAAACTAGCACGACACAAATTGGAAAAGAAGCTCGGCCTAAAATCTTTTGGGGGTCATTGCGCCTCAAAAATTATCTGTATGAGAGCTGACACTAAGTACTCAGAGCGGCGCTGACGTAAATTAGTATTCGCATGGATCTAATAGGAACTAAACCAATGTGCTCAAAATGAGAGCAAAGAGCTAGCGTGAAGTGCTCAAAAAAGAGCTAAAGTGTAGTAGTTTGTCATGTGAACGTCAGCTTGAAAGAACTTTATTGAATATTGCTTTCCAGGTGGTTTACACTTTTAACTTCGATTTTGTCTACTATCTGTAGTGTCATCGAAAGCGCCCTCCCTTACATGTGACTTCATTCTTCATATTTTTGTAGCTATAAAGATACTCCCGGAGGAGCTCATTGTCATTTTAGCTACTAGCCCGAGCATTTCGTGAAAGATTTGATATGATCACGTTGAACCTTTTACGCTCCTCAACTCGCTGAGGTTGCCAAGGGTTAAAAGGTCACGACAACTGAACGACCATACGACTAAGTTTCTTTGATCCTCCTATGCATACTGAGCATGGTTTATTTTGTTTAGATTTAGTTTTATGAAGTTAGTGAGAGGGAATGAGAAGATAGAAAGTAAATGAGAATGATAGAAAAGTGATGAGGAAGAGAGAGGGGTGTCGAAAAATTTTAGCCACATCAAATTCATTATAAAAGCTCTAAAGAGGGCACAACAAAGGGGCGGCAATTAATGGGCTAAACTGTTATATTTTGACTAAGAATAAAAAATACTCCATTGGAATATTTACAACTTATACAACGATTCTGGTATAATAAAATGTATTTCAGAGCATAAAAAATTGTTCACCAATAATTTAAATAAAATGCTAACCGTTTACACCTAAATCTTGATTAAATAATTGTGATTAAAAATGATATCAGTCAAACAAAGTGGGACGTGAGTCTGTTAAGTACTAAAATTGTGTCCGCCACTGAAAATATTTATAACAAGTAAGGAAGGCTAAGTTCGGGTGTAACCGAACATTACATACTCAGTTGAGAGCTGTGGAGACAAAGTAAGGGAAAATCACCATGTTGTAAAAGGAACCTAGGGTAACCCTGGAATGTGTTTGTATGACATGTGTATCAAATGGAAAGTATTAAAGAGTATTTTAAGAGGAAGTGGACCATAGTTCTATAGATGGACGTCATTTAGGGATATCGCCATAAAGGTGGACGAGGCCTGACTCTAGAATTTGTTTGTACGATATGGGTATCAAATGAAAGGTGTTAATGAGTATTTTAAAAGAGCGTGGTCCTTAGTTCTATAGGTGGACGCCTTTTCGAAATATCGCCATTAAGGTGGGCCAGGGGTGACTCTAGAATTTGTTTGTACTATATGGGTATCAAATGAAAGGTGTTAATGAGTATTTTGAAAGGGAGTGGGCCTTAGTTCTATAGGTGGACGCCTTTTCGGAATATCGTAATAAAAGTGGACCAGGGTTGACTCTAGAATGCGTTTGTATAATATGGGTATCAAATGAAAGGTGTTAATGAGTATTTTGAAAGGGAGTGGGCCTTAGTTCTATAGGTGGACGCCTTTTCGGAATATCGTTATAAAAGTGAACCAGGGTTGACTCTAGAATGCGTTTGTACAATATGAGTATCAAACGAAAGGTGTTAATAAGTGTTTTAAAAAGGAGTGGGCCTTAGTTCTATAGGTGGACGCCTTTTCGGAATATCGTTATAAAAGTGGACCAGGGGTGACTCTAGAATTTGTTTGTATGATATGGGTATCAAATGAAAGGTGTTAATGAGTATTTTAAAAAGGAGTGGGACTTAGTTCTATATGTGGACGCCTTTTCGAGATATCGCCATAAACGTGGGCCAGGGGTGACTCTAGAATTTGTTTGTACTATATGGGTATCAAATGAAAGGTGTTAATGAGTATTTTAAAAGGGCGTGGGCCTTAGTTCTATAGGTGGATGGCTTTTCGAGATATCGCCATAAACGTGGACCAGGGGTGACTCTAGAATTTGTTTGTACGATATGGGTATCAAATGAAAGGTGTTAATGAGTGTTTTAAAAAGGAGTGGGCCTTAGTTCTATATGTGGACGCCTTTTCGAGATATCGCCATAAACGTGGGCCAGGGGTGACTCTAGAATTTGATTGTACTATATGGGTATCAAATGAAAGGTGTTAATGAGTATTTTAAAAGGGCGTGGGCCTTAGTTCTATAGGTGGATGCCTTTTCGAGATATCGCCATAAACGTGGACCAGGGGTGACTCTAGAATTTGTTTGTATGATATGGGTATCAAATGAAAGGTGTTAATGAGTATTTTAAAAAGGAGTGGGCCTTAGTTCTATATGTGGACGCCTTTTCGAGATATCGCCATAAACGTGGGCCAGGGGTGACTCTAGAATTTGTTTGTACTATATGGGTATCAAATGAAAGGTGTTAATGAGTATTTTAAAAGGGCGTGGGCCTTAGTTCTATAGGTGGATGCCTTTTCGAGATATCGCCATAAACGTGGACCAGGGGTGACTCTAGAATTTGTTTGTACGATATGGGTATCAAATGAAAGGTGTTAATGAGTGTTTTAAAAAGGAGTGGGCCTTAGTTCTATATGTGGACGCCTTTTCGAGATATCGCCATAAACGTGGACCATAGGTGACTCTATAATGTGTTTGTATGATATGGGTATCAAATTAAAGGTATTAATGAGGGTTTTAAAAGGAAGTGACCCTTAGTTGTATATGTGAAGGCGTTTTCGAGATATCGACCAAAATGTGGAACAGGGTGATCCAGAACATCATCTGTCGGGTACCGCTAATTTATTTATATATGTAATACCACGAACAGTATTCCTTCCAAGATTCCAAGGGCTTTTGATTTCGCCCTGCAAAACTTTTTCAAATTCTTCTACTTAATATGGTAGGTGTCACACCCATTTTACCAAGTCTTTTCTAAAGTTATATTTTGCGTCAATAGCCCAATACAATTACCATGTTTCATCCCTTTTTTCGTATTTGGTATATAATTATGGCATTTTTTTCATTTTTCGTAATTTTCGATACCGAAAAAGTGGGCGTGGTCATAGTCGGATTTCGGCTATTTTTTACACCAATACAAACTAAGTTCAGATAAGTGCGTCAACTGAGTTTAGTAAAGATATATCGATTTTTGCTCAAGTTATCGTGTTAACGGCCGAGCGGAAGGACAGACGGTCGACTGTGTATAAAAACTGGGCGTGGCTTCAACCGATTTCGCCCATTTTCACAGAAAACAGTTATCGTCCTAGAATCTAAGCCTCCACGAAATTTCACAAGGATTGGTAAATTTTTGTTCGACTTATGGCATTAAAAGTATCCTAGACAAATTAAATGAAAAAGGGCGGAGCCACACCCATTTTGAAATTTTCTTTTATTTTTGTATTATGTTGCACCATATCATTACTGGAGTGGAATGTTGACATAATTTACTTATATACTGTAAAGATATTAACTTTTCTTTTAAAATTTGAATTTAAAAAAAAAAATTTTAAAAGTGGGCGTGGTCGTTCTCCGATTTTGCTAATTTTTATTAAACAGGCATATAGTAATAAGTGTAACGTTCCTGCCAAATTTCATCATGATATCTTCAACGACTGCCAAATTACAGCTTGCAAAACTTCTAAATTACCTTCTTTTAAAAGTGGGCGGTGCCACGCCCGTTGTCCAAAATTGTACCAGTTTTCTATTCTGCGTCATAAGTTCAACTCACCTACCAAGTTTCATCGCTTTATCCGTATTTGGTAAGGAATTATCGCACTTTTTCGATTTTTCGAAATTTTCGATATCGAAAAAGTGTGCGTGGTTATTGTCCGATATCGTTCATTTTAAATAGCGATCTGAGATGAGTACCCAGGAACCTACATACCAAATTTCATCAAGATACCTCAAAATTTACTCAAGTTATCGTGTTAACGGACAGACGGACGGACGGACGGACATGGCTCAATAAAATTTTTTTCGATCCTGATGATTTTGATATATGGAAGTCTATATCTATCTCGATTCCTTTATACCTGTACAACCAACCGTTACCCAATCAAAGTTAATATACTCTGTGAGCTCTGCTCAACTGAGTATAAAAACCGTCCCTGCTGTAAACGGCACGATGTCTCGGCATTACGCTCAATCCATTCACTTCAACCAACATTACCAACCAATACAACTTTGGTAAGTAAAAGCGGACGTTCAGCGGGCAAGTCTTGTTATAAATAAATTTAATGATGCTTATAAAGACTTCAGTGCAGTCTTTGCTGTGACTCACACACGCACACACACACAAATACAAAATATGTGATT
This sequence comes from Eurosta solidaginis, assembly GCF_040869045.1. NCBI lineage: Eukaryota > Metazoa > Arthropoda > Insecta > Diptera > Tephritidae > Eurosta > Eurosta solidaginis. The sequence continues at coordinate 197,252,836 of NC_090321.1, forward strand.
CGCATAAGCAAACAGGAAAGAGCTATCATGAGTGGCAGCTTATTCATGTCACATACATACAGACACATTAAAGAGATTTGCTTCAAGGCATTTCAGCATGGATGCTTCTGTCGTTCATTTTCTCATTTGATGCTACTACCAGATTTGTTATAATCACATGCAATTGACCGAGTAAAACACCTTATAACTGAGTAATGGACAGTTGGATATGTATTATGGCTGTGTAACTCTGTGCGGCGTTGAGCTATTGAGTTGACATCGAGGGTGGAGTTACTGGTGCTGACACACTATTACGAGACACCGTGGCGTAATATGGCGCCAATAAAACTAGATAACCCTTCAAAAAACGCGAGTACTCTATAAATAATGTAAGGAATACTCCTTTGGGAGTATAGGACTTCTCCAAATCTAATCTGTATTCATTCAAAAAATTTGCTCCAATTAACATTGCGATGTCCTAGGAGAAGAGTAGGTTATCCTACTCTCGCTTTGTTTGTGAGTATTCTATAGAGTACATACGTGAGAGTACTTTCCAAAGTACTTTCACTGTAGTACTCCATGGAGCACCCACAGAGGATCATATGCCAAAGTACTAAAAAGGAATTGTGTCGGAAAGAATTATCGAAGTGAATTTAATTTAAAATAAAAGTAAATGAAGAGGGGCAATACAACTTTTATATTTTATACTACGAATATTCTTATGTTATTTAGCATTTGCGTCAATAAAGAAACTAATGTAATATGTATACATAAAACCAGTGCGCTGTTGCATTTTATCAGAGTTGCCAAAGTAAAATTTTATTATTAGTTATTTGCATGCAATATTTTACTTTTGGCAACTCTGTCGATCGTCATCGTGTCGCGATCACTGTCGTTAAAAAACGAGCAATGATCGGCTGATGGTGGTCCGCAAACGCATTGCAAAGGAGTATTGTTAGAGTACTCCAACATGAAGAAAATGGAACACGTAATCCAACAATTTTTTTAGGGAAGTACAAACTCTGTATGAGCTGGCAGCACTTCAACTCACTTCCGCCATGACTGCTAAAAGCTTTAGGAGCAAATCTCTTGACAGCTATTGTGTTGTCAGCCATTTTATCTCTATTTGGTTATTACTCAACATTTTTACTCTGTAAGGAGCATTTTCACAAGACAGAAAAATGATGCGCAGTAGCCGAAATCAAAACCAATTACATAGAACTCAGACGATTGTTGATTTGTGATTGACATGCTGAATTACCAGCACTGCCGTTATCAACTCAGTGCCGCCAGTAGCGCCAGTAACACCAAATTTGTGACTGTTACACAAACATCATTCGACTCAATGGCGTATGCAACACCACCAACTCACTGCTAAGCAGCGTCAAAAAATGAGTTGGTGATATCATGCTAACTCAGTGAGTTGACGCTGGCCACTGGTCTTTGTGTCAACATCACAAAAAGGCGCCGAAGCCCAGGCTTAATTTGCATGTATACATATGTGTATATAAGTACAAAAATTACTTTTTTAAGGCATTTTACATTAATTGCCAGGAAAATCCAACGCTAGCTACATATAATTCAACACATACAGATACAAAACCGATGTGTTTTTTCGCCATACATTTTGCTTATGTTCTTCATATCCTCCCTTTGATGCACAGAATATGAAAATAGAGCGAGGTAGAGAAATAAGATGAAACAAAAGTTCACTTTTTCAAAAATTGAGACCGCTACACAGAAAACCAAGATTTTCGAAAATAGTTTATGATGGATTTAGGTCCTCCTACAGAGGTAGTGGAAGATATATATTCTCTCGTACTCTCTATGCCAATAGAGGCCTAATTTATACCAATCGCGACTCTAAGGACTGATCCCTGGACTGAGGAGACGTGCACCAGAAAATCCCAACGCTATTCCCTACTACTCACGCATTGGTTGGTCCATGGCCAGGGTAAGAGCTGAGGAGAAGTGGTTGTGCAGTCATTAGGACATCGAGCCACTATGAGAGCTATGGGAAGGTAAAGAGCCTTAAAATATCTGGTCCTCTGGTCCAGAAAATGCGAGAAGTGACCTATGCCATGGCGGTCCCTTTCGAGATAACTAACACGAGTAGCTTCAGTAGGAGGCACTTATGCCTTCAATGCAATCTCCAACGGGTTAAGCGGCTTAGAATTATCCCGCTTTAATGCGACATGCCTGCCGAAGTAGGTGACAAACAGCTGAAAACCCGAAGGTTTGTTGAGTAAAAAAACGCTTTATCGAGGCGATTGGGTATTAGAAGAAGTGGCTTGTACCGGGTGTAACTGAGTCATAGCTCACAAAACGCCGTCTAAATCCATAGCACACCCTGTGCATCTACTACCTTAGGTTTACGAAAAGTACGCTTCCTTGCTGTGCTTCACCGCCTCCGTGAATTATATGTGACATAGTAGGCGTTACCTTGGACACGTAATTGAAACCAGATTTATAAAAGAATTTTTGAACTGTCAAAGTTTTTGAAATTTCAATAATTAAACACAATTTTGTAGAACTTTATTGGGCATAATTTTGAAGAACAATTTGTCACCTTTTTAGACTCTTGTACTGCAAGAATTGTAGAATATCAGAACTTTTTGGAAATTTTAAAAATATGGCGCAGGCTTTTTTTTTTATCCTTTTGCGAAAGTTTCTAACTATTGTAAAGCCAGTCAGAACAGTTTTCTTTTTGAAATTTTTGGAGAAATTCTAAGTTTTGTGAAATTTTGCAGAGTTTTTTGTATGATTATTTTCAGGAACATTAAGACTGTTGAGAAGATACATGGAACCTATTTTGCTGATTTTTTTTTTTTAATAAATAAAATGCTACAATTTTCTCCAATTTTTTTTTTTTTGGTTCACGCCTCAGGCAAAGCAACATCAAAATTTTAGAAACCAGTTTTTTCAATTACAATAAAAATTTTCTAAGCGGGGTCGCCCCTCGATAGGCAAGCACTCCGAGTGTATTTCTTCCATGAAAAGCTCTCACTGAAAACTCATCTGCCTTGCATATGCGGTTCGGAGTCGGCATAAAACATGTAGGTTCTGCCCCGCCAATTGGTAGGAAAAATTAAAAAGAAGCACCATGCAAATTGGAAGGGTAACTCGACCTTAAATCTCTTCGGAGGTTATCGCGCCTTATATTTTTTTTATACTCAGTTGAGCAGAGCTCACAGAGTATATTAACTTTGATTGGATAACGGTTGGTTGTACAGGTATAAAGGAATCGAGATAGATATAGACTTCCATATATCAAAATCATCAGTATCGAAAAAAAAATTTATTGAGCCATGTCCGTCCGTCCGTCCGTCCGACCGTCTGTCCGTTAACACGATAACTTGAGTAAATTTTGAGGTATCTTGATGAAATTTGGTACGTAACTTCCTGGGCACTCATCTCAGATCGCTGTTTAAAATGAACGACATCGGACTATAACCACGCCCATTTTTTCGATATCGAAAATTTCGAAAAACCGAAAAAATGCGATAATTCATTGCCAAAGGCGGATAAAGCGACGAAACTTGGTAGATGGGTTGACGTTATGACGCAGAATAGAAAGTTGGTAAGATTTTGGACAATGGGCGTGGCACCGCCCACTTTTACAAGAAGGTAATTTAAAAGTTTTGCAAGCTGTAATTTGGCAGTCGTTGAAGATATCATGATGAAATTTGGCAGGAACGTTACTACTATTACTATATATGTGCTAAAAAAAATTAGCGAAATTCGATGAAGAACACGCCCACTTTTTAAAAAAAAAATTTTTTAATTAAAATTTTAACAAAAAATTTAATATCTTTACTGTATATAAGTAAATTAAGTCAAAATTCAACTCCAGCAATAATATTATGCACCAAAATACAAAAATAAAAGAAAATTTCAAAATGGGCGTGGCTCCGCCCATTTTCATTTAGTTTGTCTAGAATACTTTTAATGCCATAAGTCGAACAAAAATTTACCAATCCTTCTCAAATTTGGTAGGGTCATAGATTATATGACGGTAACTGTTTTCTGTGAAAATGGGCGAAATCGGTGGAAGCCACGACCAGTTTTTATACACAGTCCACCGTCTGGCCTTCCGCTTGGCCGTTAACACAATAACTTGAGCAAAAACCAATATATCTTTACTAAACTTAGTCCACGTACTTACCTTAACTCACTTTATCTTGGTATAAAAAATGGCCGAAATCCGACCATAACCACGCCCACTTTATCGACATCGAAAATTACAAAAAATGAAAAAAATGCCATAATTCTATACCAAATACGAAAAAAGGGATGAAACATGGTAATTGGATTGGTTTATTGGCGCAAAATATAACTTTGGAAAAAACTTTGTAAAATGGGTGTGACACCTACCATATTAAGTAGAAGAAAATGAAAAAGTTCTACAAGGCGAAATCAACAGCGTTTGGAATCTTGGCAGGAATACTGTTAGTGGTATTGCATATATAAATAAATTAGCAGTACCCGACAGATGATTTTCTGGATCACCTGGTCCACATTTTGGTCGATATCGCGAAAACGCCTTCACATATACATCTAAGGGGCACTCGCTTTTAAAACCCTCATTAATACCTTTAATTTGATATCCATATCGTACAAACACATTATACAATCACCCCTGGCCCACCCTAATGGCAATATCTCGAAAAGGCGTCCGCTTAAAGACCTAATGCCCACTCCCTCTTAAAGTGCTCAGTAACACCTTTCGTTATTTACCCATATCGTACAAACATTCTAGAGTCACCCCTGGCCCACCCTAATGGCGATATCTCAAAAAAGCGTCCGCTTAAAGACCTAATGCCCACTCCCTCTTAAAATGCTCAGTAACACCTTTCGTTTGATACCCTTATCGTACAAACATTCTGGAGTCACCCCTGGCCCACCCTAATAGCGATATCTCGAAAAGGCGTCCACCTATAGACCTAATGCCCACTCCCTCCTAAAATGCTCAGTAACACCTTTCGTTTGATACCCATATCGTACAAACGTTCTAGAGTCACCCCTGGCCCACCCTAATGGCGATATCTCGAAAATGTGTCCACCTATAAACCTAATGCCCACTCCCTCCTAAAATGCTCAGTAACACCTTTCGTTTGATACCCATATCGTACAAACATTCTAGAGTCACCCTTGGTCCACCTTTATGGCGATATCTCGAAAAGGCGTCCACCTATAGAACTAAGGATTACTCCCTTTTAAAATACTCATTACCACCTTTCATTTGATACCCATATCGTACAAACACATTCTAGAGTCACCCCTGCCCACCCTAATGGCGATATATCGAAAAGGCGTCCACCTATAGACCTAATGCCCACTCCCTCTTAAAATGCCCAGTAACACCTTTCGTTTGATACCCATATCGTACAAGCATTCTAGAGTCACCCCTGGCCCACCCTAATGGCGATATCTCGAAAAAGCGTCCACCTATAGACCTAATGCCCACTCCCTCTTAAAATGCTCAGTAACACCTTTCGTTTGATACCCATATCGTACAAACACATTCCAGAGTCGCCCTGGCCCACCCTAATGGCGATATCTCGAAACGGCGTCCACCTATAGACCTAATACCCACTCCCTCTTAAAATGCTCAGTAACACCTTTCGTTTGATACCCATATCGTACAAACATTCTAGAGTCACCCTTGGTCCACCTTTATGGCGATATCTCGAAAAGGCGTCCACCTATAGAACTAAGGATTACTCCCTTTTAAAATACTCATTACCACCTTTCATTTGATACCCATATCGTACAAACACATTATAGAGTCACCCCTGGCCCACCCTAATGGCGATATTTCGAAAAGGCGTCCACCTATAGACCTAATGCCCACTCCCTTTTAAAATGCTCAGTAACACCTTTCGTTTGATACCCATATTGTACATACATTCTAGAGTCACCCCTGGCCCACCCTAATGGCGACATCTCGAAAAGGCGTCCACCTATAGACCTAATGCCCACTCCCTCTTAAAATGCTCAGTAACACCTTTCGTTTGATACCCATATCGTACAAACATTCTAGAGTCACCCCTGGTCCACCTTTATGGCGATTTCTCGAAAAGGCGTTCACCTATGGAACTAAAGCCCATTCCCTTTTAAAATTCTCATTACCACCTTTCATTTGATACCCATATCGTACAAACACATTCTAGAGTCACCCCTGGCCCACCTTAATGGCGATATCTCGAAAAGGCGTCCACCGATAGACCTACGGCCCGCTCCCTCTTAAAATGATCAGTAACACCTTTCATTTGATACCCATATCGTACAAACAAATTCTAGAGTCAGCCCTGGTCCACCTTTATGGCGATATCCCTAAATGGCGTCCATCCATAGAACTATGGCCTACTCTCTCTTAAAATACTCTTTAATACCTTCCATTTGATCCACATGTCATACAACCACATTCCAGGGTTACCCTAGGTTCATTTTCCTAGATGGTGATTTTCCTTATTTTGTCTCCATAGCTCTCAACTGAGTATGTAATGTTCGGTTACACCCGAACTTAGCCTTCCTTACTTGTTTATTTTACTTTCTATTTTTCGCTAATAATGGATAACTTTTCTGAAACCTATCAAATTCCGAATGAGCTTACCAGCACCAATTTGAAGAGATCTAAAACAGTTTAGGTAGAAAAAGCCCATATTAGACAACTCTAATCATTACTTCGTTTTTTGCTCCTTCACCTTCTTTTCAAGCTGCAATTTGTTTACTTGCTTGATGTAGAGTCAGTTTTGGAGTATGTAAGTGGTACGCGGCGTATGAGCAACTTTAAGCTTAGTGAGTCAGCGTATCTATGTATTAACAATTGGAATAATACGTTTATTTATGAATATGTATGTATTAAATAATATATACATATGTATATCCTTTATATTATATATTAGATTATAATATTAATATCTTCCGATTTCTTGCCGTTAAATTTTATTGGCATTATTACTTTTTTATGCAATTTTCCACTTTTTTTTATTGATCTCATTATATTCAAATGCGTTCGCCATACGTAGATCGCGCACAGAGGAAACAAATTCAAATTCAAATTTCTGCACTTGTTTTTTAATCTCCCTATATACATATATAGCCTTTAGTTGCCCATGATTGTTAACGTTAGACTGGTATTGTTTTCACCTAATGCTACTTCACTTCGTCGTCAGCTTGCTCGCCGTGCCCGTATGTACATATGTAAGTGAATTTGTACTACGTAAGATCTATGTATGAGTTGTCTCGCATACTGTCTTCACTGTCAACAGTAATGTTGTTATTTTTTTTTTTTTTTTTTTGTTTTTTGTATTTCTCTAAAACTGCAAACTATCAGCCTTACACTGAAAGAAAAAGACTGGTAAAATCAACCGAAATACGGGTCAATTCAACCGAAATTTCTGTTAATTTTTGTCCATCGCAACAAGATGTAGAATCAACGGCGCACAAATCGTTGATTCGTAATTGACCGTTTTAGTAGTCAAATGAACCAAAAAAGTTGTTGCCACAGCTTTGTACGAAAGTACCTATGTTGCCATATACATAAATAAATAAATGTAAGGCGCGATAACCTCCGAAGAGATCTAAGGCCGAGCTCCTCTTCCAATTTGCCTCGTGCTCCACGTGATTTTCCCTACAAATTGGCCGGACGGGACCTACATGTTTATGCCGACTCCGACCGGCATCTGCAAGGCAGATGAGTTTTCACTGAGAGATTTTCACTGCAGAAATACACTCGGAGCGCTTGCCAAGCACTGCCGAGGGGCGACCCCGCTTAGAGAAATTTTCAACTAATTGAAAACCCTTATTTCTAAAATTCTGATGTTGCTTTGCACGGGGGTGCGAACCCAGGGCATACGGTGTGGCAGGCGGAGCACGCTACCATCACGCCACGGTGGCACTTACTAACCGAACGGCAATTGCGCTACATCCATACATGTTAAATTCCAATTAGAATTAGTAATTGATGCAATTGGTTTATATTCTTTAATTCTTTAAACAATTAGAAATAGTTCACCTAATTCCCATTATATAATTGAAATTTATTTTCTAATGATAAATCTAATTGCAATTAGTTGCCATTAGCAAAAAAAATTGGTGTACCTTTACAATTAGAAATCTAATTGACTTTTGCTAATGCAATTAGTTATTCAATTAGCTCGAATTAGAATCAACCATAATTCGATCAATTTCACCGAATCTCCGTTCAGTCAAGAACAACAGAACCAATTTGTTGATTTTACTAGCACCATTTCTTTCAGTGTATGAGCACCATTACAAATTTGCATATACTCGTATAGTTTGCCTATTTCTTCGTTGACAAAAGTTGAGTTTTTAATCGTTTGCAACTCAAGTACTGACATTGATTGTTGCTGACATTCACAAAATGCAATTTATATTCAAACTCATTAAAGCAGCCATACACATTTGACTATACGTACTTAGTTGTGTGTTTACTCTCAGTTTAGCTGGTATTTGGTAGCATAACAACACGTTGCCAACTAATTTGATTTCGTTACAGTTTTGACAACAACTATTGATTTGTAAACATCTGGGGGAATATAGAATGTAAGCGAAAGCATATTAGGAACTGTTATGCTATGGAGTACAGAATTTAAGCGTATGTGTTGTCACTTCATTGTATCATAATGTAGGAGCAATGCAAGGCAAGGCAAGGAACGTAAAGGAAAGTTTGTTATAGGTTTGTCATCGTGTAAGGGGATATCGACAATTATCGGTTTTTATCGAAGTTTTATAGATTTTTTATCGATAACAATGGCACCGTGTTGTGATGGTAGCGTGCTTCGCCTACCACACCGTATGCCCTGGGTTTACACCCCGGGCGAAGCAACATCAAAATTTTAGAAATAAGGTTTTTCAATTTGAAGAAAATTTTTCTAAGTGGGGTCGCCCCTCGGCAGTGTTTGGTAAGCGCTCCGGGTGTATTTCTGCCATGAAAAGCTCTCAGTGAAAACTCATCTGCCTTGCAGATGCCGTTCGGAGTCGGCATAAAACATGTAGGTGCTGTCCGGCCAATTTGTAGGGAAAATCAAGAGGAGCACGACGCAAATTGAAAGAGAAGCTCGGCCTTAGATCTCTTCGGAGGTTATCGCGCCTTACATTTATTTTTTATTTATTTAATGGTTATAGATGAGTTATCGATTTTTATTGACGAGTTATAGGTTTGTTTTAAAAAATTATCGATTATTTATTGATGTGCTATCAAAAGGTTTTCCAAAAGTCATCGATATGTTAACAAAAAATTATCGATTTATCAGAAAGTTATTGCTTATTTATCGAAAAGTTTACTATGCGTCATCGGAAAAGTTTTGAATAGCTGTCGATCAAAAAATTATCGATTTACTATAGAGTATTTAATATAGATATTATTTAATATAGATATTAATTATAGACAATTTTCGATATGCTATCAAAAAGTTATGATTTCTTATCGCAGTTTATCGTAAAGTTATCGGTTTGTTTTCAAAACCTTGTCGATTTGTGGTTTGAATTTTAGAACTTTCTTCATACGATCATACGATCTGTTTCCTCATCATTTTTAGAGCAATTTAAGATCTGTGCGAGATCATCTGTGTATCATTACGAGACTACATCAGAATAGTATCGGAATTGTTTTACGGATAGTTTCATGATCATTTTAGTATTATTTCGGGAATTCAAGTGCTTATTGGGCGACCTTTTTACTTTATAAATATGTTTTAAGCTGGCCAGAGGTCCATGGATCATAAATCAAAATGCAAGCAGCGAAGGCGTGATAAATCATTTCCTCTGAAGACGATTACCGTGTATAATCGAAATATATTGGGAATAAAATAAATACAACTTGCGCTTTAATTTACGACCCAGGGACCTCAAGCCAGCTTAAAACATATTTATTATTTCGGAAATATGTCCGGATTTTTTTAGAAATTTTTTAGGGATATTTTCGCAACTATAACTGTATTATTTTGGGCCCATGCCCGTATTATTTCGGAGTTATATATGTTTTGTTTTGGGTATTTTTTCGGTCTATTTTCTGGTCATTTCTTCTTTCTTTGTCTTACTTCAGGATTGTTTTCAATGTAGATTTAGCACTATTTCGGTACAGTTTTGTACAGTTTTTCCTCATATAATTTCGAAACTCTATGCGGAACATTTGGGGATAGTTTTTGGTAACATGTTGAGCTACTGCACCCTCATTTCGGGACTATATACGAAACATTGAGGGACTGTTTCGGTATAATTTTAAATTATTTCGCTATGATTGGGGCATTATCTCCGAACTATTTTGACAATGTTTTCGGATAATGTTGCTATTTTTTATTTTTATCTTTAGTTCACATTGGGACTAATCCCGAACGCATCTCGAACTTAATACATTGTTTGCAAAGTTGCTATTTCCATGGTTACACACATCTTTCGATTATGCGTGTAGCTAAGTTCTAATGGGTGGTTGAGGCCTTTTTCTTAACTTTCGTTTATCTCTTGCTGCCGGTGTTTTCATGTTCTTGTTGTGCTGTGTTGTTGTTTTATATCTGTTGCATTTGTGACTTTTCTTGCTAATTGAACTATTTTCTTGAGTGGGTATTTTCAATGTGTCTTTAGAAATATTTAACCACAAATTGCAAATTGAATTATAAGTGATATGAATCTGTTGACTTATTCAGTTAATTATTCATGTGGTCATTTGAATGTTATTTAAAAAATATATATATATTTTACACATTTAAAGGGAATTTTATGTGATTGTTTTGTATGCAAAAAAGTATTGAATTAGCCATTTTGAAAAAGCATATATAATTTGCTAATTAACCAATATCTACTTTCATTTAATTTTAACTAGTATCGCCCGTGGTCGCAATTCGACCAACTTGTATTTTTTTCAACTCAGTCTATGCATCCAGTGTTGGGGTAGTGCAATAATGGGTTAATAGTTGAGCAGTGCGTGGAAATATAGCAAACTGATCTATCTTAGTTAAAGTTCTCATTAAAATTTTAAATTTGACCTAAGACGTTATAATCTTTGATTGTATTTTCTTAAATTTTCTACAAACTTTTCAAATGTAATTATAAGTTTTGGTATGGAGCTCCTTAAAAAAAATATAACAAATATGTAAAATCAAAAGAAATTTACATAGAATTGTGGTGAAATTACTTGAATTGAAAATTTGCTTTTTCCACACCACCCGGGAGATACGCCGTTGGCGCGCTATCGAAGTTAGTTTTGGGTGCTCGGTTCCCCAGTAGGCCTATATCACCAATATAAACTACATATACATATATCGCCCATTTACCTCAATAGCGTCATAATACAAAAAACACGAATTTTTAGTTAAGAACGAAGAAATGTGCTAAAGGAATTTAACCTATTTCACACCACCGGTTAGGTATGCAATTGGCGCTTTACTATTACATAGGTATTTATAATTAATTAAATTAAATTATAATTAATTAAATTAATTATAAATGGCGGCCACCGTGGTGTGATGGTATCGTGCTCCGCTTACCACACCGTATGCCCTGGGTTCACACCCCGGCAAAGCAACATCAAATTTTTAGAAATAAGGTTTTTCAATTAGAAGAAAATTTTTCTAAGCGGGGTCGCCCCTCGGCAGTGTTTGGCAAGCGCTCCGGGTGTATTTCTGCCATGAAAAGCTTTCAGTGAAAACTCATCTGCCTTGCAGATGCCGTTCGGAATCTGCATAAAACATGTAGGTCCCGTCCGGCCAATTTGTAGGGAAAAGCAAGAGGAGCACGACGCAAATTGGAAGAGAAGCTCGGCCTTAGATCTCTTCGTAGGTTATCGTGCCTTACATTTATTTTTATTTTATAATTATAAATACATATGTAATATGTAAACGAAAACGAAAATTTCGAATCGAATAGAGGATACCTTCATAAAAAATAAAATAAAAATATAAAAATAAATTAGCATAAAAGACAATATACAAATTTTAATGTAATATCTTTGTAGCAAATTTATTTATTTTTGTTCACTATAAGACGTGCTATATCCAAAATGAGCATAAAATCTGGAAATGCAAAAAATATTTGGGTCAAATTTGCAATTAATTGTTATAAATAAATAAATTTAGTGAGTTTGAACAACAGTTGACTCATTATTTCTGATTTAATTTTTTTTAAAGCACCTAAAATGAAAAACAAAGAATCTCTTAAATAAAGACCTATGCTTTTACGTGTAAGTAAAATTTGTCCAAAAAAATAGGCCGGTTAAGTTATTACTTCTCTTTAAAGTTTTCTTGTGCACTAACAATTATTTTAGAACAATTTTTTAAGGATTTTGGTACAGACCAATATAGGTAATTGGCAACAATGGGAAACAATATTTTATTTCAACAGAAAATGAGCGAAGCAGTAGTTGTCTCACCATTAGGCGTGTACAAATATATACATATGTAGAGATGAAACATTTGAGCAACGCGACAATTGAGAATTTGGAGCTTTGTACTCAGGGAACATAATTCGCCCTACAGATGGCAATTTCGATAGTTGCACAGATTTTCGAATTTGCAAAAAACTTTTTCTATTAATTATAAACAAATAGAGTAATATTTGTTAACAAAAATAGGCCTATGCACTGCGGCTGATCCATACGAATCGATTCATATAACTTTTATATGATTTTACGTATGCTAAGTATGCGAAACAGCCGGTCAATTGATTGTTTGGAAATTTTGTTAGCGTATTAATATATAGATTATATTGCCGGAATATTCTATGAATTCATTAACAGATAAAAAACAGTTAAATGGTATGTTATTAGAAGTAGCTTGACAGAACAAAAATTGCACTGCAAATGGCACAACACCAAAATCACTTTGTCTTAAATTGGTTCTAATATAATAATTAATTGGCGCTTAACCGTTGAAGCGAATATGGCCGCCCACCAAGGCGCGCCCGCCGCTTCTTCGCTGGATTAACTGGCACCAATTGGTCACCCCAAGGAAACTTAAATCGTTTAAATATATAAAAGAAAAATGTATGTTTAAATAAGTATTTATATGGTTGGTAATGTAGCCAGTAGTTCGCTAACTTGGCGCCATTTTCCATTCCGTCTTAAAAAAACAGACGAGCAGGGCGGTATTTGAACCTGCATTTTCTTACATTTTAAAATTTCTAAATTAATTAAATTAAATTCAAATTCATAATAAAACATAAAACCTTTTGCTAAATATAATAAGATATTTCTCCTAAGGTCTAGACTTTTCACGAACATTGACCAGTTTTATCGCATACTTTCATGGCAGAAATACACTCGGAATGCTTGCCAATTCTTCTAATTGAAAAACCTTATTTCTAAAATTTTGATGTTGCTTTGCCCAGGGGTGAGACCCCGGGGCATTTGGTGTGGTAGGTGGAGCACGCTACCATTAAACCGCGATGGCCCAGAAACAACTTCTGCTTTTAGCTAATGAGCACATGTGTGTATGTGAGATATCTCTTCACTTCGAGCTGCTGATTATGTATATTCTTCGTTACCTTGTTCATAAGCGTGGCTGCTTGTTTTAGTGTGTAAATGTAAACAAGTGTGGCTGCTTGCTGCTTTTGTTGTTGTGATTATTTACTAACAGCATAGTGATGCCAACATTTACCACAATACTTATTTACTATAAAATATATCATCTTAAGAAAAATCATAGAAATGTTATAAATGTTAACACCAGTTGAACCTGTTAACAGTTAACATTGAAATTGGAAGGAAAGTGGTGAAACGAAAGACGTGTCCGCACGCAAAAAAGTTGGAATCTAACAAAAATGCCTTCTCATTGACAAAGAGTGCTTCTTTAAGGCACAGAGTTTTGCGTATAAATCTGCAGCTGTAGGATTAGTTTTTCAGAACAAGTTAAATTTGATTTGTCAGTTTAACAACGTTTAAACTAATTTGCAGTTTTTAAGTCAACTTTTACTGAAGTTTAGCGGAGGTTAAGTGGACGATGTGGCAGAATTAAACTCTAGTTAACCCAGCGGCTGTTTGTTTTGATTGCAAAATATTAAATTGATCATATCAAAAGTTGCACGATTCTTTAAATTCACATATAAACGAATAAATGTTTTTATACACATACTTTTTACTTGTTTGATTATCGGGGTTTTCTGAGTAATGCTTCCGAATATGTTAACAAAAGCCAGCTGTTGGCGTATCTACAAACTATCTAGATAATGAAGAGCCAATGTTGCCATACAAAGAAGCTTACACAAAAGCGACCATAAACTGGGGCTGGGATACTTCTTTATAACTCAACTTGAGTTTATATTTAACAAGAGTTTAAGGAAACTCAGTTAAAGCTTAGCTTAACAAACTACTGAAAAACTAGATACAACAATAATAATAAAATTTCTTATTCTAAAGAACGTTCCTAAAATTAATCACGGTATTTTTAATATCATGTAAATAAATGAAGCTGATGCCTGATCAGTTTAGCCAAAGAAAAACGTTTGATTCGCTATCTTTCTTTTCATGAAAAAAAAATCCTATTACGTATTACGATCAGTGACTGAAACCCATTTTCACTCAAGTGATAACTATGCCACTGTAAAATCTTTCTAAAAATTATAATAGGTTATGGATCTAACGAGTACTATTTGTTGCTAGCTCACATATGGCATTAATATGATCCCATTTTAGCCATATCACTAAAATTTATTGTGAAATATCACTGGAAAACTCCAGACGCTTTCTGCACTATAACTCAGGATAATGTTGGCTGATGTCAGAATGTACCGGATATACATCCCCCAAAGGACCATCAACATCGATAGAACTTCTAAAAGCCTTCGTCTATATATCTACTACATAGTAGATTATCTCTTATTTTTCCAGCGTAGGTAGGTCATGTTTGTTTGGTTGTCCTACAGGCGTTCGATCACTTATAAAGTTAGTTTATTTTTATTTTTAAAACTAAACGATGCATCGTGAACGCTTCAGTAATGTTCGACATTGCCCCTGCTTTCGTCAATTGATCTTCCTTTTCATTACACTCATGTCCTCTGTCCAGGTACATTTTCGAGCATAATTTTTGAGAAAACTTTAATGGAACTCTATGCGTTGCATTTCCGCTTTAGACGTGCTTGGGCGATAGGTGGAGTATTTAAGATCTCACAGGCCTTCTCTTAACCATAAAAGATCATATCAGGTATTTACTCCCTGCCGGCCAAACCTTTCCTCCAGCCGCGTTCTAAGGAGAACTTCACCTTATAGCTCCTGTCAGCCTTTCATTATTGTACAGTTCCCGCATGGCGGAACGATATAAGGTGGCAGCATGGGACAGCTGGTTATAAATACATCAACTTTCGGCGCAGTACGATTTTGACATTTGTCCATCGAATTTACAAAAACAAAGTACATGGAATTTTTATTTATTTATTTATGTTGTAACTGTAGCTGTGTTAGTAAGACTAAAATCATCGTAGTGGTAGTGGTTTAGTTCTTGATTAATGAGGTAGGGCGTATGCACGCATGTCCGTTAATATCCAAAAAATAATTCCTAAATATGACACACAAATACCACTCCCGTGCTTGAATCTAACGAAAAAATTTTAACAAAGTAAATTGTCCTCATTAAAACATGAAAATATTCTGCACATGAGCATTTGTTTGAAAAGTATTCTAACGAATTAGGGAAATTCCGCTTATTTGAAACCTTCTGCTAACGTTCGAATCGCTAAACCGTCTAATAAATAACTCCTATATTCAGTATTGCAAACTGGTTTTATTTAGATTAATTTGGGAGTAGTACTTCACAACCAATAGCGTATTTAAATCAAAACTGATTCCTTATTACTCAGCTTGCGCTGCTTATATACTCTCTGTTGTCTTTTCTGCATATTTCTCCAAAGGTCTAGACGTTGCACCTTCTGGAACTCTTGTATCTCCTGCTGGGTAATTAGTTATATGCGAGTGTATGTGTGAAAAAGAACTTCGGCTGATAATGACATGTGTGCGTGTGAGATATCTCTTCACTTCGAGCTGCTAGTTATGGGTGTGCATGCACTTCTTGTCGCCTTCCATGTGTATATGTGTGTAAATGATGATTGATGTGTTGATGTACACAAGTGTAGCTTTAATGTTTTTGTTGTTGTGCCTTTATTTACTTACAGCTTAGTGATGCAAAAATTCGCCACAATATATTTTCGCAAATAAATAATAGCCTCCTCCATGTTACTACTCTGCTTGTTCAGCGCCGCCTAAACGAAAGAGAATAATAATACGTGTGAATTGAGCACGACTAATTATTTCACTAGCTGACGACCACTGTATTAGAGAGAGGATGATTTGGAGAGAGAGAGAGAGCTAGCGCAGAGGGTGGGACACCAGCGTAGTCTACTCGTGAAAAATAAGAAAATGATTGATCTTTTAAATCGATCGATCTGCTTTCGACTCCTTTAGGCTTTCAAAAAAATATGTTACCTACATACATA
Source organism: Eurosta solidaginis (assembly GCF_040869045.1). Classification (NCBI taxonomy): domain Eukaryota; kingdom Metazoa; phylum Arthropoda; class Insecta; order Diptera; family Tephritidae; genus Eurosta; species Eurosta solidaginis. The sequence goes on from NC_090321.1 coordinate 197,269,258, forward strand.
TTTAAAAAATATTTACTGGTAACAATTTCGATCGATTTAAAGCCCATTTCTTTTGAACGAAGTAAAATTCACTAATAGCGTTTTCTTTTCTGGTTAAAGTGTTACGCTTTTTGTACGCCGCGCAAGGGTTGTTGTTCTATTCTAAAAAATAGGCAACGCCTTTACGGGGTATTTCGTTCTTTTGTGAAAATTCTTGCCTGCTCGCAACGCAAAAACACTTTTACCCCGTATAAAATGGCGGTGTGGCAGTGCAACTCTGTGAAACTCTCAATTCGCTCTTAAGTTCCACATATACTCTGTTAATATGAGTGAATATGGTGAGTTGAAATATTCTTTGTATGCACTATAAATGTTGAAAATTTTCTGGGGTAGGAGTAACTCTATTAAGGGTTTACCATTTACTTAGGCAACAATTTATTTCAGAAAAGAAAACGCTATAAACTAAACTTCCATGCCGAGTTTCAAGGCATTAGGGGGACTCATGTAACCGTATAAATGCCTTATAAAGTGTGTAAACATATAAATTTATCTAGTTTACGGACGAGCTGTCAAATTTTGTATGAAAAATCATTTACACAATTTGTATAAATTTACGCGCACATTTCATTGTGTAAACGCGGTAAACTCAAAGGAATGCAACCTTGCAGACATTACAGACGGCGTTTTCATCAAAAATCTCCAACATCAGCAAGTAAAGGCGTTTTAGTTTTGATTTTTCACTTAATCTTGGTATTTTTTAATTTGTATAACAATCAAAAAAATTTTTTTGGAAATAATACAGCTGAAAAACAATCAAGTTTATCAAGAGTATTACTAGGTGCGTTCATATAACCGCGTGTGTAAATGGATATAATTTTACACCTTATAAGTTTATATGCTATCGTGAGTCCCCCTATTATTAACCTATAATTCTTAAACAGTGTAGAAGCAATTTCCAACTAAACGAACCTTTTCTATGTTTGTGTGTGTCTTTGCCATGAAAAAAACGGTTCTATCTTCTCTTAATAATTAAAAAATAGTATGTATACTTTTAATCTATTGTATTTGTGCATCTATTTTTCTCAGCTGATGAGTTTCTCTGTAGCTGAGCAGTTTTAGATTTCGGCGCTTAAGAAGCCACTGCCTCTCAAAGACTCGATAACAATAAAAATTATAAATAAAACATAAATAAGATTTAGAATAACAATTTGGTTTAGTTTGCACTGGATATTTCCCTCTAGCCTTAATGTTTAAATATGGAAAACCAAACTTTTTAATTTAAATGTTTACTATAAAAAGTGAAAGCTGGGATTGAAACCAATTTTCTCTCAAACGATGAATATAAAGCTGTCGTTTCTGAGCTGGACTCGATACGAGCAATGATATCTGTGGCAATTTGAAAAAACAACCTACACGAGTTCGGATAAAAATGATATTCTGGCGTCATAACAGAAATTCGTTACAGATCTCCCTGCGTTACTTACTCATAGCCCTAGAGCCAAATGGCTGCTACAAAATATAGGAAGTTACAATGGTGAATTGCGGGTAGCTTTTCAGATATAGGTATATGTATCGCCATTAGTCTAACTCGAAATAGGTTGTTTTGTTTTTTTTTTCAAATTGCCACAGATATCGTAAGCTACATTTTTATCTAGTGTAATTTCTCCTCGTTTTTAATAGTGGAGCAATTCTATTCCCGTTATTTACTTTATCTCAGTCAAATTTTCCTTAATTTATTAAGCTTCATTTAATTTTAGTTTTTGTTTATCCTTATCATAAATACACATACACATATTTCTTATACAAATTTATAAACAATTCAGACTCCAAACCTTTCAAATGTTTCCTCAAGCACTTTATTTTTAACATTCTTAACAATAATTTACGCAACACTTAATTAGCTCACTTATTCATTATTATAATGACTTATATTCATGTAGCTTACGCACTCACAATCATATAGCTCACACATTCAGTTTTATGTAGCTCACTCGCTCACAATTGTGTAGTTCACTCACTTAAACTCATATAACTTACATTGAAGCTGCTCACTCACTCACACTGATGTAGCTTACTTACTCAGAATCATATAGCTCATCCATTCACATTCGCTGCTCACTCACACATACATTTCCCATTGGTACTCAAATTCTGCTCATTATTCAAAATATTCTCTATTTGTATTTTTGTCTCTTTTTCTTCTTCTTGTCTCTAATTCTAGTTGTTTTTATATATAAAAAAGTGCCATGTTTATAATAATGCAACAAATACAACCCAATACGCACCAAGTGATAAATGAAAAGTATAAAAGGAGATATCACTCACTACACAATAGTACATATTTATTAATAGCAAACAAAGAGCAAGTGAATGTTACGTAAAAAATATGAAATGGCAATAACAAATGAATGAATAAATTTAAACTATATATAATAGATTTAAAAACAAGCAACATAAATCAACTCTAAAAACTCACATAGCTCTCGTCACTCGCAAGAGCTTAAAACTGTTACAAACACAAAAACAAAAGCAGAGCATTGAGCAACTAAAAGGCTTTTATGAATTTATTTGTTTCACTCCTTCATGAACTAGAGCGTATGTTATCGGTAACAAATAAAAAATACAACAACACGGCGACTGTAGTGCTTAAATGCTAGCTACACACGCAAGCACACACGCTAACATCGTATGTAAAGAGCTTCACGCACATGCGCATTTAATACAAAAATTTACGAAAAATAAAAATTTACTTATTAAATAAATATTTTGAGTATAAAATACATATATATGTTTATATTGAAACAAATATTGCATATTTTGCTAGCGCTATTTAAATTACTTTGTTTGCTCAACCATTCACTCACTCAATTCAAAACAACGCTTACAGCAAAGAAAAAACCAAGACACAAACCTTTTTAAAATATTTTGTAAATCGTGTTCATGTATATGGCTGTGTGTGTGTATACGCTCCTAATTACATATAGTTTTTTATATTGCTCATATTATGTAAATTAATTATTTTATATATAATTTAAAGTACGCACCCAAATAATCCAGCAAGCAAAGACACCAACCACCACCATTATCAAAACAGAAACCGCACCTTTTAACGTTGTCACCTAAAAAAATCCACTTACACAAATTTTGCTTATAAAGTACAGTCCCACCAGCTCACCAGCACCATCACCAAAACCTAAAGTCCACCAGCCTTTTTATAATTCACCAGTTAATCAAATAGACGCAAAATTACCGTCACACCAACGCACTCTAAGTGTTAACATAGACGTAAACATAAAAGTAAACATCATCGTTATCATAAAAGTAAAAGTAAGATTAAGCCTAGCAGCAACCGCCTTAAACGTCACCATAACCATCACCGTCACCGTAAACTTTGTTGTATTTATATATCGTAATTGTAATTGTAATCCTTCCCGCGCGCCAAATCCTTATCCAGCACCACAATTGCACATTACTATAATAATAGGCACCCCTACTACCACTATTACTACCGTATGGAGCGCGGCGCCAGCGGTAGTAGTCACCATCATCCGCATGCTGCCGCCACCTCCACCGCTGCTGCTGGCCACGATTACATGACGCACCATGGTGCCGCCGCCGCCCACTCCTCCGCTGACATTGAATATGAATATAATGCGTCAGGCAAGTCTTCCTTTGATAATCCCGCCACCAAGAAAAAACCACCTAAACTGAAAGCGATTAATCGTTCCTTATCAATGGCCATCGATAATTATGCACCACCGATCGGTAGCGGTGGTGCTAGCTCACAGCCTACGATGTTACTAGATGATACACTTTTTGTTGAGCAACCGCTGATACATCGATCTGCCTCACCACTGCCTTTGCGTTCTGCACCACCACAAACACTCGCAGTACCTAGTCGTCAAATGCATGGCGGCGGAGGTGGTGGAGAAGGCAGTAGTCGCGCCGTTTCACCCGCACTTTCAGCACGTCAACAACATCACCAGCAGCAACAGCACAGCCAACATGCGTTTCAAGCACGTCAACAACAGCAACAGAGCTATCATCATTCGAGCTCGACAAGTTCGCCTACATCACATGCGGTGAGTCCTTTACCGGTACGTGTGCCGTTGGCGCACCAACCGGACATCTACTTGGTCAGCAGCAGCAGTTTGGGCGAAGATGTGGGTGGTGGCGCACGGGGCAGCAGTAGCTCACCAATACAATTCATCGATGATTATATGCTGCCGCCGTCGTCGTCGCATCGACATACGGTCAGCGTTACGCACCCGCTTAAAAAGAATATGTTTCGTCGTTCTGATACAATTGACGTACATCCAGCTTCCACTTTTCAGATGAAGAAAACGCACTCATTTCACGCACAGCAAGATTCTGCTGCGACAATGGATCAATTGCTACTCTCCGCAGCGGCAGCTTCATCGGCAGCTTCGAGTAGACGCACAAGTTCAGTGCGTAGCAATTTCCTAATGCCTGGCAACCCCACAGGGAGCGGAGGCGGAAAAGATATAAGTCGCTCACCGTCGCCAAGTAGGCGCGGTAGCCGTTCACATCGTTCTTTCAACGATCCAGGACGTCGGCCTATCATAAAGCCGGAATCCGTAGTCGAATCACAAATACGACACCCATCGCTCAACGACGAACTAATGGAATCACTGGAGGGGCACACAACTATCGGTCACTTCACAAAACAGAAGCTATCACTGGAAAATGAACTTTTCGTAGAGTCACGTTCGCGCAGCAATAGCAATACAAAAATGGAAGATGTTGGCATGGAAGTCACGGCAGTACAGCGTGCAGCTGCTGTGTTATTAGCGCGCAAAAGTTCGGGCTCTTTTGAAGATGCAGCTGGTATGAAACATAGCGGTACACACCCTCCATCCGGAATGTCAAGTAGCCTCAAAAAGCGTGTTGAACATCCACACTCGCGTCAGCATAGCTCACAAAGCCTCGAATTAGATGGACGCCCGTCAACGTCTGCTGCAGCGGCAGCATCCGCCGCCGCACATGGTCACGCACCGCACACACTACAGCTGCATAGCGCAGCGGCAGCAGCAACTGCTGCATATCATTTCAAACGTGGCACACAACACGGCCGCTCGCTCTACTTATCGCCAAATAACCTCGAAGAACTGCAAGTGCATCAGCGACCGACTGTACTTTCAGCAGCGGCTGCCTTTCAGGGCACCAACGCCAGCGCTTCCATCAAACAAGCGAAAGCACTACACAGTGCCAGCATGCGTTTACGCACGTATCGTGAAAATTTAAGTGCAACAAAAAAGTCGAAGAGTTTCATTGCCGATAGCGCCTACCCACCTAGTGCCATTGCGGGCGACGAATTCGAACTCACATCACCTCAACGACGCAACAGTCGCCCATTGTCCAGTGCTGCTAGCGGCGCTACTGTGGACGACATCAAACGCAGTCCACGTCCGTTAGCACTTACACCAGCCTCAGCAGCGGCAGCTACAGCCTTTATGGAAGAGAAACGACCCTCTTTCGAACGAAAACCATCGCTGACGTACGAACTTAACGATGCCGCCTTCGAGCAGGTACTACGTCCATTCCATCACAAAGTTGCCGGGGGGCGAAAACTTTCAATGAGTGGTGGTACACAACAACATAAAACACTAAAGAAAAAATCACTCAGCGACGCAACAGACGACGACGAAGAAGCCGATCGTAAACGCAAACGTATCGTTTGTATTGTGATGACAGTATTCTTGTGCCTAGTATGCGCTAGCGTCCTCGTTGTGATACTTACGCTCACACACTCTTCTAGTCAGTCGACGCATCATCATGGACCTAGCAAAAAGATTTATACATTTTCACGTGAAACACCAGTGCATTATAACGGTACGATGTGGGGTCTTAAGTGTGCTATGTTTGATAGGGGTGTGGGTAGGAAGAGAGAAAGAGAAGGTGACAGTAAAGATGGTAGAGAAGTAGGTAGGTGTCGCTAGTTGTTGTTGTTTTTGTTGTAGCGATAAGGGTACTGCCCGAAGGTCTTGGGGAGTGTTATCGATGTTGATGGTCCTTTTCGGGATGCAGATCCGGTACGTTCCGGTAACAGGCTCCATAAAGGTACTAGCCCGATCATATCGGGAACGATTTCGTATTACCACATGAAATCTTCTAGGCCATACCACCCTCCCACCGCCTAGATCCATCAGGAGTTCAGGGTCGCCAGAGCCTCGGCTGTCAATGAAACAGGATTCGCCACGGGTAGTTGAGGTTAACAATTGGGTTGAAGAAGCTATATATTGCGCTGCCAACCCCTTGAGACGGTTGCGCTACACAACTTCTTGAATCAATTTGGTATTTTAGTCGCCTCTTACGACAGGCATACTTAGCGCGAGTATATTCTAAGCCCCCTGACCCCCTGGGGGGAGGTGTCGCTAGTAGTGCACCGTCATGTGTGGTCGGAGCTTGATTGGCATTTTTAAAGGGCACTGTCCCGCATAAAATTAGCCTTTAATATGAATACATGTATATATGTATACTCATGAAATCTCTTAGCCAGCACATAGTTTTCATTGACCTTATTAAGTTTGCATATGACGCCTCTATGGCTTTGTTGCTGTAACCTTGCACAGCATCAGGAGGTATATCAAACTAGCTTAATATATAGTCCAAGAGCTTAGTCGTAGAATAGCTCTCGACTGATTCAATTTAGGTTATATTAATACTAGTCGTTGTTGGACTTGCTCGGTTTGAGTCAGACTATTTCGATTGATTACGGAATACTGCGATTGAAGCCAAATTCCATTTTAGTTCAATTAATAAATTATAGTAGAATAGTTACACTTAAGTCAAGTTCTTTACAGATTAGTATTTTAGTCCGATTAACATTGATAGTTGCTAGTTCGTTCTTTTTATACTCAATTGAGCAGAGCTCACAGAGTATATTAACTTTGATTACATAACGGTTGGTTGTACAGGTATAAAGGAATCGAGATAGATATAGACTTCCATATATCAAAATCATCAGTATCGAAAAAAAATTCGATTGAGCCATGTCCGTCCGTCCGTCCGTCTGTCCGTTAACACGATAACTTGAGTAAATTTTGAGATATCTTAATGAAATTTGGTATGTAGGTTCCTGGGCACTCATCTCAGATCGCTATTTAAAATGAACGATATCGGACAATAACCACGCCCACTTTTTCGATATCGAAAATTTCGAAAAATCGAAAAAGTGCGATAATTCATTACCAAATACGCATTAAGCGATGAAACTTGGTAGGTGAGTTGAGCTTATGACGTAGAATAGAAAACTAGTAAAATTTTGGACAATGGGCGTGGCACCGCCCACTTTTAAATGAAGGTAATTTAGAAGTTTTGCAAGCTGTAATTTGGCAGTCGTTGAAGATATCATGATGAAATTTGGCAGGAACGTTACTCTTATTTCTTTATGTCTGCTTAATAAAAATTAGCAAAATCGGAGAACGACCACACCCACTTTTTAAAAAAAAAATTTTTTTAATTCAAATTTTAAAAGAAAACTTAATATCTTTACAGCATATGCCCACTCCCTTTTAAAACACTTATTACACTTTTCGTTTGACACCCATATTGTACAAACGCATTCTAGAGTCAACCCAGGTCCACTTTTATAACGATATTCCGAAATGCGTCCACCTATAGAACTTAGGCCCACTCCCTTTTAAAATACTCAATAACACTTTTCATTTGATACCCATATAGTACAAACAAATTCTAGGGTCACCCCTGGTCCACGTTTATGGCGATATCTCGAAAAGGCGTCCACATATAGAACTAAGGCCCACGCCCTCTTAAAATACTCATTAACACCTTTCATTTGATACTCATACGGTACAAACAATTTCTAGAGTCACCCCTGGTCCATCTTTATGGCAATATCTCGAAAAGGCGTACATCTATAGAACTTAGGCCCACGCTCTTTTAAAATACTCATTAATACCTTTTATTTGATACCCATATCGTACAAAATAAATTCTAGGGTCACCCCTGGTCCACCTTTATGGCGATATCTCGAAAAGACCACCTATAGAACTTAGGCCCACTCCCTTTTAAAATTATCATTAACACATTTCATTTGATACCCATATCGTACAAACAAATTCTCGAGTCAGGCCTGGTCCACCTTTATGGCGATATCCCTAAATGGGGTCCATCTATAGATCTCTGGCCCACTTCCTCTTAAAATACTCTTTAATACCTTCCATTTGATTTCCCTTACTTTGTCTCCACAGCTCTCAACTGAGTATGTAATGTTCGGTTACACCCGAACTTAGCCTTCCTTACTTGTTTTACAGATCAGATCGATTTAAGTCAGAATCATTATGATAGTTTCCGGATTAGCTTAGTTAAAAAGAAATTCAAATTTAGAGTGCTACTTTACAGACTAGTTCGATTTAAGTCAGATTGTTCACATAACAGTTCGCCTTTAGTTCGATTAAAACTAATATATTGCGGAATATTTCAATTTAAGCGAGATTATTTATAGACTGGTTTGATTGTTGTTCGATCAATAATGATAGTAGACTATTTCGATTTAAGTAACAATAACGTTAACAGTTTACAAACAGTTTAGATAGTTATCTAGTTCGGGTTTTACATATTAACTCCATTTAAATCAGCTTAAGGCTAATAGTTTTCGGACTAGCTTGACTAAAGTAAATTTTATACAGTTAGTTTGTGGATAATGTCGATTTAATTCAGATTTATACTGTTAGTTTACGGAATATTGCGATTTAAATCATACTATTACTTATAGTTTTCGTATTAATTCGATTTAAATCAAATTAGTTGTGACAGTTTACGATCTAGTTTGATTAAAGTTAGATTAATGCTAGTAGATTACGGCCTAGTTCGACGTAAATCAGACTAATACTGGCACTTACGGTTTAGTTCGATTGAAGCAAATTGGATGCTTTATTTTTCTTAAATCTAGCTTGGGGCTCTACATGCTAATATGTACTTACACACACTCACTTATATGCAATCTTATGTGCATAGTGTAATACGTGTGAGGTTCATATCTTGCAAACAATACACAGCCCATCTAAGCTCATTTGCAAAACATTTCCGCTTCCTTACCATTGCGAACAGCGCTCTTCTTCAAAGACAAATAAAACAATAGCGGCACTTCTCCACTTCCAATAGCACCGTATGTTTGCACGTTAAAGGGCCAATTAAACTGCCTTAACCCCAACGCCATAGTTGTAACCATACCTATATCCATAACCATCTCCATTGTGATCGATTAATGGTGCCATAACCTTAATGGTGACGGCCACCGTGGTGTGATGGTAGCGTGCTCCGCCTACCACACCGTATGCCCTGGGTTCGCACCCCGGGCAAAGCAACATACAAGTTTTAGAAATAAGGTTTTTCAATTAGAAAAAAATTTTTCTAAGCGGGGTGTTTGGCAAGCGCTCCGATTGTATTTCTGCCATGAAAGGCTCTCAGTGAAAACTCATCTGCCTTGCAGATGCCGTTCGGAGTCGGCATAAAACATGTAGGTCCCGTCCGGCCAATTTGTAGGGAAAAATCAAGAGGAGCACGACACAAATTGGAAGAGAAGCTCGGCCTTAGATCTCTTCGGAGGTTATCGCGCCTTACATTTATTTTATTTTTATCTGACATTTTCATAAAAACGAGGAAAACGCAAAAAATTACAAACATACTCCACAAACAATAAGTCTCTTAGTCAAAACGTATCCAAAACAATAAATAAAATATACAAAAATTTTATAAATTCACCAACTCAAATATTTTTAGGTTATGGATATGGCGAAAAACCAAAAACCAATTGATTGGCTATGATATGGTTATGGCTTTAGCATTATAGTATGGCAACATTAACCGATTGCATTGATTTCCATAAGGTTGGTTCGATGACCTGTTTTATCTGGTTATGGATAAATCACCATTAATTGGCCCTTAACACTGCTCTTCAGTTCTTCCTACTAGCACATTCATACATATGTACATGTGTATCTGACATGAAAATTGTATATGTATGTCGTTCCACGAGTATCTTAAATCTAGAAATGTACGTAACGCCATACTGTCACTGTCATAGTTATGTAAAAACTGCCTCTGCCTGTGGGTTCTCACTATCCTCTTTTGTGGAAGTTATGTTACCACTTGTGGTGACATTGGTTTAATGCTGCTTGCTGCCTGCTCAGTTGGCTTCTAACGCTTGATGTGACGTGCAAAAAAATAAAAGATAAAATGCACAGTTGTAAACAATGCAAAGAAAAAAATTAAGAAATAGCTGATGCTGCAGATATTTTGCATGTTGAAGTCACTTTGCAGTACAGCATGCAGTAGCCCCATATGGCAATAAACGCTATCTGCATTTAGGACATGTCAGATACAGGGACAGTGCTTGTGTGTGTGTGTCTATGCATATTTGCATATGTAACTGTAGTAGGGTATTGTGCAAATAGTGATATTAAAGTGAGTGCAAAAATCCAACAAAACGTGTTAACAAGTGAACTGCAACCACAAAATGAGTGCTAAAGTGTTAGTTGAAATTGTACAACAAATATTGGCTAAATACTTACAGGGGTTAGCCATATGTGTAACTGACTATCTACGTTTTGTGTGGTTCCCTTTTTGTGTAATTAAATTTAAACAGGTTCTTTTTTTTTTTTTGTTTTGGTATTCCATGGGTTTATGAATTGGTTTATGATTACGCAGTCAATGCACTTTGGGTGCAAATAACATTTTTTTTTTTCAGCAGAGGAAACATCGAAAGCTTCAAAGTCAGTGCGCTTTAGTACATTCATAACAGAAGGGACGCTGAAAATAGCCCAACGCCAAAACCGGCCAGTCTTCAAACCAATGTTTGAAAGCTCTGACGAAACATTTCCTAAAATACTTTCAAACGTGCAAAATAAACACGTTATAGGTTAAGTTGTATATATTTACAATAGGCCTTTCGCCCATCCTTTGTCTTTATTAGATTAGTTCAATATATGGTATAGGTACGATCTTGCTTCACAGAGTTTGTGGAATATAAAAGGAAGTAATTTTTCTTTTTGTATATATATTGTTCTTTGATATGTTTGCAAACGCTTTATTTTTTTTTTTTTATTCTGCCATTTAAGTGATTTTAAGTCAATATTATTGCTTAGGGTGGGCATAAATATAAAGAAAGTCTTGAAATATAAGAAGAACTTCTTAGGAGTCTTCTTAGGCATTTCCAGCTTTCTACAATATCTCTAAACATGCGATCATGGCTTGTCTTAAGTACATTGAAGAACATCCAGCCCTAACCAAGTGGCTGCATGCCTATTTGCAGGAAGATTGCTTCATGAGCAACATCCCTTGCAATCCTTTCAAATGATGCACCTGAGTTAAATTGCTTCATCTGCCCATAGCACCGGTGCTGACCTTGCATTAAATTTTCCAGATTTACATCTTCTTGTAGACACTTCCTTAGCTTCTCTATGCCCTATTCATCGGTTTACGTTATTGTCTTAATGGTTCCTCTTCCAATTGTTCAGCTGTAATAGGCAACTGCCTCCTCCTGTCATCATCAAATCACTTCAAAGTACCTTCTTTTGTCTGCGTTCGCAAGGACAGACAAAGTCAAAAGCCACAAAACTTCTATCCTGGCATACCACAACCCAAGCTTTTGCTACTTAAAAACAATAACAACGCAATATGCTGGTTAAGCATTGGTGATATGTCGACCACGTTTACTTACGCTGTGTGTTGACTTTTACTTATAATAGTTTAAGCCACTCAAACCTTTACTCCCTCATGAAGATCTATAATTGGTTGAAAATAGAGGCATGAAGAGATACAAACCCAAACATATACGAATGTAGGTTCGAGCTGCCAAGAGTAATAACCCTGCCAAAAATGCGATTAGTCTAAGATTAATCCGGGATGAGTCGCAAACGATTATGCAACCAATGCCAGTTTTGATTTCTTTGTATGAGTTGAACTGTTTGAGCATGTCCTATGAAGGGACTAAATGTACTCATTTATACACAAAAGGTATCAATAGGACCAATCCCCTTTGTACCCACATGGGAACATATGAAGACTAGTCCTTTCTCGTATCAATAAGGACTGCTCCCTAAGTCGCATGTTTAACCCCATTGGTAGTAGAATGATAGTGGACGCTTTCTTGCGTCAAAAGACGTGTATTGACCTCGACAACAATAATCCGAAAACGGAAAAGAAAAATTTTACCTGGTGCAGTGATAGAATATTTTCCCCGATCCAATCAGAATATGAGTGAGTTTATCCCTAATGGTTATGTTAGTTACCAGCATTAACACTAACAACAACATCAGCTCTGAAATCCAGCGAAGAATCACTCTTGCCAATAAATGGTGCTTTGGACTAGGTAGCCAATTGAAAGGTAAGGTCCCCTCTCGGCAAACGGAAATCATACTCTACAAGTCACTTATCGTACCCGTCCTGCTATATGGTGCAGAAGCATGGATCAACATCAGATGAAGCGGATCTGGGAGTAGTCTTCGAAACATTTATGCCCCTCTACGCGTTGGCGATGGCGAGTACCGTAGAAGATTTAACGATGAGCTGTATGAGCTTTACGCAGACATCAACATATTCCACCGAATTAAAACGCAGCGGCTGCGCTGGCTAGGCCATGTTATGCGAATGAATGATGATGCTCCGGCCAAGAAAGTTTTTCTATCGGAACCGGCCTATGGAAGCAGAGGTAGAGGGCGGCCCCCACTCCGTTGGAAGAATCTCCCCGGTTTAAACTCCCTTGGTGTGACCAATCGGCGGCAGTTTGCAGAGAGAAGAAGCGACTAACGCGCCTTGTTGGACGGCCATAACCGTTTAAGCGCCAATTAAGTAAGTAAGTTATGTTAGTTTGAAAATGAAAAATCTCCAAAATAAGAACCAATAAAAGATGAGAAAGAAGGTAAGAAGATATTTTAAGCTGAGCCCATGATTTGAGCGCTGAAGTGCCGATAGTGAAGAAACATTATAAAACTACAAAATTTGATAATGAGGATTCTTTTTTGATTTTTACAATTTCTGCGCATGCTTTGAAGTGCTCCTATTTGATGGCTTCATAAACGTCTGTGGTTTTTTGTGTTTGTGCGCTCGCCTAATTGAATTGTATTCAAAATGCGTTCGGTTCCGACAAAATTGTATCGCTAAAAGCGAGTGATATTTTGTCGTTGCCGTTTTGTGGTGTTTAACAAGACCTTGAGAAGACCTTTACAAGACCACATTTGACCATAGTTCACTAACGCCGCTCCTTTGTACCTTTTTCTACTCTGATGTGTGCCCTTAAGGGGTACTGTTCGAAGGTCCCCTTTTACCACAACGGGTGATGTTGGACAGGCCTCTTTCTACCTGTTTGATTACTGTCTTGCAGACCCTCTTCGTACCTCTACGGATGCTATCGGACAGATACTCTTTCTTCGCCTTCGAGTACTGTCCGATACGTTATCTTTTTACCTTTACATGAATTCTTACCGATTTTATTTTTTTAACTTTAATACAATTTTTTTATATGATAATGAAACCTAGGATACTGGCATATGGCTTGGTATGCGGCTCCGGATATTTATGAAATAATTCGTTTCAACTCCATTTAATTTTTTTTACTATACCCATTTGTTTTTTTTTTATTGTTTCTTAAAATTTGCTACATAAGTTTTAAACTGGTTTTTTACCCAAAAGGGACTAGCGGGCCTTAATTATACCCCAATAAAGACAAAGTAGATTAATCACAGATCACTCTCTTTATGGGTTAATCGCATGATTTTGTGCAGGGAAACTTTATAATGTATATGTACATATGTATGAGTCTGTGAAAGTTTATTTGTATGAGATTGTAAGCTTATATTTTGCTCAAACCGTAAAGTACAACTTTGAGCAGCACAAAACAAAGAAATGAGCAAAACTCTTGGGCATGCAGGCAGCACAAACTAACCATTGGCCACATCTAATAGCCTGCTATAGACAGAATCAATTCAGAAAGCTCATCATATTTCTAGTGTGCAAATAGTATGAGCTTATACTACTGTATTTAATTGAATTAACTTAAATTAGTATGAGTTATACGATGTTCACACGTAGCCTGTCATTATTAGTTCAGTCTATCAACCATTATTCAGGCTCAAACTAATAGCCGCACTACGTGGGTTCCGTATAAAAATTTTAAAGTGGAATATGTATTCGACATTAGCTCTTTATGAACTTATACGATGGCCACATGAATATAATTCTTAGTAACTTAGTAACGAACTACTTCAAATTCCATAAAAAACTGCAAGCGAACAATCTCATTCCATCTTAGTTTTTTCTGTACACTTCCACACTGAACCCTATCTCTTAATAATTTCATTTCGTAAGTTAATTCTAAACTAGATGATGTCCACTCACTCTCTCTTAATCAGTACTGAACTAAGTAGGGAACGAACAAACTTATTCGGTGCTATTCTTTCTAAACTAATTCTAATACCACTCTCTCATTTCTTTTTCAGGGTCGTACAAGTAACTAATCACTTCAAATTACATAAGAAAACTGGCAGTGAACAGTCTCATTCCATATTATTTTTGTACCTATTTGCTGTATACACTGAACCTCTATCCCTTGATAATTTCAAGATTTAGATTAGTTAATTCTGCGCTTAAGCGATGTCCACTCACTCCCTTATTCCTTATTCAGCCTCGAACTAAGTGCCGAACAACGTCAAATTCCATACAAAAATTTGAGAGAAAGAATTTCTTTCGGTTAGTTAATTCTGAACTTACAGAATGTCCACATTTAACGTCATATTCTTACTTCACTCTCTCATGCCTTGTTCAGCCTTAAACGAAGTACCGAACTATATCAAATAAAATGTATCGGGCCTGTTCTGGATTTCGATTCAGACCAATTTATTCGGAATCGAAATGGATTGGTGTTCGGAATATCGATTCCGACCAGACTTGGTCGATTTGAAAAGTTTTGCCTCTGAGCAGTCGGAATCGAAAGTAATTAGCCTATTAATCACATATAATTATATTATTTTTCTCACAAATAAGTTTTATTAAACTATTCATTTTATTTGGAAGATTCATAACAAATTTTTGCTAGACTATTTGTTTATTTAATATAACAATTCTCAATTTGAAGATTCCTATCAAAAATTTTCCAAGCTAAACAAAGCGTTTCTGGTCGAAAGGAAACCGACGTTTTCTCAATTTCGATCGATAGATTTTTGCGATTTTTATGCACAATTCCACGTCTTTTTGCCTATTCTGAAAACCATTGATGCTGGCATTTTGTTCAAATTTTTGCATAATTTTAATTTAACTAAAACCAAATTAAATAAAAACAGCTGTTTAGCTTGATTATCGACTCGAAAGGAAAACGTTTCGAAATGGACTTCGAATCGATTTGTTTCAATCGGAATTGATAACACCAAAAAGAAATATACTCGGAATCACCCTCGTTTTATTTTTCAAAACTAGTCGGAATTCAGAACAGGCCTGTATATAAATGTGTATGGCACAATCTCACTCGGTGTTAATTCACTCTGTACCTATACGACGTCCACACTGAACATCTAGCTCAAAGTTCAGTCTCATTCCTTATTCAGTCTCGAACTAAGTCACAAACTACGTCAAATTTCATACCAAAAATTTGAGACCGATTAATCTCATTCGGTTGATTAGTTATAAGCTTAGACAATACTCATTCGGAACGTCTCATTCTTAATTCCCTCTCCCATTCCCTCAATTTTATATAAAAACTTAGGGCACATTATCTTAGGCGATTTTTAATGATTTTCCAAGAACGATAAATAATTTGTCTAATTCTTATCGAAAGTCTACCAAAATCTGGACGTGTAATACGATCACGCATCGAAAGGCAATTTCGCTCAAACTATAAATAAGAAACTGCCAAGATATTAGTAAAAATAATAATAAATTACGGATCTAATGAGTTCTGTTAGCTACCATTTCATATATTTCCTCAATCCGGTTAGCCGTTTCAGAGCAATTGCAATGTAAAAACTTGGTTTCGATCACGGACCCAACACAAACACAGAAACAAAGAAACGAAAAAAGCCCAAAAAGATATTTTAAAAAAATATTATATTAAAAAATACAGTGTGGTCAAAAATAAAATTAGCAACTACAGAGGAGGCATTTGCTCATTTCCTGACTGCCAGACGAATATCGAATTAATTACGCAGGCCTCGAGTGAACAACACACTTCGCGAACAAACTTAGTGAACTATTTCGATCGCCAATTAGGTGCCGTGTGAACACCATTTTAGTATAAATCAGGGATGCACCTTAACGTTAAGCGAATCGTTTATCAAAAAATTTCCACCGTTTCTGTTGAAACACTTCGAAACATTATCGATAAAGAAATTATCAAGATAAATTGTATTTCGTTTTTAACCGAAACGAAAAGCTTTCGTTAACGTTAAAAACGTTAACAAAAACGTGATACTTTATGTTTGGATTGTGCTGGCAATGCTATAGCCATGGTGAAGCCGTAAGGTGGTAACAGCGAGCGGACATACACACACAAACTCCATGTAATTTGTTTGTGTAAGTGGTTGGTGGTAATGTCAAAAATACTCTGAGAAATGTTCGTACTGTCAAAATTCATGAGAAAAGTTGCAATCAGCTTGGCTAATGCTTTCACCTTTAATGACTCCGCCATCAATCAGCTTTGCCAGCATAGTTTGAAATTAATAATCAACATAAACGATTTGATTTCGTTTTGATATGGCAGAAAACGAAACAAAATCACTTCGTTAATTTGACGTTCTTAACGTTAATAAACGAAACAAAGTCATTTCGTTTCGTTTATTAACGTTAATTATCGTAACGAAAAGATATTGGTTCGTTGGTTAAGCATGCCTGGTATAAATAAAATGAAAGGAAAACGAATGTGGCAAGACAAGAAGCTAATTTCTTTGTTGAATAATCGTCGAAACATTTTACGCTAATAATGCCGCATAAATATTCATGAGTGTGTGCAAGTGGCATTATACGCTTTAGAAGGTCCGTGCATACGGAATTAATAAAGCAAAAGTTTCTGTGATTGATTTTATTACGTGCGGCGTGCGGTGAGCTTATGTAAAAAACCACTATTCAGCCAACTTTGTTGTCAAACACATCGCCCAGCACAGTTAGTAACAAATTACATATAAATAATAAAACTTGCGGCACTTGCATAACACAGCAATGTGTTTTATACGAACAAATTTTATTATTAATTTTGTTTAATTTTTTTATTTTTTTTTTTTTATAAAAAAATGTTTTTTTTTTCATTAACTTCAGCTTTTGTACTTTTCTCACTAAAACCAATGTGCAAACAAATTTTTAATTAAATTTTCAGTAATTTGTGTGCACACATGCGTATTCACTCAAATGTTCATATGGCAAAAGTCGTTAACATTTCCGCTCGATATGTCGTATGAGTAAATTTTTAAATGGCTGACATATTGACATCAGTGCACGGACTTTACCATTTTATTGGTAGATCTACCAACTTTTTAGCCCATTTTCATTTTCCCCCACTTCTACCACCAAAGCCCAAAAATCTACAAACATTTCAATATACACATTCGCATTGGAACCAAGAAACTGCGATCATTAAGTAAAGGTATATAATTGCCGAACAGACGCAAATAACATTAAGAGGTGACACTAACCAAACGACTACATAAAATCAGGCATGCTTAACCAACGAACCAATATCTTTTCGTTACGATAATTAACGTTAATAAACGAAACAAAGTCATTTCGTTTCGTTTATTAACGTTAAGAACGTCAAATTAACGAAGTGATTTTGTTTCGTTTTCTGCCATATCAAAACGAAATCAAATCGTTTATGTTGATTATTAATTTCAAACTATGCTGGCAAAGCTGATTGATGGCGGAGTCATTAAAGGTGAAAGCATTAGCCAAGCTGATTGCAACTTTTCTCATGAATTTTGACAGTACGAACATTTCTCAGAGTATTTTTGACATTACCACCAACCACTTACACAAACAAATTACATGGAGTTTGTGTGTGTATGTCCGCTCGCTGTTACCACCTTACGGCTTCACCATGGCTATAGCATTGCCAGCACAATCCAAACATAAAGTATCACGTTTTTGTTAACGTTTTTAACGTTAACGAAAGCTTTTCGTTTCGGTTAAAAACGAAATACAATTTATCTTGATAATTTCTTTATCGATAATATTTCGAAGTGTTTCAACAGAAACGGTGGAAATTTTTTGATAAACGATTCGCTTAACGTTAAGGTGCATCCCTGCTTTCATGCGTTGAGTACTAATAGTCGGACGACAAAAATTGGTTAATTGAAAAATTCTTAATTGGTATTGGCAAATTAAATTTTTGCGTTCTAGGTGTATGTGGTAGTTGTTGGGACAGCACAAAGCCAAACAGAATTTAAAGTGTGCAAATTAATTTCACTTTCCCATCATAGGGGAGTGGAGTGTAGAATAGAGAAATGTAACGGAGGTAAGCAGAAGATTAGCAGAGTTCTTCAGTGCATGTAAATTAACCATGTAATATGTCCGAAATATTTCGATATTACATACATATGTATGTCAGTATATTAGGCTTACCGTAGAGTATACGAGAATTACCTACCCTAATATACCAGATGATACCACCATAGTTTTCCTACGTAAACAACTGTGCAAAAATGGTAAAAATGCCGGGCCTCTTCATAAATTTTTTATCACAGCTCGCAAATAACAGTTCCCGAAAACGATATTTTTTATTAAATCAGTCATTTACGCCCCGATCTAGTGTGGTAACAACATTTTTCACCACGGTAACGAAATCATGTGGCAACTTTTACACCCTTTTGGTATTCTACCTGCGAAAGTAGCCGGATAATTTTTTACCCACAAAAGTAGGTGGTTACATCGAAATAACCACACAACAGCTGTTGTTCAGAAAAGGACAAAACTGAAAAATAAAGAATTGTAAGCGCAAATAAGTAAAGATAATAGTAAAAAAGTGTTGCCTCTTGCTATACATATTTGTTTACATTATGTACTTTCACAGAATAAATTACAATATATCTACCTATGTAGAAACCTAACATGTATAATATGCATATACATATCGTCCCGTTTATTCGTTAACCTCGTATTTACAAGTGAGACATTTTCGGTAAAGCGAACAAGGTTGCCACACCATGTTTTCATTTGCGACCAAAATTCATCGAAAAAAAGAACCAAATTTTTGTTTTATTTTATTAGTATAAAATACAAAATTTTAGGATGTTTCTATATAAAATTTGACTAAACATAGTGAAGACTTTCCTTTAATTCAAGCTGAACAAACAAATATATGGGCATGCAACCAAAAATGATACTATATTTTGACATAGGATAAGTATATGTCTTCCACCAACCAAACGTTGTGAACCTAGTTTCGATCACAAAGCTCTTGGTTCCAGCATTATGATGTTGATTGCAATGAAATAAAATGTATGGTGCAGTTAGGTTTCAGTAAGAAACGGTTCAAAATTTGCGTTCTGGTGTTGCCGTACTATGTATGTGGAAAAATCAGTAAATCATAAATGAAACTAAGCAATTTTGTTTGTGCTATTTTTATAGATGCTTACCTTTTCTCTTAGCGTTTAAACTTAATATCAGAGCCTAGATTCAGTAAGTGTGAGTTTTGATCCCAGGACTCAGGGATTCTGCTAGCACCTACGGGAATAATTTTATACAAAACATTTCTTCCGAAATCAAATCTCTTTTGCATTTGCCCTTCTGTCTTCGAGTTAAAATATTTCTTGTGCGAATATACTTAGTTTTCAATTACCTTGCGTGGCTTAACACCACAATAGTCCTGGAATTCCTTGAACTCATTGAGCTGGGTGAGAAAGATTTAAATATCAAATTTCCAAACGAGAAGTAATGCATCGAATTTGTTTGTATAAGTTTTGAGAGTGTTAGGCTCACGACAGAGTGCTCGCTATAAGCTATGCTAGGCGAGAAGAAATTTTTATTTTAATATATTTTACGTAGTGTTGTATAACCGATCGAAATATCTAGCCGTTATTAATATTATTATAAAACAAGAGTTTTTTTTGATTAGTCGGTTATTTCATCAACCATTAACGACAATGTGTTTGCCAACACTTTTCTTTTTAATGCCTGGCTTAATTATATCCTAGGTGAAATGTTATTGTTCTGGTACATTTTACTGACTGCCCTTCAAAAAACGTGAGTACTCCATAAATAATGTAAGGAATACTCCTTTGGGAGTATAGGAGTGTTCCTAAACTAATCTGTATTCATACAAAAAATGTGCTCCAATTAACATTGCGATGTCCTAGGAGAGGAGTAGGTGAGCCCACTCTCGCTTTGTTTGTGAGTATTCCATAGAGTACATACCTAAGAGTACTTTCCAAAGTACGTTCACTGTAGTACTCAATGGAGCACCCACAGAGGATCATATGCCAAAGTACTAAAGAGAAATTGTGTCGGAAAGAATTATCGGAGTGAATTTAATTTAAAATGAAAGTAAATGAAGAGGGGCAATATAACTTTTATATTTTTTACTACGAATATTCTTATGTTATTTAGCATTTGCGTGAATAAAGAAACTAATATTTCTCTATACTATAGTAAGTATATATAAAACCAGTGCGCGGTTGCATTTTATTAGAATTGCCATAGTAAAATTTTATTGTCAGTTATTTGTATGCAATATTTCTACTTTTGGCAACTCTGTTCGATCGTCATCGTGTCGTGAACACGTCGTTAAAAAACGAGCAATGATCGGCTGATGGTGTTCCGCAAACGCATTGCAAAGGAGTATTGTTAGAGTACTCCAACATGAAGAAAATGGAACACGTAATCCAACAATTTTTGCAGGGTGAGCAATTTTTTATGGTGAGAGTTCCATTGAAGTAAATTCAAAATTATATGGGGGCTACCGAAAGTGTGGCGAAGTTTTGGGCAATATTGTGAATTTTTACCTGAGTGAAAAAGAAAGAAAAGTACCAATCGTGGCTACTGCCTAAAAAGGACCAAAATTGAAGAAAAGGGATCAGCGTACCAAATGGGGTTGGAAGGAAACATTTTTGGTCCAAATGGACCAAAGTGGCAACCGTGAAAGTGAAGAAAACTACCATTCAAATTTCTCCACAGACACTGGTGAGTTTCTTGATGATGACAGCGTTACCACTTGGCCAGAATCGCGAATAAAAGAATTGGTAACGATATTCGGTTACATAATGTTCTGGGAACTATTTTACCGGTAACGCTCAGAATCGAGGCGTTAATGACCACTCTTTAAATAAAAATTAAGTTCGAGTACTGCACCTTTCGGTTTCTTACAGATAGCGAACGTTTTGCAAACAAATTTAAAAAAATGGTCAGTGAAAGAAAACAACCGGATACTGGAAAAATAAAAATCATGTTTTTAGGCGTACATATATGGGACAAAAAAGTAAAAGGATTTGTTTTCAAAAAAAATATTTATTTTTATCGAAATATTATCGATGTGTTATCGAAAAAATATCTATTTTAAAACCAGTAAGGAAGGATAGGTTTGGGTGCAACCGAACATTACATACTCAGCTGCCAAAACTTTTTTTTCTGCAGCTTACAAAACTTTTAAATTACTTTCTTTTAAAAGTGGGCGGTACCACGCCCATTGTCCAAAATTTTAATATTCTGCGTTATAAGGCCAACCCACCTACCAAGTTTCATCGCTTTATCCATCTTTGGTAATGAATTATCGCACTTTTTCGGTTTTTCGAAATTTTCGCGATCTGAGATGACTGCACAGGAACTTACTTAGCAAATTTCATTAAGATACCTCAAAATTTACTCAAGTTATCGTATTCACGGCCAGACGAACGGACATGGCTAAATGAATTTCTTTTTTCGCCCAGATTATTTTGATACATAGAAGTCTATATCTATCTCGATTAGTTTATGCTGTTACGGGGTACCGTTATGCAAAGAAAATTAATATACTCTGTGAGCTCTGCTCAGCTGAGTATAAAAACAAGTCGATACTTTTCCCATAATAAGTCTTATTAATTTTATCGACAACAAATAGATATTATTTCTATAACAAATCGATGATAAATCAATATTTTCTCGATAACTTTTCATTAACAAATCCATATTTGATCGTTAATACATCGATACAATTTTCATTACAAATCGATAATACAGCGATAGCACGGCAATAATTCAACAGCAAATTATAATGCCGATAGTAATAAAAGCCCGCTATTCTTTCGTATTAATAAATTTATTTTTTCTAAACCCTGCTAGATGGTTTCTAAGTAGTACCAAAATAAACCCGAAATAGTCTTTAACGAAATCCCGTAACTATTTCGAACTTTTTGCGGAATGATCGCAAGATCATTCTATAGCGATCTCAAAATCAAGGCTGCATAATAACGTTATTTTCATCAAAAAAACAAAAACATTAGCACACATATGACAGCTCTGAGTGGCTGGCAGTTGTTATAAAAAGTTCCAACTGTTCCTATAATTTATAACGTTTCAATGAAACCAGAACTATAACAATTGTCAGTCGCCGAGGGTCAGAACGTGGGTGATATTATCAAAAAAGCACTTTGTTTTCGAATTTAAGAATTTTCTTCCGCATAAAATTTGCTCAAAAAAGCTCAAAACTCGAAATATTGAAGACACCAGAAATTTTTTTGATTTCGGTTTTGATAACTACGAAAAAAAAAATGTCTTTTTGATATTTTTTTATAAAACATTAAAAAAAAAACTTTGTTTTTAACAAAAGTTCCAAAATAATCCTGAAGGGTTTCCTAGCACATGCCCAAATTGATCTCGAAATGGCACATAAAACAAACCCGATGTGATCTGCAAAATATTCCAGGAATAATCCCAATATGTATTATTGAAAAAAAAGTCCAGAAATTATCTAAAATAGGTCCTGGAAATAGTCCCTACATGAACACAAGAATATAGGATCGGGACATTGTATGGTTTTTCTGATTTAAGTTTTGCAGAATAAGAATTAACAGCGAGTAACGGTAACTTCCCTATCTGCCAAATACACTGGAGTGGCCTATTTGAACATTCCTGTATTGTGTGGGGACGCCCACTTCCTCTGCTTCCATAGGCGAGTTCCGATAAAAAAAAAACTTTCTTATCCGGAGCATCATCTTTCATTCGCATAACATGGCCTAGCCAGCATAGCTGCTGCGTTTTAATTATCTGGAATGTGTTGATGTCTGCGTAAATCTCGTACAGCTCATCATTAAATCTTCTTCGGTATTCGCCATCGCCAACTCGTTGAGGTCCAAGCTTCTGCACCATATAGCAGAATGGGTACGATAAGTGACTTGTAGAGCACGATTTTCATTTGCCGAGAGAGGACTTTACTTTTCAAAGTAGCATTTATTGGCAAGAGTGATTCTTCGTTGGATTTCAGTGCTGATCTTGTTAGTATTAATACTGGTTCCCAAATAAACGAAGTCTTTTACTATTTCGAAATTATGGCTGCCAACAGTAGCGTGGTTGTCGTTTTGTACTCATTCACCAACAAACCCATCTTTTCCGCTGCTTTTGGAAGTATAAACTAATATCAAAATAATTCCCCTATATATATTTATATTAAATTACATATACTATTCTGCCAATTCTTATCAAAATGTTTAGAGAAACGCAACCGTTTTTTTTTTTTTTAATATTTAGAGTACCTACTTTTGTTGCCAAGAGAGCTTTTGAGTTTTCATTTACATATATTTCGAAATTTTGGTTAATTTTTAATTTAATTTGTTACCATTTATTTTTTGAGCAAATGAGGTACAAGAGTATTTGTGTTCTGTTGTGTTGGGGTTAATTACACTTAATTGTGGAGTAAAACTTCTTCTTGTTTTCTGTAAGTGGTTTTCGGATATCTTCGTGGGAAATATTCGCGTATACTAAGCTTATGTATTCCAGTTAAATAAGTCAACTACCAAGATATCAGTGTATCTATCGTTCTTTAAGGTAAGATTAGACCTAGTATACATTCAGATTATACAGGATTTTCTTCATTTTCGTACTTAACTACTTATCGGTAGTTAAATAACTGGATTTCCCATATAAATTTTTCGCTTAGATAATCGGTAATTATGAACAAATTTTAGTGATGACAATTTTTATTTTTTTTGCTAGTCCAAGAAACATCTCTAAATGGAAGCACGAATTAAATGTGAAAATTCGACAGCTATTAATCTAATTCTTAGGGACGGGACTTATGTATGTGAACGGCTAAATTAACTATTGTGGATTTATTTGTTTGATTTTCAATAGAAAAAATATTGCAAAAAATGTTAAACTGTTCTTAAAGTAAATAGTCTGGATTGATGAGAGTTTCTAAATACTCATCAACAGACATTTACTTCAATCACAGTTTAAACAAAAATCTACAAAATATATATTTATATATATTCAAATGCAATGTGTTCGACGAAAGTGTATATCCCTACTGCTAGTTTGAATAATAATATAAAAATAAAAAATTATTAAAAAACAAAAGCTCGAATGCGTAAGATGTTTAAGTGATTTTCCTGTTTTGATACTTTTAATTTACATACCTATGCTATACAAACGGTAACCAATTATTTATCCCTTAACTAACATTTATCTCTTTTCCCTCTCTTCCCCCCTTTTTCTACTTGCTCTCATCTATACAGTTCGCCAAGAAAATGAGCGCTTATTCAAGGAGACGTTAGATCGTGCGCGTTCTATTAAAAATGCAACAGAAGCTGCATCACAATTAGCGCAGCAACAAATTCCATAACACCACAACGATTTGACGGAACGCAATAGAAACTTAGATTTCCCGCCACAATGGTTGAAGCAGCAACAACTGCCATTGCAACAAGAACTACAGCAACATGAACAAGAAGAAGAAGAGGAAGGCGTTTTACCAAATTTTGTGAGTAGCGCATTGGTTAACTTTTTAGCACGTTTTACGGAAGGCAAGACGAGGATTCAGAGTAACAGCGAAAGCGATAGCAGCAAAAATATTAATGCAGCAGAGGCAACGACAACATACGCAGCAACATCTTCATCTAAGGCAACGTTTGCCACTCATACACATCTAACATATGCCACTGCTTCTGCTGCAACAAAAGGTCGGCAGGTCCGGGAAATAACAGAGGCAGGTCGGGGAATAACGCACGGGCAGATGGCATCAATATATAGCGACGCACGCACACGGAAACTGCACACACAGCCGCATGATGCAAATGCAGTTATACACCAACAAACAAAAAATCAACATAGACAAAAGCAACAGGTGGATGCGCCATCAATGCTATCAATTTCAATGATGTCACAAATTTTGTAGCGTTACAGCTCGTTAGGTTACCCCATGTGTGAACAAATCTTAGTGCAATTACTTGTCGGCACCTTTGTGTTGCTTAACAAGAACAATCTTGTCTACACGACTTATAACAAGCAACATATGCAGCACAACAGCATCATCACAAGCACCATAGCCACCAGCTGGTATCGTAAGAACAAGTATTTTAACATATCCGTTATCGCCGGTACTGTTAACATTGAAAATTTTACGCATACAGTCAAAACCATAAAACTTTTAGCCAGGCAATTTTGTAAAGAGTGCTATTGAAGTTGGTGCAACACTCAAGGTGCCACATTTATGAGGAGTACATACAAAATGTTGTCAAACGAAAGATAGTTCAGAGGTAGTGTTACGTACATAAGTAGTGAGGTGAAATTTGTTGAATTAATAATAGCAGTGCTTATGTATTGTTGATAGATATTTATGTAAGAAAGGATTCGTATTTTACCTGGTATTCTACCGGTAATTGCTTACGAAAACGGAGTTTATAGAAGTCGAATTAATCGTGTTAAATTAATGGCATTTTGCGGTGGTTGAGTTTCACTATGAATTGTGTATAATTAATATAACTTATACAAAGTTTTTGGAAAACTACTAATAAACATCTGCTTAAACATACACGGCTAGAAATGTGAGCCAAAGTTTTTTACCGGAATTCAAAACCTCTTATTTTGCTACTCCCGTTATTTAATTTTATTGAGTTTAAAGCAAAAAAGTTCAAAAAACTAAAAATAGAAACTCATAAATACTTCTGGCTCTTTTTTAATTGTTTTAAAACAATGTGACATCAGCACGGACAAGGCGACAGCTGTTTCGATTGTGTCTTGTAAATCTCTTCAGCGTCCTGTCTACATTGAGTGGGATGCGAACCCGCACTCCTGTGATGGATGAACTATTACAAACACATTAAGCTAAATCGATACCTTTGTTGTTGTATAACTTTTCCCAATTTCCATCTTTGTTTTTTTTTTTCACAGTTCATACTTTTGTATGGTATTGCTTTGTTCTATTTATTTCCATTGTGAATTCATACAAGTGAAAAATCTGTCTATTCCTCCATTGCCATACCTACCTGTCAAATAATCGCTGACAGGGAGAACGGCTGTCGCGAGTAGCCAGAGAATGGAAGAAAAGTTTGTTTTTTGCTCACGGTTATTAAATTGAAGTGCCATTGTGTTCCAAATCAGCTTTTCTTTTAAATGTGAATACAGAAAATCAGACTACATATTAATATTCATTTCTAGAATCTAGTTAATAAATTAACTATACTATGAGCAACCAGTTAAACAAACATTTTAAAATATGTAAATAATGCAGTATACCAGTCGTCTACAAAAATGTTTGAAAAACACTATTGAGGAAATGATTTAAGTAATCGAACAGCGACTGAAGAGGTGTTTAAGAGGCTGTTTAATATTGTAAAGGTTTTTATCAAACATTCGCCACTTGTATGAATTCACAATGATTTATTTCTATAAACAAAGACTTGAACAATGAATTTTCATTTGTTCAATTAAGCGGAATATAGAGCACGTTACATCAATCCGGGGTACGACGATTCGAAACCGGTCCATCGCTCACTAGACTTTTCTCATTTTTAAGAAGATCGTTATCATTGTGGATAAGACAAATGTGATAACTTCTGCATAGATGTCAAAATTACAAATAGAATGTATGACCAAAGAGGATAAATACAATAAGAGCCGTCACTCGTTATTTTTTAGGCTCTTATTGTATTTATCCTCTTTGGTATCACCTGATTTGTAATTGACTATCGCTGTCTCATTCTGTATCTCTTTCTGTCACCCGCTGAAGATAGCCGGCCCTATGCACCGCCATATTGAACCAAAGAGGATAAATACAATAAGAGCCGTCACTCGTTATTTTGTGGCGAGTATTTCGCTAGAAATTGAAAAAATTGATGCCGAATGTTTTCTGAGAGGGACATTTTTAATTGTCTCGCATTTATACATGCCGCGTAGGCCCCTTGTGCAACTGTGATTTTTGGAAAGAGAATTAAATAAATTAATTAAATACAGTCGGAAAAATAAACACAAATACCCCACGAAAATGTATAGAAGACATTTATAAACATCTCGCCCAAAAAAAAAGTAGCGACTACCTCTCAGTATACATCGAGTAAATGCCTAAAAAATAACGAGTGACGGCTCTTATTGTATTTATCCTCTTTGATTGAACACCCTGTCAAAACGCTAAAAAGTAACCATATTTAACATCCTTTGAGGTAGCTGACGGATAAGATGTCACATTTGTTTTATCCACAATGATCGTTCTTACAAAAATAAAAAATTGTTTGAGCCTCCTTTGCATTGAAAAAAAAAATTAAGATGCAAATTTTCGAAAATTTCACCTAATGATATCTTTCAGTACCTCAAATAATATTTTTCACTCTATATGCATACAACAGGATTTTAAGCCTCACTAGGAGACTCTCCCAGTGCATTACCCTTACTCTTCTCCTCTTTTGAAAAGCTATAATCAGGAGCCCTTTTTCTCAATTGGCTAAAAGTATGTGCCTTGAATGGCTCTGCCCGCTTGGGCTGACAAATTTTTATTCTATCCTTCCTCGGCTAAAAATTTTGTCAGATAGAAGTCGATCTCTCAACGCCGATGTTGTACATATTGGCATGGTTCCTTCATTACATCCGGTAAAATTTCTTCACCGTTTAGACGGTTTATAATCTAAAGCTGATGCTAGCAATTTCCTTATACATCGCATATGTTTGCTATTAATCTACTAAGATTTGCAGCCCTTTCACAGGCTCCTTAAATATACTCCTTATATATACTCCGAGAAAGTGAGTTTACAGTTTATACTTAAATATATAAACGAAGTCGCATTACAACAATATACGCTTTATACTGAACCGTGAGTAGTTCCGCCAGCTAACTTCACCTTTATTTGACCGCAACTTCTTTCGTACGTTAGATACCGGTCTCTCGGGTAGTCCCCCAAGATATATAATAAATATCGCACTTCATTGAAAGAGTCTTTTATTGCCTCATGTATTCCATCCCACCTGGCTAAAAACATTTTGTGCGCCCATCGCTCTTGTTTGATAGCACGGCATTCATGACTGCGTCTATCACTTCTACTATGGCATCAATTTTGGAGTGTCCTCTGGTGAAACCATGCTTTCGGTGAGACAGAGTCTCCCATTTCTCCATTGCCTCCGTAAAGCGTTGCTACATGCAGGGCACAAATACGACTGAGAGTTTTTGTCCCCTTTGTCCTTCGGAATGAGAACTAGTGCTTTCTTCCATCTGTTGAGCTATAGAAGCTTCGAGCAGTTATTTGCAGCTATTACAATTTCCGCCGCTCAAAGCGGTTTTAAGCTTTACTTTATGAAAAAGTTCTACAGTGCGGTCTTCTTATGTAAATTGCCGATTTTTTTTTTTTTGGTTGTTGGGGGGGAAACAGGACGTCATCAGTGCCTCTTATATGTTCCTCGTCCATCACCTGGATCAGTGATTGGAATTTCGTTTTTACTTCTCTTTATTTACGTTCCCATGATTCAAAGTCTACTTCCTTGCAAAGTTTTTCCAGCACGTAAATTTGCTGTACTTGGTGACGGCGCCAGAAGCTTTCTGATAAGTGATAATTATAAGTGACGTCTTTTTTTTGCCTCCGCGACTTTTTTGTTCTATATGCTTCTTTCCCCTCTATAGAAACATTGCAAGTGTGACAAAGACAAGATATTGTCTGTTCAGCCATCTCAACCGCCGCAATAATACTGTGATTAGAAAACTATCGCAAATTCAATTGATATTAAGATCGCATTAGAGGAATACTTTCGAGTTCGATTGGAGAACTGGAAAATTTTGATAATGAGGTGCCATTTTGTTTGAGAACGCTCAGTTCTCTAGTGCTTCTCGAGTCGTCCTCTTACATTATCTATACAAGAACAAAAGTAGTTATCTAACTTCAGTGTTTGTTGCATATGGAAAAAATCGAATTTTACAAATCATAATTTAGTCAGTTACCAGATTTTTAAAGTGAAAGGGGGGATATATTTTACATGCCGAAATCTGGTGCTTAGTTAAAGATTCTAAAGTCTCGCACAGAGCATTAAGCTGAAGTGATTAAGCATATGATTTAAACTTTGTAACTTCTATGGTATTCGAAGGAGAGCTAGAGTTTATTCTAAAGGTGTCCAAACTTCCGAGAATGTTAGGTTTAGCTTCCAAACTGTTAAAACAAATGTTTATAGATAGTATTATATAGTTTAAAATCTAGCATCTTGGGCGATGCTTTCCGTACCAGAATTATAATTCTAAGTCAAATATAAAATCTGTCTTATAGCATAATAATAATATTAAATAGAACATACCTCTTGTATATGTTATTTTCTGTGATCTTCAAATCTCTCTGTTTTTTTTTATTTCCTTTTATTTTATTAATTTCACTGCACAATCACTTTTCTAATTGCATTTCAATATTTTCCAAATAACTCTAACACATTGTCTTTTTTATTGTAAATAATAAATGTAAGCTTCGAAGATGCTTGCCCAGCCATGAAATGTCAAGCGCTTCCTGTAACCTCGAACACTCACTACCCTCAACCGCCGCCTTTTGTCCTCGAAGAGTACCTACCTAGAAAAGAAATGTGAATTATATTAAAATGTTTATTGTGCTTTTTATATAAATATTATGTATGTAAATATGAAAACAAAAAAAAATATTAAGAATGAAAAAAATTGATAAATAAACGCATGGTCCCAGGCACCTATTATCCAATATGGTTAATCTGAGCTAATTAAATTGTATGAGCCAAACGAGCTAGTTATTTCTTACTTAGTAATTTGTAATAATTTATTATAGCAATTATAGAAACAATGAAGTATATGTAATATCCTATGCAGCAATTTATTTGCTGAAAATTTATGTATACTTATGTACTGTAAAATTTGTTATACGCATGAAAGGAAAATCGAATTTTTTAATTAAGTACTTATTAAAATCGACTTAATAATAACACTAAATAAAACTACACTAAACAAAAATTGAAAAATTTATAAACATAAGGATATAAGTCAGATAAAAAAGCATACGTACAAATGATCTAATAAAAATTAAGATATAAGAAAAATCTCTATAAAAACCCGTAATAAAGTAGGCATAACAAATATTTAATACTTAGGCCCTGTTTTTCAGTAGTTGGTTAAGCTAAGCTTAAACTAGGCAAATTTAAACTCCAGTTAAACTACTGAGCAGTTTTTCAGTCACAGTTTAAGGTCGCCTTTGGGGTAGATAATTTGTAGATAATTTGTAGATACGGCAACAGTTGGATTTTGTTTACCCAACAAGCATGGAAAAAATATTTCTCCAGCGAAATATATCTAATTCCGGAGGTGATATCCAACATCATTATTTAATTATTCTTAAATCAGATAATTCTCTAGTTTTTATCCCACTTCATTCTCCAACAGCTCCTTTTTTGAGCCAATCTCAGGATCAGAAATTTTAATTGCAATCAAATCTTTGAAAAATAGTAATTCTTCCGGTCACGATGCAATCTCTAACGTTATGTTAAAGAAAATCTCATACAATATTGTTGATGTTTTAAAACATATCTTTAACTTGAGTGTTACAACTAGGATTTTCCCAGAACAATTAAAATTAGGAATTGCAATACCGATTTTCAAAAAAAAGGTAATAAAAAAGAGATGGATAGGCCGATTTCACTTTTGTCATCAATTACTAAAATTTTTGAAAAAATTGTAAAAGTATGGACGTTATCCTACTTTGAAAAAAATAAATTTTCTTAGTCCTTTGCAATTTGGTTTCAGGGATGGTCTTTCTACGGAATATGCTCTTTTGGACTTCTGCTCAACTATATACAAGAGTATAGATTCAAAAAAAGATTGAGAAATTTTGTAAAATATATAGTTTTCGAATCTCCAACGTCGAAACCTTACTTATAACATTCATTCTTAAATTATTTCCCAACCTTCGAGAAATTTTGAGAAATGTACAATTCTCAAATGAATATTCAACACATTTCTCCAGTGATATCCTATATTGGATATCGAGTTGATATGGAATTGAAAACAAAATCTCCAAGGAGGTACCGGCAAAACCAACAGCTGTTTATTGTGAGAAATAATAAGATGAGATAGCAGTAATGAAGCGTAATTAATCACAAATAAATTATATATATTTCATTTTATTTTCGTGAAAATACTGTGGTATGGAATCTTACATTGGAGTCCAGTTAGAGAACCGCAAGTTTGGAATTAAATTTTTTCTACTTAAGTAATAGCATTTTTTGTTTTATAAAAAATCCCCTCTGTTGCTGAGTACGCTTTGATTCTCCATTTGAGCCACTGCTTCGAAAAAACTCTAGAGACTTTAGAAGTATGTATGTCTAGGTATCAACATGAGCTGTAATGGTACTCAAGCCCAAATGCTTGTTGGGTATAGTCGACCCTATTTCGAACGTACGCAAATAACTGATATGTTAACTAGAGTTTAACCCTGCCAGATCAGCCGCTTAAGCTCAGCTTAAACTTCAGTTAAAGTAGACTGAAAAACTGCAGATTAAGGTTAAGCGTAGTTTAACTGACAAACTGAGTTGACCTTGTACTGAAAAACCGGGCCTTAAATATTATTGCCAAATGAAGTGGTTGTTTACCAATTTTAGGCAAGTGACATGAAATGTAGTCTCTGTCATTACAAACAAGGCACACATATAACTGGTTACGGGAAAATCTTTCGGTAGTATGCAAAATATATATCGATTTTATCGTCACTTGAAATATCAGCCGAAATTCTCAATGGGTTCTAAAACATAATACATTATCGCAATGTCTAGATAAGGTCTCTTACCTTAATGCTTCTGTCAATTCTCTTAACTATAATGGGTACTCATAGAGATGATACCATATTAAAGATGGCAGCAAAAAGACGAGTCGTATGGAAAGGTCGAATGGTGAAAACGACTAAAAGAATCAGGTGATGTTGGCTGAAGTACACTTTGCCGTCTTTGTCTAGGATATCTTAATGGTATGCGTACACTACATCACAAAAACAAAGTTTGCTAATTTTATTAAAATATTTAAATTTAAGCCCAAAAAGTGTGGCAATGCATCATAAGCTGCAGAAATGTTTCTATATATACAGCCCTTTGAATTTCAGTTGACGATATAAAAGCATTAGGCAGAATTTTATATTTAAGATTGCTATTTTACCCTTGTCGCGCTCTTTTTTTCTATAATATTCTCTTTTAAGATTGCTAAGTACCAGAGGAGCTCGTTTGTTTAGTCCAAAGGCTGTCATTTAAAGCCAACCATATTAAATTGTCCCGCGGCTCTCTTATCCTCTGGCCAGCAGCTCTACGCGGTAGCGCCCGACTATGGGGCAGAGCGGTTTGGGACCGGCACCTACGCCTTTTCGCCTCATAGGAGGGCAGCGGGATATACAGGGTGTTATGCGGACCGGCCAGGGGATATATTCGGAACAGAGCCTTCCCGATTCCGGGCCACTTCGGGAAGATAGATACCTTCCACAGTAAGAGGCACTGCTCTGGCGGACGGTTTTTTCTTCGCATTTAATACTGGACTGCTGAGACCGCCTTGTCGGGCAGGTGGTCCGATGATAAGGGGAGGCGTGAGTCGCAAGCCAAGGACGACAAAAACGCATTAAGCGATGCGTCGGGCTCGGGGAGCGAGAGTACAAATGAAAACGGAGAAGTAGGATGGAGAAGGGTACGGAGCAGAGGAAGTAAAAGAGCTCTGTCGCAGTACCGTGTAACACTAAGAATTGTCCCACGGTTGGGAGCAGTGGTCAACCGCACAGAAATGGAGATCGAGCGCTTATAATGGGCTCGTGAGGCGGTAGAAGGGCGAAGACAGTTCAAGACTGTAACCGTTACGAGGAGAGAGAAGCGTCGAATGGAAGAATGAAGGGGATAATGGTTGAAGATGATGGCATGCGACAACATCGTGAGCCTGCGGTGGCTGGAGGTGGTTCCAAACTTGCAAATGCAACGCACGAACGCGCGATTTGAGGTGATGGAGGAAGGTCAGTTCTATATC
Source organism: Eurosta solidaginis (assembly GCF_040869045.1). NCBI lineage: Eukaryota > Metazoa > Arthropoda > Insecta > Diptera > Tephritidae > Eurosta > Eurosta solidaginis. The sequence goes on from NC_090321.1 coordinate 197,302,634, forward strand.
TTCCAAATAAACAACCACACGGAGGATATATTATACACGCAGCTTAGCAAAATGTCCTGGGGTGCAGGCAAAATTTACATGCTACTGAGAAAAATAAGTCCCTAGGATAACAATCCTGACACGTTAGAAGTGGGCAAAGTCGAAAAGGACCTCAAAAGCCTTATTAAAAAAGGACAGGTGTAGGACGCAGACGTCACAACGAAATTGGTAGAAGAGTACCAATAGTCAAATGGTGATGCGAGTCGCATAGAGGAACACCCAGCATAGCATTTACGACCCGAGAAAAGAAGTACCGAGTATAAGAACCGTATTTTGCAAGAGTGGGAGAGGCTGAAGAGGTCCTCGGGCGTCGAGCGAGCTCCTCCTAACCCTTGAGGGGGATTCAATTGACGTGGCGGTAATCCAGAAGCCGGGGCTCTCGTCGGGAGGAAAGGTTTCTGGGCTCAGCGCGCGCGGATTTAGCGTTTACTATGCGCAAACGAAAGGGCGAGTGCGAGCTGTAGTAATGGCAAGGAAACAGCTGCATTCATATATGCTACTAATTACAATACTGAGGGACCTCGCAGTGGTGGCCGTTGAGCAGAAGAATAAGCAGGCATTTATGCTGGCATCCTGCTACATGGCTCATGCTGCGGAGGTTCTACCGATGGAGTGCAAGGGGCTAGCACAGGACGAAGGGCGGTTGGTCATAGGCGCGGATGCAAATGCGCACCACAATGCGTGGGAGGAGGATATACGAATGAGAGAGGCGAATATCTATTTTGTTACATCCTGCAAACCCAACATCCTGCATAGCCAACAAGGGAACTGACCCACTAAAGAGGAAAGAGAAGTGAGGAACATTTAGAAACCCTAGGTCAACGAACTATACGAAATTCCAGAAGTATGTAGAAACAAAACTGGGACAACCCAAAACGGTTGCCAATGTGGAGGAACAGGAGGAGTACAAAGATTTCCTAACAAGGACGCTTATGACTGCATATAACAGAGCTTGCCCTATAAGGAGACTTAGGGGAAAAACAAAGCCGCCAAGGTGGAGCAATTAGCTAAGTCTTCTTAAAATACAGGTTTAAGCTGGCAAAGACCGGGGAAAGCGAAGCGTGCCGGGACGAGTATAGGGATCTATTGAGGATCTAGTGAGGATCTACAAGCGGGAAATTTCCAGGGCGAAGAGAGTCTCATGGAAAAATTTCTGTGCGGACATAGAGTGCTCCAGCGAAACAGAACGGTTGAAAAAAGTCATAGCAAGAGGAAATATAGTCCAGGGACTAATAAAGAAAGAGAACCGGGAATGGTCACGTAATAGTGAGGAGTCCCTTGATGTGCTTTTCGAAACACATTTCCCAACGATAGATGATTCAGAAGAGCCAGCACTCACACCTCGCTCACGGGGCAAGCGGGAAAGGCGTGGGTTCAAGCGCGGGGCTCGAAGACTATTTGTAGGTCTTACAACCTTAGACTAACAAAGTTGATTCTATCATAAAAAGAGAGGACTGTAGTCTCGTTACGGGTATTCTGACTGAGCACTGCCGTCTGGCGTCACGTGCCTTTAAATTAGGCTTCATCAGTGATAGCAGATGTAAGAAGTGCGGGTTGGAGGAGGAAACGGTCGAGCACGTTTTGTGCTTGTGCCCCGCTCTTGCGAGATGTCAGGACTAGAAGCAGCAAATGGCATAGATCCTGGAAAGCATCTAGTATTTGCCAAGAGAACGGAGTTATTTTATAACATTGGTCCTTATTTTTGTCAGTTTGGTCGTTAAATAAACTTCTAGTAATAATACGGACTCATTCAGTCTATGTGAGGTCCTCATGGACAGGCCAGTTTAACCTAACCTAACACTTGTAATCGAGTCGAGAATGATGACGAGAACTATTGGAAATTCAAATTCACATTAGGATCCGCTTAGATAAATACATTAGAGTGCGATTGGAGAACGTTATACTTCTCCAGTGTTTCTCGAGTCGTGCTCTAACATAGAGATTCGAGAACAGGGGTAGTTTCGTAATCTTTATAGTGGTCACACCTAATGGTAGAGCGAAGCGCAACAACAAATTAATACTCAATTTATCGAAGAGGACGTTATGCATAAATGTAGTTGTTATGTAATTATGTGTAGCCCCGTCTTAACTTATTTTCGCAGACACCTAATTTGGAATGTATGATGTTCTTTGTCATCATTATAAAGCATTTACACTGGCGGTTTCAAATTAAAAATTAAAAACAAAAAAAGATTGCAAACTAAGACTTATTTTTGTATGTAAAAGGCAGGCGGAGCTAAGTAACAGGCGAAAATAATATTTTATAAACTAGGTATAAAATTTAGTAAGTAATAATAAAAACAAAATTTAACAAGTACTTTGTATATAAAAAACGAAACCACACAAACTTGGCATTAAATAAGGCAATTGGTCTTAAAGAGCCATAAACGATTTTACCTCTTTTTTTTATTAGTTGAGCTGATTCGTTATAAAATATGTGACTTAAATTAATATGCGACTTTTCAAACTCACTTGTAAAAGTCATTAGTTGACTTTCTTAACACTTAAATACATAAAAGCAATAGAAATATGTGCAAACTAGCACCACAATAAAAAAAGCACAAACAACCACAATTAAACCGACAATTCAAATAAGCAAACCCTTTTTCAACTCTTCCAACACGCGCTCCGTTTTCCGGCGGAAAGAACATAGAGATGACATTGTGCTAGTGATGCCCGACTTTATTTGAATGAGTAATGTTCGGAGATGCCAGATTTTTTGTAACAGTGTTGGCCAAACTCTTAGATTCAAATTTGTATCATGAGAACATTCCTCCTATTAGACATTACTTTGATACAGGGATGCACCTTAACGTTAAGCTAATCGTTTATCAAAAAATTTCCACCGTTTCCGTTGAAACACTTCGAAATATTATCGATAAAGAAATTATCAAAATAAATTGTATCTCGTTTTTAACCGAAACGAAAAGATTTCGTTAACGTTAAAAACGTTAACAAAAACGTGATACTTTATGTTTGAATTGTGCTGGCAATGCTACAGCCATGGTGAAGCCGTAAGGTGGCAACAACGAGCGCACATACACACACAAACTCTATGTAATTTGTTTGTGTAATTCGTTGGTGGTAATGTCAAAAATACTCTGAGAAATGTTCGTACTGTCAAAATTCAAGAGAAAAGTTGCAATCAGCTTGGCTAATGCTTTCACCTTTAATGACTCCGCCATCAATCAGCTTTGCCAGCATAGTTTGAAATTAATAATCAACATAAACGATTTGATTTCGTTTTGATATGGCAGAAAACGAAACGAAATCATTTCGTTAATTTGACGATCTTAACGTTAATAAACGAAACGAAATGAGTTCGTTTCGTTTATTAACGTTGATTATCGTAACGAAATGATATCGTTTCGTTGGTTAAGCATGCCTGCTTTGATACCAATTAGAGCCTACGATTTCTCGAACATGTTCGAGAAGAGATTTCCCACGAGTCTCGCCTTCTCGCGAGATTCTCGAATCTCGAATTACTCGTAAGGCTCGCGAGATTCGCCGTGCCGTGTTCTTGGTGTCTCATTGAAAAATAAAATATTGCGAACAAAATTATATGTATAATAAATATTGTGACGAATATTAGTGACACTAAGTGATACTCACATCACTAGTCTGATGCTAAATAAATGAAGCCACATAAAGCAGGTAGTCACTTGTATCTGCATAAACGAATCAATCATTATGTCTACACATATGTACGTACACGCAGCGGAGAGAGACGCACAAACACATGCATATATCTCATCTGAGATGCTCCCAAAAGTAGGAAATTATCTGTGGAAGTATCACTCACATATACACGCGCATATGAGAAGTTATAACGTGCATCTGTAGTTATGTTATAGCTGGTAATTTTATAGCTGGTAAACAAGTGGCAAATTCTAGAAATAGAAACGCCTATAAATACGTCAACAAGGAAACCAAAAAGTATAAAAGCAGCAGCAGCTGAGGCACGACGTATCAGTTTGATTTAAGCACGCTATCTGTCGAGCAGTAGAAGTGTAATTGTGAAGTACTTTAATAAAGGCCATTTTACATTATTGAATAGTAGAGTTATTTATTCAACAGTTTTGTGATTCGAACGTTAGTAGAAGGTTGCAAATAAGCGGAATTTCCCAAAATTCGTTACAATATGTTTTGAGTTAAATGTCATAGGAAGCAATATAATCAATGAAAACGTCACAAGAAACAAAACCAAGTGTATAAATACTGTCCATACAGCGATTAAGTAAGAATGTCGAGAAGCTCGCAAAATTTACAAGTACTTCGAAACACGAGAATCTCGCGAGAAGTCAAGTTCTCGATTTCTCGGGTCTCGAAAATCTCCCTTGTGTTCAAGAAGAAATCGTAAAATCCACTACCAATTGTATTAAAATAATTTTGAACACAGATATTTATTTGCAGCCGGTGCTGATTCAGTCGGCACCACATAGAAAAGTGATTACCATTCTCCAACATTACTCAAGCTAATAAACCAACTAAGGCTAAGACAAAAGAAATGCTCTTATTATGAGGGCTAAAATATATTAGAAAAGCAATTGCTATTATAATGGAACTATCCTATAAAGGCAAATTTCTAGTACAGTGATTTTGTAGTGATTTTGCAATTTTCTACAAGATTTATGACTGAATGCTTGTTCACCAGAGCTAGTTGAAAGTTATAACCAACATTTAGAGTTTAAATCTTGCCTTAGCCCAAATATTATGTATGACATGTATGCATAATCAAAGTTTAAGCGTTTCCATAACGAAGAAGATTACTCGGACAAGCATAAAGTTGATGGTCTCTTATTATAATAAAAATAGAGAGATTCGATTATTTGTGTTTGGTTAACATTTCGTTGGACTTAACGAATTTAAGGCATCTCATTAAAAATATGTAATATTGATTTAAGATGGCGTTAACTTCCTAGGAACAAATACAAATTATGTTAGTAATTTATAAAATCAGTCATATTTCAAAGTTTAATCATATTTTTAAATATTTTTGTGCCCAACTTCAATCCCTGTAGAGTTCAGCAGGTATTATATTGCTCTCATATAGGAATTTAGAGTATTAAGATCGATAATTGGAAAGGCAGGTTATTACAGCTCTTACTGATAGTTGGGATGGCCCATACCCAGAGTATTCTCGAGTATATGTATGAAGTATTACAATGTATCCAAATACTGGACCACGAAAACGACCACCAAAATTTTGTATTGAAGAGCGTAGCTAAGATCATTTTGTACAAGAACAAGATTGATATTTTTTGTGTAAAACCGTCTGAAAAGGTGTTCAAGATGGCATTTGATAATACTTTGACATCGTTTTGACAGGGCTTTCTATATGGTGGCCGGCTATCTTCACCCTACGGCGCTAGGTAAAATTTTGATAATTACGATTGTGTGCCTCATTTTTTTTTTCAAAAACCGTTATTAATAGAAGCTTTGCTCAACAGCACCAACAAAACGAACAAACAAATCTTAAAGGGAAAGCGTGCAAAAAAGTTAAGTGTAACAAGAAATAGGGCCTTCGAGCGTGTTTATCGATAATGTTCCTTAAAAATTTTATGCTGAGCCAAAATAAGAAATGAAAACCTAAAGCTGTTGTCCCACAGCATTTGGTTGTTGCCGGTAACTGTGATTTGATTTCCATGTAAAATCGTAACTGTAATGCCAGATTTGCATAGAACGTTTTGTTGCGTTGCTTCACCTAACAGATAAGTTTAATGTACGGTCGTACATATAACTTGCTACCAAAATTTTTTGAATGTAAAACGAGGCAAAATGTTCAGACATTTTTATATTATTGCGCTTTCAAAATGTCAAATCGAAGAAACGCGACAAAAGTTCCATGTCACGTATTATCAGAATATGACAATGAGCTGTCTTAAAACGCTTCTTGTATTAACTTCGTCGTTTTTATTAGATGTTTTTCTGACTTCTGAGGGTTTTATAATCTTTTGATAGATATTTTGGGTTTAAATTATTTTTTTTTTTTTGTTATTTTATATAAATTTTAATGGTACAACCTCCAAGTAAGAAAAAAGCATTAAACATAAGGTGTTATGGATTCGCATAAGATTATCCCTGTACTTAAAGAAACGGTTTTAAAACGGGTACCAACTTATCAAGAAAATTTTACTAGAACCAAGCAAAATATTGAAGTTTCAAATTAGTTATACCTACTGAGCACCGGTAAAAAAATAAGTATGTGCGCACGTAGACGTTTGTAAAAAAAAATAAGCATAGTATATGTAAAATATAGTTCGGTGAGTGATTTTGAAAGTTATTGATTGTACTGGCCATTTAAAAAAAAATACTACAATCAACTATAACATGTAAGGACTTTATAAAAAAATAAAACTTAATTGGTTTGAATAAGCGTTGAATTGAAAGCTTTCAAAAATGAAAAGTAAATAAAAAATATAAGAGGTTTTATCAACGTTATTAAATGATTTCCAAAAAAGTTGTCTGTAAAAAGAGATCAATTGTTTGTACCCGAATAGTAGTATTTTTGTGGTAGTAGAAATTGTTTGTGCAGTTTACCAATGTTCAATAAACCGCTATTATTAAAATATACATATATAAATATAAACAAAAACTATAAAACAACAAAGGATTTGTTGATGGTGTAGCGTAATTGTAAATCTGTCAATGTTTTGCTCAATTCAATAGTTATGTACTGACTACTAATAGAAATACAAAGAAATTTTTTAACGAATCCTTGATGAAAGACAAACGAATTAAAGTAAAAAACTAAGAGCTTCATTCTGTATTGCGAACGATAGAACAGACGAACGAATCACCACCAAGCGATTTTGTCTAGCAATAGTATTTTCTATCATTTTCGATCTGCCTTTAAGGTGTAATTAATGGTGACTTATAACCACAAAACCATAACCAGATAAAACAGCTGATCGAACCTACCTTATGGAAATGGTGCCATACCATAACGCTAACGCCATAACCATACCATAGCCAACCAATTGGCTTTTGGTTTTTCGCCATATCCGCAACCTAAAAATATTTGAATTGGTGAATTCAATAACTTTTTGTAGATTTTACTCATTGTTTTGGATACGTTTTGACTAAGACTTTGACTTTGACTTATTTTTGTGGAATATGTTTGTAATTTTTTGCGTTTTCTTCATTTTTATGAAATTTTCACGATTTTTAGGTTAAGGTGCCATTAATCGATCACATTGGAGATATATATGGATATGGGTATGGTTACGCCTACGGCGTTAGGGTTAAGGAAGTTTAATTTGGCCTTTACGTTTCTTATGTTATGTCAAACAGAAAGACAAAACCAACTGTCAAATGATATGTTGCCATTACGGCTGATTACGTTCAACACGGCGTCTACAGACCACAACCACAATAAAGCAAAGCTTGACAACAACCGTGGCCAAGCATTGGCTTCTTAATTACTTTAAAAGCGGCAACCATCAATATAAATTACAGCAAAGAATAGCGAAAAATTTAGAAAAAAATATTAATTATGTTTAAAAAACGCCCAAAAGAATGATTTTAGCTTTTATTATCTATTATTTACTTCTATTTTAGTTTTTATTGACAAAATAAAAAGGACGCCACTCACTATCGCTTCCCAAAAATAGAATTAGGCTTAATCTGGCTACAACGGCTTTCGTAATTGATTGTCGTGCCGCTCTGTCGCGCCGAAAATAACGACTCTAATAAGAACATGTGTAAAAATAATATGACAGATGTGGCGGCTACACCGCCGTCGTGAATGTAATCAGCCTTATTGTTTAACATAATGCAAATACACAAGCGATACATCTCTGAGGCGAAACTCACGTTCGTTTCGCAAAAGAGAATAAGGCCTTAAAGGGCCAGTTAAATTTCCTTGACCCTAACGCCATAGTCGTAACCATACCCACAACCATCTCCATTGTGATCGATTAATGGTGCCATACCCTTAAACAACTGACATTTTCATAAAAATGAGGAAAACGCAATTACAAACATATTCCACAAACAATAAGTCTCTTAGTCAAAACGTATCCAAAACAATAAATAAAATATACAAAAAGTTAAAAAATTCACCAACTCAAATATTCCTAGGTTACGGATATGGTGAAAAACCAAAATCCAATTAGTTGGCTATGATATGGTTATGGCTTTAGCTTTATGGTATGGAACCATTAATCGATTACATTGATTTCCATAAGGTTGGTTCGATCAGCTGTTTTATCTGGTTATGGCTAAGTCACCATTAATTGGCCCTTAAAAGCGAGTCTACACTCAAAAAAAAAAGTATCACTATTAATTTAATACACGATGTGCAAAAATGAAACTATAAACGGTATCATTTTCGTGGTATCAATGCAACGATAAATATTATATAAAGTATAATTAAAAGTATCAATTTTGTATCTTGACTATTGATTTGCCCATGGAAAATATTTGTTTCGCCCTTAAAATATATCAAAATGATACCTGTATAAATTTCCTAGTTTCAGTATGATAACATTTAATACTAGATTGATTATAAAACGCATTACATTTGTATGTAGTCTATTAACTTGACAAATACAAGTATCAAACTAATATTTCGAAAATGTCAATAATCATTGATGACGAAAAAAAGATAAGCAAAAATTGCACATTGATGCCTAGATGGCATCGTCTTGATGATAATTTTTTTTTGAGTGTATAAAGTATTACTTAGTGCAAAATAAAAACATAATGAACAAACCAAAATATATGTAATACTTGCAAAATCAATAACAAAAATACTCAGTTGAGTAATTTTTATCAAACCAAAAGATATTTTATGTTCTAAAAGAGCTACAATAGGAAAAAAACGGAAACGGCTAAAGTTTCTATAAAATGTAATGTTAAATAAATGAAATGGAAAATGTAAAAAAAAAAACAACTGCAGTAATTACAGACAACACAATTACTGTAGAATAAATAACAGAATATTTATAGCTACTTATATTTGCAAATATAAAAAAAAATCGATAATTTAGGATTAAAAGTCAACAAGGAAAGATCTAAATTAGCAATAATTATTTACGAAGTAATCATGTATTTATGATAATTGTAATGAAAATATATGAAAATGCTAATTTAAATAAAACTTAGAAATGACAAACGGACACACACAAAAGTAATTCTAAATGTTAACTGTTGGTAGATGACTTTAGGCTAAGTAAACGATCAAAAGAAGAACTAAAACAATTAAGCGCAAGGATAATGCGAGTTAAAATGGCAATTATATATACATAAAAAAATAAATGTTAATGCATAAAATAGTTATTAAAAGGAAAAAACAAAGAAAGTCAGCTGCGCGTAGAATCAGAAAAAAATATTTGTAACTGATTTAATTATAAAAAAATACAAAAAACATACAAGTCCTTTTTTTATTCATGGGTTAACCTAGTAAGTATAATGATAAGTATTAATATGTATGTAAAATTATTTTGTTCTTTCCATGATTTTTGTACAGAATTCTGAATTGTAATTGAATTCTGAAGAGACTCACATCGCCCGATTTTTTAAATTCATTAATTTAAACAATTTGTTGCAAAATTACCTCTTTTTGTAGAACTTTATATAATATATATGCATTTGTGTAATCTTTTCGTGACCATAAAGTTTTTACCCAATACTTAATCGTGTGAAATTAAAGAGATCCGAGGCATTACTAATTTGAGATTTGATATTAATTTCACAAAATTCATTTGTTTAAACAATTGGATGAACAGAATTCTGCAAAATTTTTTTTGTACAAAATAAGTGACAAATTAAAATTTTATGGAAAAAGTGTGTTCGAAAAAGTAGTTTCCTTTTTTTAAAAAATATAATTATTTATAAACAAATTATTAAACAAATAGTTTTGCAATTTTAACAAACCACTTAACATCTGGCGGCCACCGTGGTGTGATAGTAGCGTGCTCCGCCTGCCACACCGTATGCCCTGGGTTCGCCCCCCGGGCAAAGCAACATCAAAATTTTAGAAATAAGGTTTTTCAATTAGAAGAAAAATTTTCTAAGCGCGGTCGCCCCTCGGCAGTGTTTGGCAAGCGCTCCGGGTGTATTTCTGCCATGAAAAGCTCTCAGTGAAAACTCATCTGCCTTGCAGATGCCGGTCGGAGTCGGCATAAAACATGTAGGTCCCGTCCGGCCAATTTGTAGGGAAAATCAAGAGGAGCACGACGCAAATTGGAGGTTATCGCGCCTTATATTTATTTTTTACTTAACATCTGTACGAAAATAAATAATAATATACCCATAAAATACATATATTTACTAAGGGGATTTGTGATTTATTGAATTCAAATGTTACTAAAAGATTTGCAAAATGAATTTGTTTAAATAAATTAACAATTTATTTAAATAAATTTTACAAAAATTCACTTTTTTAGCAAAATTAATGCCAAATTTAAATTTTACGGAAAAAGTAAGTTTTAAATGAAAAGTTTTAAAGTCAAACTTTGACCTTAATAAAATATTTTTAGAACATACTGTATCCCAGAATAATGAAGAAATATTTCAATTTAGTTTAATTTTAATAAGTTCATTAATTTTTAAACGATTTTATTTAGCTTGACTTGACAGGCAGGCCACACGGCCGCATGCACGGCCGTTGTGAACGAATTTTGTAATTGAAATTTAAGTAACTTCCCGATAAGCTACAAGCTTGAAACTTGGAATATAGTTCAGAACCCGATGACAATGCAATAATAGGGAAAAAATCGCCGCTAGGTGGTGCAAGGATCTATATATTCTCAAAAATCGTATTTGTGGTTCGATTTGGCTCATATTTGGAACACATAATACATACAAGAATAAAAAGCGACCTATGAAAAAAATCGCCGCTAGGTGGCACAAAGATCGAGATTTTCAAAAAATCGTATGTGTGGTCCGATTTGGCCCATATTTAGAACACATAATACATAAAAGAATAGAAAACGACCTATGATGTCCGATTTGGCTCATATTTCGAACAAATATTACATACAGTCCGGTAGAAAATAGTTTGGAGTTGGAGGGGGGAAAAGCATACGTGGCGCAGAGTCGAGTAAAGTCTTTGGAGGGATTATGTATTGAGGACTTAGATTGTAACAAATTGTCAGGAAAGAGTCCTTGTAATAATGAGTCACTAATTGAACTAAATAGAATGAGAAATATTAGGCAATTAAATAAAGACTAAAAACTTGAGAATAAAATAATTTAAAAAAATGTTTAAGTGAAACGCATGTAAACTTGTAAGGTGTAAAATTATATCCATTTGCACACGCTGTTGTTGATAAACTTGATTGTTTATCAGCTGTATTATTGCCAAACAAATTTTTTTGATTGTTATACAAATTAAAAAATGCCAAGATTAAGTGAAAAATCAAAACTAAAACGCCTTTATTTGCTGATGTTGGAGATTTCTGATGAAAATGCCTGCTGTAATGTCTGCAAGGTTGCATTCCATTGAGTTTACCGCATTTACACAATGAAATGTGCTCGTAAATTTATAGAAATTGTGTAAATGATTTCTCATACAAAATTTGACAGCTCGTTTACGCACTAGATAAATTTATACGGTTACGCACTTTATAAGGCGTTTATACGGTTACATGAGCCCCTATTTCACGCGCCCAACGCTTTTATTTAATTGTCTGATCAACGCCATAGATTGATGAGGAGTATGATGACTAGTACCTAGGACCTACCTAATTATTTTCTAGCTTTTATTATTATTATTTGATATAAGTATTGTTTTCAATAAAACCGTTTGACTTAAATTTTTTTTAATTATTTTATTTTACTATTTAAGTTGGTTATAATGTGAATAACCACTACTTTGTTATTTCTTTGAGGTTAAAGTCAACATTTGATTTTAAGAAAATATTTTTACAACAGATTTAAGTTATATGCATGAAAATAATGTAGGTATTTGGTATATATTTTTTTAGGTTAAGCTGGAAATAAGCTTCATCTAGTGACTCTAAATTGGAGTTCCTTGGGTCAAGATACAGGATAGAAAGTAAATGCATGGTCGATTAGGAATTTCTTTTGTATGTTTATACAATGCGAAAGATTTTAAGCAAAAATTTATTTGATTTTAACGAGTTTATTATTTGAAAATCCGATCATTATGAGTGTGAGTTCGGATTTAGCGGGTCAAATCATAAATTTTCTATTTTATTCATTGATCAACATATCTTTAGCTGCCTTAAAGGAAGTTTTGTATTTTTCATTTTACATCTTAAAGAAGCAATATATGGATCTGATGAAAGTAATAACTTGTGAATCAAGTCGGTATTTGTATAAATTCTGCCACACTTTTGTGTATTAAGCTTTCGGAAATGTTTAAAGTCTTTATTGCGAGATTCCTGTGCTTCCTCAGACATTAAACCAATCGGTATAAGTGAAAAGCTATTGATTACACTGGTCAACAAAATTTTTAACATGGGTCGTGCGTATATTTTTTTTATTGCTTTTGCACCCAAAAATAAGAATATGAACATAAAAAAGTTTTTGATTTGGTTTTGTTCGAAAAAAATGAGAAAAACGAAAAACATGAAAATTCATCAAAATTTGACATAGATGTGATTTATTCTAGTATAAAAATCAATTTAAGGTTTATTCTTATAAATTTAGTTTTAAAATACAGTTTAAATGTTTAAAAATGCTTTTTCCTGCTTTTCCTGCCATATTCGGTAACATTTTCTCTTACTAACGTCCAAATATAGTCCCCCATCATGCTTTCCGTATACTGGCCTTGGTAGCGTTTCTCAAACTACATTATATCTTGATGGAATCGCTCCCCGTGTTCTTCTGAATAAGCTCCCATATTATCTTTGAATTTATCCAGATGTGAATGTAACATGTGCATCTTTAGCCACATTCTACATGCGATGGCGGAAAAATTCGTAATCATGCCAGTTATCAGCTCATCATAATTTTCATCCCTATGATTTCCAAGAAAGCCATGAACTACTGCCTTAAAACTGTTCCACGCTAGTTTCTCCTCATTGCTAAGTAGGTCCGGGAAAATATCGCAGTTCATAATTTTTTTTATTTGAGGGCCAACAAAGACTCCAGCTTTAATTTTCGCCTCTGACAGCTTTGGAAAAAAAGTCTGCAAATATTTGAAAGCTTTAGACTCAATATTAAGAGCCTTCACAAATTGTTTAATAAGGCCCAATTTAATGTGCAATGGCGGCATCAATATATTTTTAGGATCGACAATTCCTTCATGTTTAATATTAAATCTTCCCACTCCATACTCAGTACGTTCAGGCCAATGTTTTTAGCGATAGTGGGCGGCATCATTTTTGCTATCCCATAGGCAAAGATAACAGGAGTGTTTGGTATATCCACCTTGCATTCCAGTAAAAAAAAACAAACCATCTTAAAGTCTCCAATAACTTCCCACTTGTATTCCGTATATTTGTTTGCAGTTAATAGCATTTCAATACTGTCATAATTTTCTTTGAGATGTATGGAATGTGCCAGTGGAATAGATGGAAATGTGTTCCCATTGTGTAGTAGAACTGCTTTTAGACTTTTTGTTGAGCTGTCGATAAAGAGGCGCCATTCATTTGTATTACAAGGAATACTAATTGCTTCAAATAAACCTTTCACGTCATAGCAAAAACAGAGTCCATCTTCCTTACTGTAGAAACGAGAAAATTCTTCATGACGCTTTCTTTGCCAAGATATTCGAACATCAGAAGTAAGTAAATTTCGTTGTTTAAGCCGCGATGCCAATAACTCTGGTAGATTTAAGTCTCTTATTAAGTCATTGAGATCTTCAGAGTTGATGAGATGTGGTATTCCTGGTTCAAATTGAGGAACAAATTCGGAATGTACGGATGCAGATGAACTCGGTATTTGCAAGCTGCCTTGAGGGAATATTTGCTTTTCCAACACAGGTGGATCAGGTACAGGATTTTGTTCCGAATGTGGTACTGGAGCGGATGTCGATGGTAGTTCCGGATATATTGTTATCCTTAAACGTTCATGGCTCTTTTCTCACCCTGGTACCAAACTATAATAAAACGTAAAGCATTTCATAACAATTTCAGTTATTATGCAATTATATATATGTAGATATATGTATATATATATGAAACAGTTAGTAAATAAAAAAAGAGAAAATAAACTTACGCTCCAGAATGCTTCTGCAAGAGTTACATGAAACATGTGGAGCCCATTTTTTGCCCTGGTTATTAACAGGTAGACCGAAGTAGGCTAGGTAGGTCTCGCAAATCCTTGTGTTTCTAGTTAAATCAAACTTTTTTTGATCGCGGGTTCGAATCGAGCTCAAGGCCTAACAATAATTTTTTATCATTATGATTGTTATGATAAATTTTTTCTTAATTGAAAAAATTTTTAAATTAGAATAGAAGAAAGAAAAAATTTAGACAACTGCCAAAGCTCGTTGTATAGATCCATTTCGGGAACTGTTAAATTCCTTCATCGGCTACGTTTAGGCGCCGCTGCTATAACCATTCAGCCATCACAGCGGTTTTTTGTTTGTCTTCATTAATCCTACTTCTATTCTAGTTCGTGCCAATTGATATTCACAACACTGCGACATCTAATGCAGAATGGATGTGAAAATTGGACTTGTTTGATGGCAATGCTGCCATAGTGTCATATTTTATTAACACTTTTTTCCCGTGCTCTGGGATGTATTAACAATTTTTTTGTTATATCGGCCTACTGATTTGTAAGATCGCGGGTTCGAATCGAGCTCAAGGCCTAAAAATAATTTTTTATCATTTTTTTATCATTATTATTGTTATGATAAATTTTTTCTTAATTGAAAAAATGTTTAAATTAGAATAGAAGAAAGAAAAAAATCAGTACAGTACAGTACGATATAACAACAAAAATTTTTAATACATCCCAGAGCACGGGGAAAAAAGTGTCAATAAAATATGACACTATGGCAGCATTGCCATCAAACAAGTCCAATTTTCACATCCATTCTGCAACAGATGTCGCAGTGTTGTGAATATCAATTGGCACGAACTAGAATAGAAGTAGGATTAATGAAGACAAACAAAAAACCGCTGTGATGGTTGAATGGTTATAGCAGCGGCGCCTAAACGTTGCCGATGAAGGAATTTAGCAGTTCCCGAAATGGATCTATACAACGAGCTTTGGCAGTTGTCTAAATTTTTTCTTTCTTCTATTTTAATTTAAAAAATTTTTCAATTAAGAAAAAATGCATCATAATAATAATAATGATAAAAAATTATTGTTAGGTCTAGAGCTCGATTCGAACCCGCGATCTTACAAATCAGTCGGCCGATATAACAACAAAATTTTTTTGTCTTCTTTTAATACATTCGCCACATATATAGCAAAACGAATTAGCCGCTCGTTTACAACTTCTCGAAGACATCATTCCTCTGTGATATGCAAAAACATAGTGTCGCCCACAACGAGTGACCCAAGAAACTACAACTTCTTAAAAAAAATTTTACTTACAAAAACGCTATCAGGTAGCTGGCATACTCTATTGCTAGGCCTGCCAATCCGTCAATAAAAGTTTCGATGAGTTTCTTAATATGTACTTAACGAATTGCCAAATCTACCTAAAATCATGTGTATCTGGGACCTTTTATCTCCTTTTTACTGTTTCCCAGCCACATTTTTTGGTTTTTTTTAAGATGAGTATGTTGTGCTTTAAGTAGATCTTTTTTCGATGCATCGCTGCATCAGATAGCTACCCGCCGCCCTCTATCGACCGAAATAGCGCGAAAGGACCTACATTAGCCTGGTGCAAAAATGCATAATTTTTAAATCGCTATAACTTCTACAAAACCAAATATTTTTGATTCGTAATCGCATTTTTTTTTATAGAATTGAACATAGTAACCGAATGTATAGGGCAAAACCCATGTACAAAAAAAATTTTTTTTTTTGTTGACCTGTGTTATTTTTGCAGGCATATAGTACCAATCATATAGTTTTACATATAGTTGTACAGTTGAAGACGGGTATTTTAATATACATAAACTTTCGTACTTTCGTATTTTAGTATACAATACGGTTGTTTCGGACGAATTTGTTCGGTAAAATAAGAATTTGGTAGTTATTTTTCAAAAAAAAGAAAGTAATAATAATTTTACTAAAATTTGTTTAAAAAATTCTTAAATTATTAAGAACATACTCATTTGTTTAAATAATTTAATTTTACAAATTTTAAAGGCAATTTAAATTCAGCAAATTCTACACCTTCTTATACTATGATATTTTGTACTTATATTATTATTTATTTTCGTATGGATGTTAATTGACTGATTTATTAAAATTGCAGAACTATTTATTTAATAATTTGTTTATAAGTTATTGTATTTTAATAAACAAAACTATCATTTTGGAACTTTTTTTCTGTAAAGCCCAAATTTGGCACTTAAGTATTTAGAAAAAAAAAATTTGAAAAATATTCTTTAAAAACAAATTGTTTAAACAAATGCAAAACGAATGTCAAATTTCAATAGCAATACCTACTATCTCTTAAAGTGTATATCATTCTCTTAAGTATTGAGCAAAAGTTGTATGTCACGAAAGTGTTAAATAAATACGTATTATAATATAAAGTTCTGCAAAGAATAGGCTATTTTGCAACAAATAGTTTAATAAACAAATTAATTTGAAGAATTAAGTGATTTGAGTCTCTTCAGAATTCAATTACGAAAATGTCTATGTAAATATTGTTGCAATGGGTTGATTTTTCGAACCTGTAAATGGTTTTGAATGAAATTAGTGCTTAATCCCCAATGTGCGTCAATGAAGAAGCCACGCCTCGTGTACATCTTCCCAAAGACGAAATAAACCTAAATCTGTAGGTCAATTCACTAACTTTTAAAGTTATTCGTTGTCATTAATTTAACTTGGCAATAATTTTTTCACATTTATAATTCACAAACTTGTATCACCTTTATATAACTTCTAAATTTGATAATGCAAACTTAGCCTTTATCCTTGTCGTCTTCAAAAGCGAGAATTTATCACCGTTTCAGTTGGTGTTGTTAACGCTTTTGTTGAAATGTGCTAAAACCCACTTTTTGTAATTAAACAAGTAAGGAAGGCTAAGTTCGGGTGTAGCCGAACATTACATACTCAGTTGAGAGCTATGGAGACAAAATAAGGGAAAATCACCATGAACCTAGGGTAACCCTGGAATTTGTTTGTATGACATTGTATCAAATGGAAGGTATTAAAGAGTACTTTGAGAGCGAGTGGGCCATAGTTCTATAGATGGACGCCATTTAGGGATATCGCCATAAAGGTGAGCCAGGGCTGACTCTAGAATTTGTTTGTACGATATGGGTATCAAATGAAAGGTGTTAATGAGTATTTTAAAAGGAAGTGGGCCTTAGTTCTATAGGTCGCCTTTTCGAGAAATCGCCATAAAGGTGGGCCAGGGGTGACTCTAGAATGCGTTTGTACAATATGGGTATCAAACGAAAGGTGTTAATATGTATTTTAAAAGGGAGTGGGCCTTAGTTCAATGGGCGGACGCCTTTTCGAGATATCGCCATAAAGGTGAGCCAGGGCTGACTCTAGAATTTGTTTGTACGATATGGTTATCAAATGAAAGGTGTTAATGAGTATTTTAAAAGGGAGTGGGCCTTACTTCTATAGGTGGACGTCTTTTCGAGATATCGCCATAAAGGTGGACCAGGGGTGACTTTAGAATGCGTTTGTACAATATGGGTATCAAACGAAAGATGTTAATGTGTATTTTAAAAGGGAGTGGGCCTTAGCTCTATAGGTGGACGCCTTTTCGAGATATCTCCATAAAGGTGGACCAGGGGTGACTCTATAATGTGTTTGTACGATATGGGTATCAAATTAAATGTATTAATGAGGGTTTTAAAAGGAAGTGGTGGTAGTTGTATATGTGAAGGGGTTTTCGAGATATCGACCAAAATGTTGACCAGGGTAACCCAGACCATCATCTGTCGGGTACCGCTAATTTATTTATATATGCCATACCACGAGCAGTATCCCTGCCAAGATTCCAAGGGCTTTTGATTTCGCCCTGCATAAGTTTTTCATTTTCTTCTACTTAATATGGTAGGTGTCACAGCCACTTTACAAAGTTTTTTTCTAAAGTTATATTTTGCGTCAATAAACCAATCCAATTACCATGTTTCATCCCTTTTTTCGTATTTGGTATAGAATTATGGCATTTTTTCATTTTTCGTAATTTTCGATATCGAAATAGTGTGCGTGGTCATAGTCGGATTTCGGCCATTTTTTATACCAATACAAAGTCAGTTCAGATAATTACGTGAACTGAGTTTAGTAAAGATATATCGATTTTTGGTCAAGTTATCGTGTTAACGGCCGAGCGGAAGGACAGACGGTCGACTGTGTATAAAAACTGGGCGTGGCTTCAACCGATTTCGCCCTTTTTCACAGAAAAAAGTTATCGTCCTGGAATCTAAGCCCCTACCAAATTTCGCAAGGATTTGTAAATTTTTGTTCGACTTATGGCATTAAAAGTATGCTAGACAAATTAAATGAAAAAGGGCGGAGCCACGCCCATTTTGAAATTTTCTTTTATTTTTGTATTTTGTTGCACCATATCATTACTGGAGTTGAATGTTGACATAATTTGCTTATATACTGTAAAGATATTAACTTTTTTTTTTTAAATTTGACTTAAAAAACATTTTTTTTTAAAGTGGGCGTAGTCGTTCTCCGATTTTGCAAATTTTTATTAAGCATACATATAGTAATAGGAGTAACGTTCCTGCCAAATTTCATCATGATATCTTCAACGACTGCCAAATTACAGCTTGCAAAACTTCTAAATTACCTTCTTTTAAAAGTGGGTGGTGATACGCCCATTGTCCAAAATTTTACTAATTTTCTATTCTGCGTCATAAGTTCAACTCACCTACCAAGTTTCATCGCTTTATCCGCCTTTGGTAATGAATTATCGCACTTTTTCGATTTTTCGAAATTTTCGATATCGAAAAAGTGGGCGTGGTTATAGTCCGATATCGTTCATTTTAAATAGCGATCTGAGATGAGTGCCCAGAAACCTACATACCAAATTTCATCAAGATACCTCAAAATTTACTCAAGTTATCGTGTTAACGGATGGACGGACGGACGGACATGGCTCAATACAATTTTTTTCGATACTGATGATTTTGATATATGGAAGTCTATATCTATCTCGATTCCTTTATACCTGTACAACCAACCGTTATCCAATCAAAGTTAATATACTCTGTGAGCTCTGCTGAACTAAGTATAAAAATTTAAATTTGTGAATTACAAATGTGATAAAATTATTGCAAAGCAAAATTAGTGACAGTGAATAACTTTTCTTGATATTAGAGAAAAATTTTATAAAACAATATGAGCAAGACCCCCAGCGGGTTAGGGGGTTAGAATATACCCGCGCTAGGTATGCCTGTCGTAAGAGGCGACTAAAATACCGGATTCAAAGGTTTGTGTAGCGCAGCCCTTTCAGGTTGCCAGCGCAATACATAGCTTCTCCAAACCCAATTGTCAACCTCACCTATCCGTGGCGAATCCTGTTTCATTAACAGCCGAGGCTCTGGCGACCCCGAACTCCTCATGGATCTAGGAGGTGTGAGGGCGGGATGGCCTAGAAGTTCGCATGTGGTCATAACAAATCGTTCCCGAGATGGTCGGGCTTGGTACCGGAACGTATCGGATCTGCATCCGGCAAAGGACCACCAACTCGATAACACTCCACAAGGCCTTCGGGGAATGTCCTTATCGCTATAACAACAAAAACAATATCAGCAAGTCTCGCTAACTACAAATTCAGATGATGACAGTGTATAACGTTAAAAACGTTAGTGAATTGACGTACAGACATGATCAATGACGGTTATTGTTGTTGTTGTTGTTGTAGCAGTTGATGTTTCAACAGGGGTGGACCATAGTTAGAGGGGTGTTAGGGGCGTTGGTTCTACAATACAGTTAAAGAGATGGTTGGTGTCATGTGAGAACACATTACAATCAGGACATATATATTTTATGTCGGGGTTGATTCTGGATAGGTAAGAGTTTAACATGCTACAGTATTTAGATCGAAGTGGAGCTAGAGTGACTCGCATTTGCCTAGGCAGAGTGCATTCCTCTTCTGTTTGTTTTGGGTATTGTTCTTTGAGTACAGGATTCACCGGGTAATTCCTGGCATAGAGGTCCGACGCCTGTTTGTGAAGTTCACTGAGACCTGCTTGTGTTTTTAGCTTGTTGTTGTTGTTGTTTTAGCGATAAGGTTGCTCCCCGGTGGCTTTGGGGAGTGTTATCGATGTGATGGTCCTTTGCCGGATACAGATCCGGTACGCTCCGGTACCATAGCACCATTAAGGCGCTAGCCCGACCATCTCGGAAACGATTTATGTGGCCACATTAATGAATCTGGTATTTTAGTCGCCTCTTACGACAGCCATACCTACCGCGGGTATATTCTGATCCCCTAACCCGCTGGGGGGTGTTTTTAGCTTCATACGGCTGTATTCTAAGGTGCCGTATTTCCTCAAAATTGACTTCTTAAGCCCCTAGGCGATGTTGGTTCATCAATCAGGTGTCTGTTGGGATGCCTAGGTTTCCGGGTATTCGGCAGAGAATGTTTGGTTAGCAATTCCTTTCTCTCCCTAATGGGAAGTATTCTCCCCTTATTATGTAGATGGTGTTCTGGGGACATAAGAAGACCACCCGTGACGGTTCTGAGGGCGGTATTTTGGCAGGCCTGTAGCTTCTACCAGTGAATTTTTAGGCTTGGCGACCATATCGGAGACGCGTAGCATGCAATCGGCTAGCCAATTGCTTTGGAAGTAGTAATGAGCGTTTCTTTGTCTTTACCCCAAGTACTGCCAGCAAGAGATTTGAGGATTTTTATTGCGGCTCTGGATTTTCGGTACAATTGCGTCTGCACGCTCACCAAAATTTTAATCCTGATCAGACGTCACACCCGAGATTTTGGGGTGTAGACCAGTCGGTAGCGTGGTGCCATCGACGTGGATGTTCAAAATGGTCGACATTTGGGCGTCCATGTTGTAAATAAGGTCGCCGATGATTTAGTTGGTGATAATGTCAGGTGCGAAAAAACCGTAGAGATCAGGGAAGTAGGCGTTTATGTTGTTGCAAAGCTCATCGATCTGTGGGCCTGGGCCTGTGGCCATTATTGTGCAGTCATCAGCGTAGGAAACGATAATGACTCCTTCTGGTGGCGAAGGTAGCTTTGATATGTAGAAGTTAAACAAAAGTGGGGATAGGACACCACCCTATGGCACCCCTTGTTTAATTATTCTTGGTTTCGATGTTGCGTTCCTAAATTGCACCGATGCCTGCCGATCACTCAGATAATTTGCGGTCGACCTTTTAAGACTTGGGGGAAGGGTAGACCCTTCCAGGTCTTGCAGTTATGTGCCATGGTTGACATATCAAAAGCTTTTGATCGGTCTAGCGCTACGAGTAGGTACTGTTCTATGGTCGGGGTTTTGTTTTAAACCGCAATTTATTTGGGTGCTAATGGTATTTAGCGCGGTGGTTGTGCTATGTAGTTTTCTGAAGCCATGCTGATGATAGGCGAGTTGAAAATTTGCTTTAAAGTAGGGGAGCAGAATGATTTCAAGTGTCTTGGCTACTGGCGTTAGGAGAGATATCGGGCGATAAGCGGGACCACCTTTGCCACTTTCCATTTATTCGGCGATGACAAAGGTGGAAAGGGACAGGTTGAAGACATGTGCTAAATATTTCAAACCCTCTTTACCTAGGCGTTTAAGCATCGGCATGGTTTACCATGACCGATGGTATCCTCAACCTCTTTGGTGGTGATGGTAATTGGGGACGTGCTGAATTTCTGTTTATGTGCGCGTCTGTTGGCCCACCGTCTAACTTTGTCAACGGTAGAATGCATTATATATTGTCCGCAAAAAGCGCTCACCCTATTTTATGCGTCCGACAGCTCTTTATCGCCAAAAGCATTGTCATTGTGCTTAGACGGATTCGATAGGGACTTTACAGTGGAGCAGAGAGGTTACAACCACTTAGAGGCTCCTCCCATTTCGCCCGCTTGTGTTCATCCACAAGCAATCTGATGGGTTGGTTTATATCCGTTATTTGGGGGTCGCCAGGATCGAGCTGTCTTATAAGGTCTCGTTCGCTCGCTAAATTTGAGGCCTCCGCCGGAAAATGAGGCCACATTTCGGGAATTCTTCCGGCGGGAATAAAACGAGCAGAGACGGTTTCAATGACCTTGCGGAAAGTACGCTCCCCTAGGCGAGCATCAGTCGGGATAGGGAGGGCAGCAAAGCAACTTTCTGTAAAGGATTTGTACACATCCCACTTCCCTTTTTTAAAGTTTACGAAAGTGCGTTTTTCGGTGACGATGAAGTCGGCGGTTCGCTCAAGCGAAATAAGTATAGGCAGGTGACCAGATGCCAATGTTACCATCGGCTGCCAGTTGGCGCAGTTTACGAGTCCTGCACACACAATTGATATATCTAGCGAACTGTGACAGCTTCCTACGTGTGGGGGCGTCTCCGTTTGTTGTGCAGAACGTCGTTTATTCTATTTGATCCGCCAATATCTCACCCCTGCTGTCCGCATGCAGGTTTGAATGCCATAGATCGTGATGGGCATTGAAATCGCCTAAGATAATGGGATTATTGCGAGTATTAGGGGTCTTATATTAGGGTGGTATCCACTGGGTCCACAGGTGGCATGAGGGATGTAGATGTTGATGATTTCTAGGTTTACATCGCCCGACAGATAAGCCGTGACGTTCTAAGACACTGCACAGAGTGGTGTATGATAAACGCGAGGCCGCCTCCATATCCGCTCTCACGATCTTTTCTGCGGACATTATACACAGAACAAGTCTGCAGAGCAGATCTTGCTGTGAGTTTAGTCTCTTGAATCCATTACAGTTTAACTGCAGAATTCTGAAGTGCAACGGGGGAGACGTCGTCACGCTGGGAGTAAGTGACGGGTGATTACGCATGAGTTATGGGAGGCTAGGACGCAATTGCTGTTGTGGCCCTAGGACTGGACATACCTGGGTAAGCATTGGGGTACCCGGTGTAGCTAGGTTTGCGGCAACATGGCGCAGTGAAGCCCGTCGGGGGTTGCCGTCGCGGAGACCAGGACATCTAAGAAAGTGGCACCGTCCATGGCAGAAGCTGCATTGTGCGGATGACGCAAACATATATATTGTGTGCTGGCAAACGGAGCAAAAGGTGGTAGGGACTAAGAGTATGTTTCCCTGACCTACGCGGTTGTTGCCGGAAAAGAGTGGGAATAAGACGGGGGCGGGGATGATGCTCGGCATTGCTACCGACTCTACTACGGAGATTGTAGTTATGAGTGGGAGCGGCCGTATGAGCTGGTGGGACCGTAGGCCCGGGCAGAAGCGGGTACTTGTTGTGGCTTGTTAAGCAGGGGGCCCTGAGGCGTAGACTACGGGACGCCCTTGGGCGTGAAAAGCAAGGAGCCACAAAAGATTTATAAAAGTTCCGAGGACCTCGGGTATTGGGATCTAGCCTAGAACAACTTTCCGATGCAACCATCCCTTGCACGTGATACCCTTACAAGAGTATGACCGTCCTAAAAAGATTCTTTTCCGGCAAACGTAGCAAAACCATTTCTCAGGACCGGGGTCAGGGGAAGGACACGAATTGAGTGCGATACCTTCCCGGAGCAGGAGAGTATGGCGCAGTCCCGCTGCAAGAAGCTGCTGGGAGGATGACTATTTGTGGGAGGGACGCAACAAATTAAATGGGGTACACTGAAATGACAGCTCTATGGAGTGTCAAATACTGTAGTTGTGATTTATGCGATAGTTTCATATATTTTGACAGAGTTGCCTCATTTTGTCAATTTCAAATAAAAGCTGAGGGAAAAGTTAAAATGAAGTTAGTGAATCGAGGGGGTATCATGCAATTTATATGCCTTAGCGTTCAAAATCACGAATGCGAGAGCGGTTAAAGTTAGTAAATTCGCCTACTGGGGCCCACATAGGTCGTAACTCCCCCAAAACCTCATTGAGGGTGATCTATTCCGATGTTCGGTAAAGTAGCCGTGTATTTTTTACATCTATGTACATCTCCATTTGCGGGTAAACAACGCTTATAAGCACTTAGATAATGTTTAGAAGTCCCTTCTAGCGGCAATTATTGAAGACTCGTGGCGGTTGTTAATAGCTGAATCGGTTGTCATGAATCGGGGACACATACAATTTTCGGTCATAGAAGTGGGTAGGTTGAGATAAAATGGAGAGACACATTTCAGTGGCAACTGAGTATAATGTATACTGAAATTTAGCAGTACCAATTGTCAGCGCAATAATCAGTGAACGTTCCTCTGAATATCTTTCTCCAAATCGAATTGATATCCGAGTGTTGTTTCTTTGCGATTTTGAGAAAAACATTAGTAGTAGAATTATGAAGCTATTAGTCAACAAATACCCGATAAGTACTGCACTGCATAATTCCTTAGAACATTTTTTTGAATTTTATGATGATTTTATTAACTATGCCATGATGTATTAGTGCACTCAGGGAAAAAACATTTTAAAATCAATGAAAATGTGCTTAAATCAACCAAAAACGTATTGAAAAGTGATGTAAATATGCAAATTTTTATTTAAAAATGTGCATTATAACATTGTAAAATCAAGTAAAAACATATTTGATTTAAAAATTTTCCATTGTTGTTTCAAACACTGTACATTTTTGATTCAAAAGCTTTCATTTTTAATTTAACAATTTTAATTTTTGATTCAAGTATACTTACAAACGTGTTTGAAATAAAAATTTTCATATTTAATTCAAATATGATTGATATGTAATTAAATACCTACATTGTTGAAATAAAAATGCGTTTTTTTGTTTTAATAATGAAACATTTTATTTTTTTATTCACCACTATTCATTTATTCACCTTTTTTAAGCTATATAAACATTGTTGTGGCTTTTGGTATAATATAAGCTATAGCATAAAAATTAACTAAATTATGAATAAAGTTAAACTTAGGAATAATAAACCTTTTAACACATATAGGATAGCATATAACATATATTATTATTTTGATGCAAAAATGATTTAATTTTAAACAATTCAAGATTATTAGCGGAACATAGATAATAATTGCTTTTATAATAAGTTTCTTTATAATGTATTTCGGTTATAAGTATTACAGTTTTGCGGTTAAAGTTATTACATATTCTGTATAAATTTCATAAAAAAAAGTGTTGCAAAAAAATTCAAGAATTTTCGCGTTCTTGGAGATATTTTAGAAAAAGAGTTTGAAACAGTTTGAAGCAGATATCTAAGCACTCAAGAAAGGATTGAAATTTATACAACGTTTTAGCAAAGTATATAAAAAATCTAATTATATTACTCTCATCTATTCCCTCGACAATTATGAAAGTATTACATACTTATCAACTCATTAATTTTCCTTTCGTAATCGTTGATTGAAATTAATATCAAAACAAAGCTTTCTTGCGAGTCCGCAGTAGTATGGAAATACCGGTTCTAGCCCAAATGGAGAAAGGAAAAATGAGAAAGGAAAAGTATATACACACCGACACACATATATATACAACAAAACAATTTCGTTGCCTACTTTTAGGCGCACACGTTCTTAAGCTTAGAGCTTTCGGTTTGTGTTCATGACAGCATATAAATTATATATATATATATATGTAGGTTTTCATTAAAACGCACTTTTGGTGTATTATATAATTCAGATTTTAAATTATAGTTTATACACTTGAAAATTTTAGAAAATCTGTGATACTTAGTTTATGGTAGTTTTAATATTTTTTCATATTTGATCCCTTTAGTTTTTACACATCTAGGTTTAAGGAAATATATACGATAACTGATTTAATATTTGTTAAGAATTTGTTCCTTTAGTTTTTACACATCTAATTTTAAGGAAATATAACCGATTTTACATTTGTTGATAAGTTGTGACCGGTCGGGTTGAGCCGATAACGCGAACTGAACTCATGTAGCTGGACTGAAAATGGATGTTTGTGTTTATTCGCAAATTGTATTTGTGTGGGTGTTTAGCCGAAATGGATATTTGTGTATCATATTGTGATACAGGGTGCCTGGTCAAATTCCTACAACTCGGCCCTACCTGACAATACGTTCGCCCTCGAATGGGGTTGCCACCTTTTCATATTGTCTGCAGAAGTTGTCGTTGTCCGAGGCCCTTCGCAATTTCCCACCCGTTCAACTTTATATCGATCGTGACTCAGTTTTTTTACTACTTTGTACGGCCCTAGAAACTTTGGACGTAACTTCATGCCTACGCCAAATTGTGTCCGCTTTATTGCCACCAAATCATTTTCTTTATACTGTGCTCCTGGCTGCCTATTTTTGTTGTATGTGTTTCTATTTTCTTCTTGCACTTCAGCTGCTAACTGCTTCTTTGTCTAATATTTCCTTTAATCTCAAATCCTCTTTAATCCGCATTTCACATCCGGTAAGTAGTCTAAATGGAGAAATTGCAGTACTACGACTAGGTGAGTTGTTTATATACTGTTGAGTTTGGCCTACATACTTGTACCACTGTCCTGGATGCTCATGCGATAGTTTCGCCAGCATAGGTACTACAACCCGATGCATGCGTTCTACTTGGCCATTTCCCCTAGGGACACCAGTCGTAATTAACAGGTGCTGTATGCTATTGCTTTCGCAATAGTTCTCAAAATTATGTGACGTAAACGCTGCTTGGCGGCCACCGTGGTGTGATGGTAGCGTGCTCCGCCTATCGCACCGTATGCCCCGGGTTCAACTCCCGGGCAAACCAACATCAAAATTTTAGAAATAAGATTTTTCAATTAGAAGAAAATTTTTCTAAGCGGGGTCGCCCCTCGGCAGTGTCTGGCAAGCGCTCCGATTGTATTTCTGCCATGAAAAGCTCTCAGTGAAAACTCATCTGCCTTGCAGATGCCGTTCGGAGTCGGCATAAAACATGTAGGTCCCGTCCGGCCAATTTGTAGGGAAAAATCAAGAGGAGCACGACGCAAATTGGAAGAGAAGCTCGGCCTTAGATCTCTTTGGAGGTTATCGCGCCTTACATTTATTTTTTTTTTTTAAACGCTGCTCCCCTGTCCGCTATAATTCTACGTGGATTCCCAAATACCGACGCTTGCTTCGATAACTTGTCCAAAACTGCATCAGACCCAGTATCTTTTATGGGGTAAAGCCACACAAATTTCGAAAATGCATCTATAACCACTAGAATATAACTATATTGTTTGCCTGTAACCGTCATGGGTCCTACATGGTCAATATGATATGTTTCCAGCGGATGGTCTCCTTTATCGATAGGTGATAAAAAGCCTTCCTTCTTCCCGGTTTTGGCGTTTATTACTAGACACTCTACACAATTCTTGACTGTTTTTTCAACTTTAGATTCTATTTCCGGAATAAAGTACTCTTCTTTTATTATGGCTTCTACTATGGCGAGTACCTCAAGCTCATAAGAGTGGTAGTTTTCTTCCGATGGCTTAGTCTTTCGGCTCATGTACATTACCTGGTGCAACTGTTGATATTCTGGATCTTGCTGCATAAGCACAGCACCGTAGCCATATTTGGATGCATCTGTGTGAATTTCCGTAACGGCTTTCGGGTCATACAGCTTCAATACCGTAGATTGTACAAGAGCCTCCTTCAGTTGCTGAAAAGCGACGGTTTGTTCATCTCCCCATTTAAAATCTTTGTTTTTCCGAAGCAATTCAGTCAGAGGTTTCGCTATTATTGCATAGCTTTTAATGAATCTACGAAAATAGGATGTTAAACCCACAAACCTCTGAACTGCCTTCTGATCTTTTGGGATCTTGAATGTTTCTACTGCTCTCGTTTTTTCTAAACATGGACGTACCGTATTTTTTTCTATTATGTAACCCAAGAAATCTACTTTCCGCTTTAGAAAACTGCATTTTTTCCACTTTATGCGTAGTCCTGAGTTTGCTGCTACTTTCAAAACCTTTGAAAACCCGAAAAAGTGAGAGCACGTTAAATGGTGCTAAAGTTATTAATGAAGAACAATTTTTAACAAAAGAATAATAGAAAAAAGCTGAAAACCCACAGAAAAACGAAAAATAGTTGTAAACTGTGGCGGGGTGTACCATTTACGTGGGTAAAAAATTTTTCTAAAGTGCTATTTTTGATCGAACTGTACAAAGAACGCCATAGAAGTTTCTAGAAAGTCAAATAAGTAGGCTGCGCGTCGTTGATTCAGATATACATACAAGTGTACAAAATTGTGTTGTGTATAATAAGCTTAGCACATAGAAGCGTCAGTAGCTGTACGCATATACATATGTATTCTCAATAAGAAAAACGTTAAATGTTTGAAACCAAATCAGGGTGACTTTTGTACATACATATGTACTTAGCGTATATGGTCATCCTTCACTATTCGTAAAAGGAGAGGAAAACTTCGTATGCACGAAGTTGTTACTTTTCGTTATGGAATTAAATGAGTGTTGCAATATACCAATGTGTGCATGAAACAAATGCTGAGTGCAGTTGGTAGTGAACACATACTAATGTAAAAGCGTAAAATAGACCAAGTCCAAAGAGTCGGTTTGTATTGTTTTGTGCGCAAATAAATAAAGGACTGTAGGCGCATGCGCAGAAAAGAAGTGTTATTCCTTTCCAATAAGAAAATACGTGTATGTACATACGCCAAAGAGCTCTGACTTATATGTAAATGTACATATGTTGACTCTGCCTATAAGCAGAAGGAAGATAGACGTAAATATATAAATGGTATGCAAAGAACAAGCTGCCTGAGTGCGAATAAAAGAGAGAATATAAATTACTTTTCAAATGTAAAAATTGAAAAAGAAAATCAACAAATATATACAACTTGAAAAGCAGCGAACGTAGCAGAACGAAAAGCGGCAGCAGTCAGCAGAAGCAGTGATCACGGAAGGCGAAATACTCAGATGCAGAAAATAGATAAGTAGATTAGAAATATGTATTACCTACATTTATTTTGCTCGCGGAATTTGTTTTAATTATAAAAAGTTAAGTAAATTTCAATAAATTTCTCACGCGGTTAATTTGCATTGAATTATTTAAAAGTAAGACGTATATTTCATAAAAATTAATAAATTTCTTGTCCGCGTAATTTTTGTTGAAAATAAAAAAAGCGAGTTAAATTTTATAGGAGTCAATAAATTTGAAAAAAAAAAAGTTATTTACAAAAGCTGAAATAAGTGCTTAGGGAAATTAAATTTGATATTTTTACATACGCATTTTTAACAAAACTTCGAAATGCAGGCTCAAGAAATACTGGATATGACAGTAGCACTATAAAAGGAAAAACTTAGGGAACTGAGAGCAAAAATTATTCTATTCACATCGATCAAGAATAAAAAGAGATTAAAAAATTGAGGGTGTTAAACAATGTGTTACTCTCAAACTTTCTGCAAATGATTTTAAAAGATGTTTATTCGAAAAGAAATTGTACTTTGACTCAATGTATATTTTTAGATCAAAATGTTATGAATTGTATACACAAGAAATAAATAAAGTAACGTTGAGTTTTTAGATGATAAGAGATTTGTAAAAAATAATGGAATTAATACCTACGCTTGGAAATGTTTGTACAAGAGAAAGATCAAAACATGCTGATAAGAAACTTTAACTGTTCAACACTGAAGCATATTTACATATATATATATATGTATATACCCAGCAAAACTGCCTAACGCATTCACGTATACAAATGCAAAATCGTCGGCTGTCATCTCCTTTACAACAAAAAAAGTTTGTTCTGGCTATGGCGGAACTATACCAGGTGGTAGCACGGTGACCGCCGATTTGAATTTTTTTAATGTGATTTGCTACATCAACTTCCGGCGCATTACGGTTTTGACATTAGTCCATCGATTTACAAAAACAAAGTACGTGGAACTTTTATTTATGTTTGTAGCTATGTCACCATGCTACCATCTTGTATGGTTCCGCCATCGTTCTGGCTGAATGTCAGAGAGGGGGGGGGGGGGGGGGGGGGGGGGGAGATATCATTTTTGCATTATAGTCTATTGTATGCATTCCCACTCATTTGTTTCAATTTCTTGCCAGATGTGTCATTTAGTGTTGGGAACTATCGAATGAATTCAACTATCGATAGTTACTGAATGATTTTAACTATCGAACGAATTTTTTCATTCATTCATTCATTCATTTGATTTGTACTTTAGCTTGCCAGAAGCCAAAAGAACAATTTCTGCATTGTTTTAGTTACCCCTCGGGGTAGCTAAAGAACAAACCTATATAAGACAAAAAACGTCGTGTTCCAATGAAACATGATCCAGATACGGCTAGAATTTTATCATGCAAATTGTTATGGAATCGCATTTACGGTGGAAGCAGTAAGGAAGGCGGTCGGCATGATGTGGTGGTGCACAGTGGCTAGTCATTGTCGGCTGGGGCGGGTCCTTGCCAACCTTACTGTTCCTGCGCCATAAACAGAAACAAATTCCTATCATGCCTATCAAAACCAAGAGCTGTCAAATTCAAAAAAAAACCGACAGAAGCGCAGAGACGACTCAAAATGCTTATAATTCAAAATTAAAACGACATCCGGCGAACTGGATGTCACGGACACACCGTTAAAACATTCAAAATTTAAAATTCAAAAAAAAAAATCTAACGGAAAAAAAATTACCGAACCGGACACGGCAGGTTACTAACGCTGAAATGCAAAAAAAAACCCTGAAAATTAAAATAAGAAAGACAAAAAGGGCCGAATATAACTTGGGGGCGCCGCGGGTGTTGTTGCGACGCCCGGTGCATATACCCACCCTCAAAAACCATGGCCACCGACGCACCTATTTTTCGGTGGGCCCTTACCTGGTAACCCTACGTGCCTTCTAAATGAGCCAGAACACCAGCATTCCCATTTTATTTACAAATTTTATTCAATTCTCATTTCTATTAACGTATATATGCTACTTAAAAAAATAAGATACTGTAGGTTTCTTAGCCAGGGGGCTACAGCATAGGCTCTAAAGCCAAAACAAGGCTGCTTATAGCATCGTCCCAAGACAAATTCAGAACGAGGAAAAAAAAATGTTGAATAACGAATAGCTATTTACACTATGAAAATGTATGTAATTGTGTGTAGTATATAAAGTGAGAGAAAAAAAAAATGATTCAACAGTTCACACTTTATTGGGCCGAAATCGAAAACGAAATCTAATATGAATACTTAAGTCTGGCTAAGTTTGTTCTGTTGGGAGTTCTTTTCTTTTCTCTTACTTTTGCTCGTAATATTTCAAGTTATACATATATTTATGTCTTCCCTTTTTTTTTTTGATAAGCGTTATAAACGCTTTGTGTGAAAAAAAAAAAATGTAATTAAATGTACTTATGGATAGTAAATATACTACATACAAAGTAAGAATTTGGTTGAATACCCTTTTTTTTCATTCACAAAACATATTTTAGGGCTATAAAGTTTGGATACAAATTCCGATAATTGGGGCTCTCTTACAAAATTATTATGTTGTTGTAGTAGAACTTAATTTTTTGAGTGTAACAAAATATCATATAATATAACATAATATAATGGCATAGTATAATGATAATAATATGTAATATGTACTAAGAAAATTTGTTATAAAAGCAATAAAGATGAAATTGTGATAGCGCTATGTATTATATGCACGTATATTATTTTCTTCTGGTTGTTCGAACGATATTGCTAGCATGGACCCTGCTCGTGTTAAGTCCGCAAACAGTGCGTCTGCCGAGGGGCAATCAACGGGTTGTGTAAATGGATAAAATTTAAATTAAATACAAGGGTAAATTCCATAAGAATTAAGTATAGTGCCTTGTACTGTGATGCATGTTATAAAAAGCGTGTTTTAATGTTTTTCCGACAGAATATGTAAGTTTTTTAACTTCGTTATATACATGCATAACTCTGTAATAGCGCCAAATAAATTCTCTTAAGTGAATAGCGACGTAAGCAGGTGTGCAAATACTTTTTATTCGTACAGTGTTCAGGGTTGCCACCCAGCTAACATATATTAAGGTGACCAGGTGCGCCAAAGTTGTTTTCGATATTGGATCTGGTGTCTTCACTTGGGTAATATGCCAAACATTACTCCTCCCGCAGTAAAACGTCGTTTGAGCAAGGGCTCCCCGCCGCGAAAACACAAAAAGTTGATGGGGCTGCAGCTATCACCCTCTCAGCAGTGTACAACACCCTGAAAAATTCGAGTCGAAGGTGCATCAACAGACTGCCCAGTTGCGGCTTTTGGTAGAGGGCGTCTCTCAAAGATTAGATGAAGTGGAGAAACAAATAAATAAACGTATCGAAGAGGAGATCTCGTTACTTACCAACACTCTGTCTGCCTCATCCACGCAGATTTCTTTGTTGACGAAGAGATTAGAAAAGTCTGAGTCCGAAATAGAAAATCTCAAAAAAGAGTTGGCAAAAGGACTTCAGCAAAAACTGACTGCTGATGTCGCTGCTGATGCTGTCGCTTTTGGTGTCCCGTATAAGGAGAGCGAAAACCTAAAAAGTATTTTTAACGTGGTGTGCATGTCCATTGATTTTCAGTCACCGCAAATAAGGGACATTTTCCGCACGAGACCCTCACGTGCAGGCAACAACGGTGCGATTGTGATCAAGTTCCATTTGCCGCTGGATCGCAATCGTACTCTCCGTGCGTTTGGGGAGCACCGTAGGCGTATGAAAAGCGCTGTTTCTCTGGAACCCCTTGGTATCCAGGGAAACTTCCACCTATACGAGAGCCTTACCAAGGAAAATAGGCTTTTGCTACAAGCGGCTATCCAATTAAGGCGGCAGGGAATGCTGCAGGCGGCATTCACGCTCCGTGGCTGCGTCTACGTTAGGCATGGACTTGATACATCCGCACAGCCAACAAAAGTTACCAGTGAGGCTGATCTGGATCGATTTCGCCAACCTTAAGTTCATATGCTTATTCATTGTTTTTTGTTATGTAAAGATGGCGCAAACATTAATTTATTTTTTTTCTTTTACTTCGGCTTTGTCTATAACTTACTTTAAAGTTGCTTTTAATTCGATTGTACTGAGTGTTTGGAGATAGTAGAAATGCGAATGGCATTGCGAATAATAGCCTAGCTTTGCTTAATGTCCTATGCAGGCACCATAAAGGTTTCAACGTGGTTCACTTTAATGCTCGTAGTTTAAATGGTGAAAAGATGGATGTAGTCAGAGCGATATTTGAACAATGTAGTGTTGATATCATTTGTGTTTCCGAGACTTGGTTTAAACCTGAAATACTTGATGACCATTTTGACATAAAGGGATACGTACTCTATAGGATGGATAGAAAGGTTAAGAAAGGTGGTGGTGTTGCTATGTATTGTAAAAAACATCTCAAGTCGAGAATCATATCAAGTATATCTGTTGGCGTCACTGAGAACTTGCTAGTTGAAGTGTCTAGTTCAATGTCCAAAGTCATTTTTTCGTGCGTCTATAACCCTAATAAACTGTGCAACGTGAAGGAATATTTTACAATGTTGTCCTCGGTCGCAGTTGATTACACTGATATAATTATCTGCAGAGATTTTAATGTTAATCTCTTATGTAGTGACCCGTAAACCTGCCGTTTGTTAGACGATGTTTCAAGTAATGGTCTTGAAGTGGTTAATGAGTGCGTACCAACAAGGTATGGACAGAACTGCTGCCCCATCCTTCTTGACTATTTCATTGTGTCCGATACGTCTAAAGTCTTAAAGTTTGATCAATTATTCTTTATCTCAGACCATGATCTAATTTTCTGTTCATTTGATGTAGTGCTCGATAACCACAGTGCAGTAGCTAGACCATCCATTTCACCAGATTATCGACGACTGGACGTAAATAACCTTCTTGGAGACATCTCCAGCATAAATTGGTTTACTTGTTGCAGCTTGAGTTCGGTGCATGAAAAGCTGAGATTTTTAAATGAAATTATTTTATACCTCTATACAACTCACGTTCCATCTCGGGTATATAGCAATAGATCTTCCTCTTGCCCTTGGTTTAATAGATCCGTCCGTGCTATGATTATCAAGCGCAATGAGCTTTATTCCCTTTGGAAGAAAAACCGAAGCGACGCAAATTGGCGTGCATACAAACCTACACGAAATGAGACCACAGCCTATATTAGGAGAGAAAAATGCAGATACTACAGTAAAATGTTGAATATATCGTTGCCTAATCATGTTTTGTGGCGTAATCTGAAAAAACTTCGTGTACATGTGAGTGAGAGTTCTGACTGTTCCCTTAATCCTGAAGATCTTAATGCAGCTTTTGTGAGCCAAGCTAACCCGTCTTGTCTTAATACCAGTTTCTCAACCCCTCCCTTATATGTGGTTCCTGTTTGTCAAGTATTTGAGTTTACAGCTGTTTCGGAACTTGATGTGGCGAGATGCATAAATAAAATAAGGTCCAACGCAATCGGTCAGGACAATATACCGCTCAAATTTGTTAAAATAATTGCCCCGTACATTCTTCCTGCATTGACGCATATTATCAACCACAGTATTACTACCTCCTGCTTCCCTGATATGTGGAAGATTGCTACGGTTATACCTATTGCAAGAACTTAGTTTGCAGATTGTTCTAGTGACTTTCGGCCTATCAGCATTTTGCCAGCACTCTCGAAAGTCTTTGAGATATTTTTGTCGGAACAAATTCAAGACCATGTTTGCAAACATAGTCTGCTATCACCATTCCAGTCAGGCTTCCGATCAAAGCACAGTTGCTCCACGGCTATCATAAAAATTTTAGACGACGTCAGTTGACTTTATTATGCCTGCTTGACTTCTCAAAAGCCTTCGACTCTGTGAACCATGACCTGCTGTGCTCAAAATTAAAAAATTATTTTGGTTTTGATGACTCCACAGTGCGGCTCATGCGAAGTTATCTGACGGGTATATCCCAGCTTGTCAAAGTCGGCTCTGAAACTTCAGGTCTAAAACCACTATTGGCAGGGGTACTCCAAGGCTCTATCTTGGGTCCACTACTTTTTAGTATTTTTATTAATGACATATTTAATGCATGCCAGCATGCTCATATGCATGCATATGCTGATGATGTCCAACTATATTTGTCGGGAAATCATGAGGGGACAAACGATTTATGCTCAAGATTGAATAATGACTTAACATCCATATTTGAATGGGCTAGGAAAAATGACTTATGCATGAACAGTGAGAAATTATACGTGTTGCCTATATCTAAAAAACGAATAAGTTTCTCAAGTATTCCGCCCTTGCGCGTTGCCAATAAATGTCTCAAACTCGTTTCAAAAGTGACTAATCTTGGTTTTGTTATTAACACGACGTTGTCCTGTGATGATCATGTAAATTCGGTGGTTAAGAAAGTATACTATATCTTAAGAAACTTACGAATGTCTGCTATTTATACTCCGGTCAATGTTAGAAGAAAACTTGCAATTCAATTGATTATGCCGATCATTTGCTACTCTGAGCTAGTGTACAGTAAACTGAGCTCCCAGTCTGCTCATAAAATTGATGTAGCATTTAATCATGTTACACGTTGTGTATTCGGCTTAGCCAGATTTGATCATATATCCAGCTGGAAAGCGCGTCTACTGGGCTGCGAAATCTTCGAATATCTGAAAGCTAGGAACAGCATTTTCCTTTGTCAACTTATCATGTATAAGGAGCCTAGTTACCTATATGATAAGCTAATATTCCCCAGGTCTGCTCGAATCAACGACCTAATAGTACCAACTTATAACTATCTAACATCTGGACGGCTATTCTTTGTCAATGCCATTCGCCTCGCCTATGGAACTCTATTCCAGTATCCGTACGTAGTAGTCTAAATAAAAGCAACTTTAAAAATGTTCTTTGTGCTCATTTTAGTTGAAACCATTATACTTCTTGAGTTTTCGCCATCGATATGTATGAGTGTATACAATGTTTTGTTATTGAATTTAATTATTTGTTTATTTTAGATACTAGTAAATTACGATAATTCTCTATGTTTGATGTGATTATTTAACCTACATAACCCTCTGTTATGACTTTTGTTCTTTTTTACATTGCGATTTATCTTTTTGTTGTACTATAAAAGATCCTAGATCTTATTGTACTAATACTATTTTTGCAATAAATGATGATGATGATGATGAGTGATTCATATGTATATATATATATATGTATATATTGTATTTGTATGATATAGGAAAAGAAAGTTTAAATCTTTTAGCCAATTCGTGCATAATCGACCAATGGCTGCGGTCGCAAATTTTTTTTCTAACAATTTATGGTTGAGCTCCAAATAATGGATCGCTAAAACGTTTCACGTGATAAAGACGGCTTATGAATAAAATTAATAGAGCTAACTTCAACCATTTTAAAGCGACAAAATATATTATTAAAATGATATAAAACAAAAATGTATGCTCTTTGTTGTAAAGCTAACAATTTCAAGTATTCAATAATAAAATTTGACGAAAAAAATCGGCCCTTGTTAAATGGTTTAACCGGGCTGTATAAAACTCTCTAGGTACTGCTTAGAAGTTTCTTTTAACTATTTACATCTAAGTTTATACTTTGCTGGTACTTACATAGCCGCCAGAGTACGTACCATGGGCCTCTGCCGACGTGGTTACTGGTGATGTTGTTGTTGCTGGTGAAGCCGTCGCCGTTGTTGGTTATGGCGCGCGGTCTTGGGCGCGCTGTGTTGGTACTGCTGGTTGTTGTTGCGCTCTGGTCCGAGGTAATCGAGTGAACCTGGTGGCGATAAAACTTCGTGCTGACCTTTACGATCTGGATGACTTGGTAATTTTTGCGTTAGTTGTATTACGCGGCAGCGTACTGCTGGAGGCGGAGGTGGTGTCGGACGCTTTTCCGAAAGTGGTAGTGTACTTCGTAAACGTAGAGAAAGGGGTTTATCTTCGGATAACACGGGTTCTCATCACCATTTAGTTTAGTGCAGTCCGAATCCGAATCGGAATCACTAGAACTTTCCTCACTAGGTGTGACTGTGAAACGCCGACCTACTTCAACTGGATATTCTATACGTGGAGCTTGTGTCACCACCACACAACCGTTGTAAGGTTAATTACCACCCAAAATAGACGAGTAGAAACGAGGTTTATTGGAATGGGTTGTGTCGATACTTTGCGCAATCGACTCTTCCTAGATTCTGGGCATTTCCCGGTTTATTCTTTGGTAGTAGGGTTAAGGAATCGGCCTGCGGTTCCTCGTTGCAGTCCTTTGGTTCTTCACAATACTCTCTCGAAAATGTGCACAGTACGCGAGGGTGTTTTGGGATGAGTTGAATATAGTTGGGGACGTGCAGTTGAGGTAAGCAATAGTGCTAATGAAGCAGTCTCTGAGCTTGACGCCTTTGGTGTTGAAGTTGTGTCCTAGATGTTATACGATCCTTTTGGTATGGTCGCAGGGCTGCCAAAATTTAGGCTGCAGCAAATCACAAATCTTCTCGTTGGTATAACGCCTTATAGGACTAGTTTTACGATAAACCTTTTTGGTTTTATAAAAATTTCCGATTAACTGCACAAGTAAAAAGCTAATTCTTGCATTTTTTTCCCGGCCGGAAAACTCGTGGCTATCTTTTCTTTCCTTTTTTAAAATTTTTTCCTCCTTCTTGGTGTTTCTACGGCCGGAAACTCGTGGCTCTTTTCACTAGTGATCGCCGGTCTTTCTTTATTGTTTTTCGATACTTTTGTATCGCAACTTTCGCCTCATCACCAGTCACTAGGTGTGTTCGCACGAAAACGCTCCCAAGTGGACCGTAACCGTAGACCATAACAGCAGACCGTAACAAACCTGTTTCGCTTCGAAGACCTGACGATGAAGCGAACAGGAAACCGGATCCTCTGTAGGAAGCCACTGCCAGGGGCCTCCGATGCCAATCAACGTGGGGCACGACTCACCCCTGAGATAAGAGTCTCAAAGTCCTACTACGAAGCTAGCCGGGTAACATGGGTCCATCAAAAAAAAAATTTAAGTCAAGTTGGGAATTAATTCTGTTTCCTAGTTTAAAAGGGCTTTGCGGCAATTAGACATTTGTTTTGGAGAACTCGTAAAAACTCCGGAAGATGATTTCTAGTGGCTATCGCCCCCACCGAAAGGCAAAACAAAAAAAAGTGTAGACATTTTGATATGGAGAACTCGTCCAAACTCCGAAAGGCTAGTGGTTATCGCCCCCACAGAAGGCCAAAAAAAAAATATTTGGGTAGACATTTTGATAAAGAAGAACTCGTCCAAACTCCGAAAGGCTAGTGGTTATCGCCCCCACAGAAGGTCAAAAAAAATATTTGGGTAGTCAATGGGAACGCTGACATCCCATTCCCCGAAAGCACTCGGGCTACAGAAAAAAAAGAAGAAAAAAACACAAACTGATTCATTCTTGTCCCTAGTGCTCCCAACCGCAA
The DNA here is from genome assembly GCF_040869045.1 of Eurosta solidaginis. NCBI lineage: Eukaryota > Metazoa > Arthropoda > Insecta > Diptera > Tephritidae > Eurosta > Eurosta solidaginis. The sequence goes on from NC_090321.1 coordinate 197,341,108, forward strand.
CGCATGAAGGGGTCTCAAGGACCTGCCTCTGGGACTGGTTGGGGCCACTAGGGTCAATTTCCTACACACAAAGTTTGGTCCCGACACACCCAGCCGCAACGCAGAGACGGTCTCAGGGACTCGCTAGTGGGACTGGCTGGGGGTGTTGAGGCCTCTTGTTCATTCACCCGGGACACCCCTCCTGCCTCCGCCGCTATGAGTGGAGCGGCTTCAAGTGCCACCTGAGACGTGGGCTGAGCTGGGGTCCTACCTTTCGCTCACACTCTCACACCAGACAACACAAATTCGGCAAAGAAAAAGTTATATAAAAAAAATTTTTACATTACAAAAAAAACCCAATTTAGCGGACATATTTATTCCAAGCCGACTACGGACAACATTCCGGCAAACTAAAATCCCCAATTACAAAAAAACTAAGTGCGTTCAGCACTGCCTCATCGGATGAGTACAAAAATCCGGAGGACACGACGTGAAGTCTCGTGACGCCTTCGACTACTGCCCCCAATGACCAGTCTGGACAAACTGATCCGCCAACCATTCCACCACAACGCAGGTGGCTGCTCCTGCGGCAGCCCACCTCGGACTGGTGGAATGGTGAACTTCTCACGTTGCCCGAACTGACCACTGAGACCAGCGCCTCAGGTGCCACGTTGGGCGCCATCTGTTATGGCGCCCTCAGCAACTGTCAACGATGATCACTCCGGACAACTTGATCCATCTAACCATCCCACCGCAACGCAGGTGGCTGCTCCTGCGGCTGCTCACCTCGGACTGGTGGGATGGTCAACTTCACAAGTTGACCCGGAATGACCAGCGCGACAGCGCCTCGGGCACCAAATCACGTTGGGCGCCATCTGTTATGGAATCGCATTTACGGTGGAAGCAGTAAGGAAGGCGGTCGGCATGATGTGGTGGTGCATAGTGGCTAGTCATTGTCGGCTAGGGCGGGTCCTTGTCAACTTTACTGTTCCTGCGCCATAAACAGAAAAAAATTCCTATAATGCCTATCAAAACCAAGAGCTGTCAAATTCAAAAAAAAACCGACAGAAGCGCAGAGACGACTCAAAACGCTTATAATTCAAAATTAAAACGACATCCGACGAACCGGATGTCACGGACAGACCGTTAAAACATTCAAAATTTAAAATTCAAAAAAAAATAAATCTAACGCAAAAAAAATTACCGAACCGGACACGGCCGGTTACTAACGCTGAAATGCAAAAAAAAACGCTGAAAATTAAAATAATAAAAACAAAAAGGGCCGAATAAACTTGGGGCGCCGCGGGTGTTGTTGCGACGCCCGGTGCATATACCCACCCTCAAAAACCATGGCCACCGACGCACCTATTTTTCGGTGGCCCCTTACCTGGTAACCCTACGTGCCTTCTAAATGAGCCAGAACACCAGCATTCCCATTTTATTTACAAATTTTATTCAATACCCATTTCTATTAACGTATATATGCTACTTAAAAAAAAACGCTTTGTGTGAAAAAAAATATGTAATTAAATGTACTTATGGATAGTAAATATACTACATACAAAGTAAGAATCTGGTTGAATACCCTTTTTTTTCATTCACAAAACATATTTTAGGGCTACAAAGTTTGGATACAAATTCCGATAATTGGGGCTCTCTTACAAAATTATTATTTTGTTGTAGTAGAACTTAATTTTTTGAGTGTAACAAAATATCAATTTGGTATAATGGCATAGTATAATGATAATAATATGTAATATGTACTAAGAAAATTTGTTATAAAAGCAATAAGGATGAAATTGTGATAGCGCTATGTATTATATGCACGTATATTATTTTCTTCTGGTTGTTCGAACGATATTTCTAGCAATAGTGATTCATATGTATATATATATATATATATATTGTATTTGTATGATATAGGAAAAGAACGTTTAAATCTTTTAGCCAATTCGTGCATAATCGACCAATGGCTGCAGTCGCAAATTTTTTTTCTAACAATTTATGGTTGAGCTCCAAAAAATGGATCGCTAAATCGTTTCACGTGATAAAGACGGCCTATTATGAATAAAATATATTGAGCTAACTTCAACCATTTTAAAGCGACAACATATATTATTAAAATGATATCGAACAAAAATGTATGCTCTTTGTTGTAAAGCTAACAATTTCAAGTATTCAATAATAAAATTTGACGAAAAAAATCGACCCTTGTTAAATGGTTTAACCGGGCTGTATAAAACTCTCTAGGTACTGCTTAGAAGTTTCTTTTAACTATTTACATCTAAGTTTATACTTTGCTGGTACTTACATAGCCGCCAGAGTATGTACCATGGGCCTCTGCCGGCGTGGTTACTGGTGATGTTGTTGTTGCTGGTGAAGCCGTCGCCGTTGTTGGTTATGGCGCGCCGTCTTGGGCGTGCTGTGTTGGTACTGTTGGTGGTTGTTGCGCTCTGGTCCGAGGTAATCGAGTGAACCTGGTGGCGATAAAACTTCGTGCTGACCTTTACGATCTGGATGACTTGGTAATTTTGGCGTTAGTTTTATTACGCGGCAGCGTACTGCTGGCCCTGGAGGCGGAGGTGTTGTCGGACGCTTTTCCGAAGGTGGTAGTGTACTTCGTAAACGTAGAGAAAGGGGTTTATCTTCGGATAACAAGGGTTCTCATCACCATTTAGTTTAGTGCCGTCCGAATCCTAATCGGAATCACTGGAACTTTCCTCACTAGGTGTGACTGTGAAACGCCGACCTACATCAACTGGATATTCTATACGTGGAGCTTGTGTCACCACCACACAACCGTTGTAAGGTTAATTACCACCCAAAATAGACGAGTAGAAACGAGGTTTGTCGGAATGGGCTGTGTCGGTACTTTGCTCTATCGACTCTTCCTAGATTCTGGGCATTTCCCGGTTTATTCTTTGGTAGTAGGGTTAAGGAATCGGCCTGCGGTTCCTCGTTGCAGTCCTTTGGTTCTTCACAATACTCTCTCGATAATGTTCACAGCACGCGAGGGTGTTTCTGGATGAGTTGAATATAGTTGGGGACGTGCAGTTGAGGTAAGCAATAGTGCTAATGAAGCAGTCTCTGAGCTTGACGCCTTTGGTGTTGAAGTTGTGTCCTAGATGTTATACGATCCTTTTGGTATGGTCGCAGGGCCGCCAAAATTTAGGCTGAGGCAAATCACAAATCTTCTCGTTGGTATAACGCCTTATAGGACTAGTTTTACGATAAACCTTTTTGGTTTTATAAAAATTTCCGATTAACTGCACAAGTAAAAAGCTAATTATTGCGTTTTTTCCCGGCCGGAAAACTCGTGGCTATCTTTTCTTTCCTTTTTTAAAATTTTTTCCTCCTTCTTGGTGTTTCTACGGCCGGAAACTCGTGGCTATTTTCGCTAGTGAGCGCCGGTCTTTCTTTCTTGTTTTTCGATACTTTTGTATCGCAACTTTCGCCCCATCACCAGTCACTAGGTGCGTTCGCACGAAAACGCTCCCAAGTGGACCGTAACCGTAGACCATAACAGCAGACCTTAACAAAATGCGACAACAATGTGAACCATATGGATCAATTTGTTGTTGCATTTGTATGTTAAATTTCTATCCGTATCTGGATCACGCTACATTGGAACGTAACAAAAATTTTAAATATGACTAAAATGGTGTAAATTTTGCTTCAAGTTGTTACGGTCTGCTGTTATGGTCTACGGCTACGGTCCACTTGGGAGCGTTTTCGTGCGAACACACCTAGTTACGGGTGATGGGGCGAAAGTTGCGATACAAAAGTATCGAAAAATAAGAAAGAAAGACCGGCGATCACTAGCGAAAAAGGCCATGAGTTTCCGGCGAACGAAAAACGAATTTAGACATTGAGAGAAGAAAAGAAAGGAAAAAACTCTCGAAGAAGCCGTTATACAAAGGAGAAGGTCGTTTGAAAATCACCAAATTTATGAAAGCTTAGAATAACAGAACACGGGTTTCTTCCGTTAATTCTCGGAATTTGGTGGAAAGATTTGGATTTGCTTCAGCCTAATTTTTGGCGGCCCTGCGAATATACAAAAGGATCGTGTACCATCTATTGGCACAACGTCTACAGCAAAGGCGTCAAGCACCGATACTGCTTCAGTAACTTTATTGCTCACATCAACTGCGCATCCCCAACTATACTCAACTAATTGCAAAACACCCTCGCAGGCTGTGCACGTATTCAAGTGAGTATTGTTGATAAACCAAAAGACTGCAACGAGGAATTGCAGCCCGATTCCTTAACCCAACTACTAAAAGAACAAACAGGTAAATGCCCAGAAACTAGGAAGAGTCGATAGCGCAAAGTCAATTCCGACAAACCTCTTTTCTACTCGTCTATTTTGGGTGGTAATAAACATTACAACGGTTGTGTTGAGTTGGCACAAACTCAACGTATAGAATATTCAGTTGAAGTAGGCCGGCGTTTCACAGTCACACCTAGTGAGGAAAGTACTAGTGATTCCGATTCGGATTCAGACGGCACTAAACTAATTGTGATGAGAACCCTTGGTATCCGAAGATAAACCCCTTTCTCTACGTCTAGGAAGTACACTACCACCTTTGGAACAGCGTCCGCACCATCTCCGCCTCCAGGGCCAGCAGTATGCTGCAGCGTAATACAACGAACGCCCAATTAGCACCAAGTCATCCAGGTCGTAAAAGTCAACACGAAATTTTATTGCCACCAGTTTCACTCGATCACCTCGGACCATAGCGCAACAACCACCAACAGTACCGACACGGCGCGCCCAAGACCGCGCACCACAACCAACAACAGCGTCGGCTTCACCGGCAATGTCAACATCACCAGTAACCACGCCGGCAGAGGCCCATGGTACGTACTCTGGCGGCCATGTAAGTATCAGCCTTGTATAGACTTAAAAATAGTTTCCCTACAAAAAATTTCATAAAACTTACCCCCGGCCATACAAACGTGACTATGAATATAACCGATGACTGTAAAGTGACTAGTCCAATGACGTGTAATAACGAGAGCGTTTTTTGCAGGGTAGTTAAAGAAACTTCTAAGTAATGCTTAGAGGGTTTTATACAGTCCGGTTGAACCATTTAACAAGGGTCGATTTTTCTCGTCAAATTTTATTATTCAATACTTGAAATTGTTAGCTTTACAGCAAAGGGCATACATCCTTTTTTTTATATCATTTTAATAATATATTTTGTCGCTTTAAAATGTTCGAAGTTAGCTCTATAAATTTTATTGATAATAAGCCGTCCTTATCACGTGAAACGTTTTAGCGATCCATTTTTGGAGCTCAACCGTGGGTTGTTAGAAAAAAAATGTATGCACGAATTGGCTAGAAGATTTAAACTTTCTTTTCTTATATCATTCAAATGCAATATATATATATATATATATATCTATACATATGACTCACTATTGCTAGCAATATCGTTCGAACAACCAGAAGCAAATAATATACGTGCATATAATACATAGCGCTATACAAATTTAATCTTTATTGCTTTTATAACAAGTTTTCTTGGTACATATTACATGTTAGTGTCATTATACTATGTGTTATACCAAATTGATATTTTGTTAAACTCAAAATTAAGTTCTACTACAATAACATAATAATTTTGTAAGAGAGCCCCAATTATCGGAATTTGTATCCCACCTTTATAGCCCTAAAATATGTTTTGTGAAGGGAAAACAGAAAAGGGGTACTCGACCAAATTCTTACGTTGTATGTAGTATATTTACTATACATAAGTACATTTAATTACATTTTTTTTTTTTCACACAAAGCGTTTATAACGATTGTCAAAAAATAAAAAAAGGGGAGACCTAAATATATGTATAACTTGAAGTATTACGAGCAAAAGTAAGAGGAAAGAAAAGACCCCCCCCAACAGAACAAACTTAGCCAGACTTAAGTATTCGTATTAGATTTCGTTTTCGATTTCGGCCCAATAAAGTGTGAACTGTTGGATCACTTTTTTTTTCCTCTCACTCTATACACTACACACACTTACCTACATTTTCATAGTGTGAATAACTATTCGTAGTTCAACAATGCTGTAGCCCTGGTTAAGAAACCTGCACTATCGCATTTTTTTGTTTTTGTAGCATACATACGTTAATAGAAATGAATTATAAATAAATTAGTATTTAAAATGGGAATGCTGGCGTCGCCATTTATTTAGAAGTCACGTAGGGTCTACAGGTAAGGGGCCACCGAAAAATAGGTGCGTCGGTGGCCATGGATTTTGAGGGTGGGTAAATGCACCGGGCGTCGCAACAACACCCGCGGCGCCCCCAAGTTATATTCGGCCCTTTTTGTTTTTCTTATTTAAATTTTCAGTGTTTTTTTGCATTTCAGCGTTAGTAACCGGCCTTGTCCGGTTCAGTAAATTTTTTTTCCGTTATTTTTTTTTTTTTTATTTTAAATTTTGAATGTTGACGGTCTGTCCGTGACATCCGGTTCGGCCGGATGTTGTTTTAGTTTGAATTTATAAGCGTTTTGAGTCGTCTCTGCGCTTTTTGACAGCTAGTTTTGATAAGCATGATAGGAATTTTTTTCTGTTTATGGCGCAGGAACAGTAAGGTTGGCAAGGACCCGCCCCAGCCGACAATGACTAGCCAATGTGCACCACCACATCATGCCGACCGCCTTCCTTATTGCTTCCACCGAAAATGCGTTACCATAACAAAGTAAATAATGAAAATATTCAATTTAAATGCCTTTGTTACATGTTATGCAAAGCGCATGAATGATATGCAAATGACCTTGGTTCGCAACCCACTGAGTTTTTTGGTCTCCCCCAAGCCTGTGGGGAGATTTTATGCCTCTACAACAACAACAACAGGTCACGTTTAATTAATATAAAAATTACACATTAAATTTCACTTATAAAAGAAACATAAAACAAATATTTCAAGCACTTAAATACTAAAAGTCGCTATAGTTGTTCTAGCCAAAATCGGATAGCGCATGAGGGTCTATATTAAATTTTCGCCGAAGAGATGGCAACTGATTGTGTTATTAAACCCCTAAAAAAATTGATTGTTAAGTAAATAATACGAGTATGTACATCGAGTTGATATGAAAAATACCTTCAATGTTTAAATTGCTGTTCAAAAATATTATCATATCTAGTTTATCTCCTTTAAGTCGGTTTCTCCTGTCGTTAATTATTTTCCCTGCTTTCGAGAAAACTCGTTCTGACGGAACCGATGTTGCGGGTATACATAAATATTTTTTCGAAAGCATATGTAGTTCCGGAAATGTTGACTGGCTACGATTCCAATAGTCTAGGGGATTATTTGAGCGATCAACAAAATGTTTCCTTAGATATTGCTTCAACTGAATATAGAGGAGATGACAGCCGAAGATTTTTTGTATACGTGAATGCGTTAGGCAGTTTTGCTGGGTATATACATATATATATGTAAATATGCTTCAATGTTGAACAGTTAAGGTTTCTTATCAGCATGTTTTGATTTTTTCTCTTGTACAAACATTTCCAAGCGTAGGTATTAATTCCATTATTTTTTACAAATCTCTTATCATCGAAAAACTCAACGTTACTTTATTTATTTCTTGTGTATACAATTCATAACATTTTGATCTAAAAATATTCATTGAGTCAAAGTACAATTTCTTTTCGAATAAACATCTTTTAAAATCATTTGCAGAAAGTTTGAGAGTAACACATTGTTTAACACCCTTAATTTTTTAATCTCTTTTTCTTCTTGATCGATGTGAATAGAATACATTTTTGCTCTCAAACCAATAAATTCCTTCATTATTAATACAAGATTGGGAAAATACTAGTATTGGGGGAAGAGATAGGAAAAAATTAGGTACTAGGGTCTTAATAGCAAAACCATATTTCCATAGTTTAATAGCGATTCAATTGAAACATGTGTTAACTCTGTACATTAAACCGATACATATTGGTGTGGGGTGGGGGGATTGAGGAGCAGTCGCTCGATTAGAAATCTATGAGACTCTTTAAAACGGCTCGGGTAAAGTCTAGGACTCATTAGAAATATGAGGGGACATTTAAAAATTTGCGGCCCTAGAAATATGAGGAGACATTTAAAAATTTGCGGCCCTTTAAAAATGTGGGGCCCCCCATTTAACGATCCTCATTTTTTACTCAAAAGATGTCCAACTTATATACATTGAGACAAGTAGCTCTTATCTAAATGTATGTATATGGATGGGTGTGTCTGTGTCGGCATGTATTTTGCGTTTTGTTGATATACATATATATATATATATATATATATATATATATAATTTATATGCTGTCATGTTTACGGCAAAGCTCTGTTAAAGGTAAAAAGCTCAAAGCTTTTTCTTATACACCACTAAGCTTTTTCTTATGCGCCACCTAGCGGTGAGATCAGCCAGAACACAAACCGAAAAAACGTATGCGCCACCTAGCGGAATTGTTGAATGATCTTGAGAGGTGGTAAAAATTTCAGGTCAAGATAAATATAGACCTGGTTTCATTCCTTCGGTCAGACTCATCCCAGACTGTTCCGAAAATGATGAACTGGTCCCATTCCTAAGGCCAGAAAAAATGTTTCTTAATTATATGCTATTGGGTATAAATTTATATAAAATAAAGGTAATAACGAACATTTCAAAGAAAAAATCATGAGAATCGGTTAATTTTTGACAAAGTTATTGACAGTCGAAAAAATAGGTGAATAAAATATCAATTGCATTTTATCGAATTCAATTGCCGATAAATCCGAAAAAAAAAATTTTTTTATGCAAAGAAAAACACTTGTTTCATTATTTTGACCAAAGAACAACATATTAAAATTTCATCGAAATCAAAAATCATGTCCTGCGCGAACCGGGTGTCTTGAAATGGAATGAGCCTATATAGATTTTTCACGGGCAAATTCAACGGTGAAAAATATTCGTTAAAAGAAAAAAATTTGATAGTAAATATCACTTTTTTTTCAAACTCAATCGCATATCAGCTCAAGTGGTGAAAAATGTTTTCACTTCACCACTTCATAGAACGTGAATTGATCCCCAGAATAGTTAAATAGTTAACTTTGAATGCGTACGTGGACGCTCAAGCTCGGTCAAGCGTTTAACTTTCTAGAGAGTTAAATTTTTCAAGATTCTACTGTACTTTGTTTTTGTAAATCGTATCAAATCATATCAAGGCCAATTCGGTACCAGGTATTGTTATCACAACAGCTGATTGAATCCTCTTGATTACTTTCCATGCAGCGCCTTGTACTTTAATATGTCAGTTAATCGAAATCAATTAAAATTTTATTTTAACTTGAAATTCTTCTGCACGGTGGAATTGCTTGAATTCGCTTTGCCACCACCTGGTTTGGAAACGCCTTGAATCATATTAAAAAAATACAAATCAGCTTTCACCGTGCTGCCACCTTGTATAGTTCTGCCATGCTTTATTTTTTCTAACAAATGAAAATTGTGTTTTTAGTTCGAAAATTTTGTGCATAAAAACACAACTAAAATCAAATTTTTTGTGAAAAAAGTGCACTATCAGAGACCGAAACAAATGTCCCCGTGTTATTTGCATTATTTTTATTGTTAAAAATATTCATGAAAGAAATCAAATTTAAAACATAAACAAAAACATGCCAAACTCTCACTAATTTTGGGGGTATATTGGTATCGCTTTCTCGTGGTAGAATTGTTTTTGTATTTTGAAGTTTCGATAGTCAATTTTTTCTAAATTGGAATCCATGACAAAATAAAATAGTGTCATATAGGTATAAACTTTTAATTTAATTTTATTTAAAATTGTAGCGATGTTGCCACCATAAAGATCTAGTTAAACAGAAGCTTTACAACTTTTGTCATGAATTCGTGATTTGGTTTTGGAATTGGTTTTGCTATGAATTGCTACATAACATTGCCAATATATTTTCTGAAAAAGATTTCAGCGCATCATATTTCCGTTGTGTAGACTACATGTAATGCAGCTCTGTATATTTTCGCCGCGGAAGAGAAAAATTGGAACACTCAGAAAAGAAACGGAAATAACATTAGAAAAGAGAAAGTGAAATAGAAACGCTTTCATTTTGCGGCAAAAACAATTTCCTAAATTAAGGCCGTGACACAATGACATTTTTCATATAGATTCTTTTAACATTGTGAATGATGACTAACGGCCCTATGCTGCGCGTAACCGGTAAAATTGTTATCGGCAAACAAAATTACCAAAAGTCGTAATCCCCAAATGTAACCGCGATTCTGAGCAGATGGTAACGCTGTCATGACGAAGAAACTCACCATTGTGCATGGTCGAATTAAAAAACATATGTTTTTGCAATCAAAAGAAGAAAAAAGGAAAATGGAAATCAACAAGTAAGTAAATTTTGGTAAATATTTTGTTAAATTCATTACTAATTGTTTATTTTAATTATAGAAAATATGCACGTACCACCCCGTCCCAGTTGCGATTATATGTGGCGTATTGTAGGCATCATCCCGAGCTCCTGCAGGATAAAAACTGTCATGTCAGCTCACATGTAAATTGAATGCGATAATGGGGCCATCAAGAACATGTGATACTTGGAGAGAGGTAAGCAAATTGATTTTTATATATTTAAGAGTTTTGTGTTGTTTTGTGTGCCAAAAATTTACTCCGGCTACAGCGTGATTGTGCGTTCAAACACGTAGCCGGAGTAATGCAATCTGCAGGATTTCTGTGTCAAGTACACATTTTAATGTCCAATAACATAGAAGAGCGCACCTGTGTAATTAAATACTAAAATTCTTATTTATAAGTTATTAGTTGTTGAAAGCATGCATGAACGCCATAAACAACAGAATAATACCATACATAACTACATATTATTAGGGGGACTCATGATAGCATATAAACTTATAAGGTGTAAAATTATATCCATTTACACACGCGGTTATATGAACGCACCTAGTAATACTCTTGATAAACTTGATTGTTTTTCAGCTGTATTATTGCCAAAAAAATTTGTTTGATTGTTATACAAATTAAAAAATACCAAGATTAAGTGAAAAATCAAAACTAAAACGCCTTTACTTGCTGATGTTGGAGATTTTTGATGAAAATGCCGTCTGTAATGTCTGCAAGGTTGCATTCCTTTGAGTTTACCGCGTTTACACAATGAAATGTGCGCGTAAATTTATACAAATTGTGTAAATGATTTTTCATACAAAATTTGACAGCTCGTGCGTAAACTAGATAAATTTATACGTTTACACACTTTATAAGGCATTTATACGGTTACATGAGTCCCCCTACTATATTATTATTGGAAAGAGGTTAAGAACTGATTGTTTATCTTTATTTATAATTTCAGAGTTTGCGAAACTGGCGAAAACAGTTGCGTTCCCGGGCCCGAAACTTTTCTGCTGAGGAGAAAGACAGGTGGTGGACAAAATCCTGTGGCAGAGCTGACTGACTTCGAGCAGCAAGCGTTAGAGGTGTTTGGGATTGCTGCTGTGGAGGGCCACTCAATCTCACGGCTCGGCTTCCAGGTAAATATATTTGTAATAAACTTGTGTAATACTGTGACGAAAATATTTTTGGAAACTGAACTTTGAAATATATGTCATTGTGAAAATTAATTAGTTTTAGTTTTTGAATTCGTTGGTGAATAAAGAATCAATTTTTCTTACATAAATTTTATTTACGATTTATTCGATTGGCAATCTAGGGATACATTTATTAAAACCCGTAACAATTGGTGTCAGAAGTGAGATTGCTAAACGAATAAGAATTGCAAGATGGTAAAATTAGAAGAGTTGCGAATTCAACAGCTTAAAGCACAACTCGAAATTCGTGGTTTTCCAACAAACGGAAATAAACTAGAGCTACAAACACGGTTAAGGGAAGCTGTAGAAGCCGATGGTTTGGATGCGGACGCTTATAATTTTCATGTTTCAGTTTTAACCACCAAACCTGAGAGGGCAGAAGGAACGTCGCCTTCAGTAAGTACAAACTTCGACGATTTGCTCATGGCTATTCAAGGCCAGTTGGCTGAAAACTCTAAGGAAATGGCTGAAAGCCTGGAAACTCGGCTGGCTGAAAGATTATCTGAGAGTTTATCGAAAATGTTAGCTTCTTTCAACAAACATACAGCGGAAATTGGTGAGAAAGTTTCAGCAATTGATGAGCAGGTTAAATCTGTTGAGGAAAGAGTCGTCGAGAAGGTTCAATCTATTGAAGAAAGAGTTGGTTGTTTAGAAAACCATATCCGTGATAATACTCGGGCAGCGACAACGATGGTTTCTGGTGGAATGAAATTTAAAGTTCCTCCTTATGACGGGACTATTCCTTTTAAGACTTTTGAGAAGCAGTTTGAGTCGGCAGCAATGAGTAATAACTGGGGTGAAGCTGATAAAGCAACGGCTTTGATCCTTTCGTTAAAAGGTTCTGCAACAGAGGTTTTGAACATAGTACCTACGGGGGAACAGCGCAGTTTTACGGCCATAATTAATGCACTCGAGAGGAAATTCGGCAGTGGACACCGGAAACAGATTTTTCAAATGGAATTGTTGAATCGGTGGCAGAAGCAAGGGGAAACGTTACAGGATTTTTCCACAGAAATTGAACGGTTGGCTCATTTAGCAAACGAGGATGCTTCCAGTGAGTTTATCGAACGTATGAAAATTCAAGCGTTCATGAATGGCATTCGGGACATTGACACTAAGCGCGCAACTTACGCTATGCCAAAGAAAACGTTTGCGGAGACAGTTGCACATGCATTGACTCAAGAAACAGCCACACTTTTGAGCAGACCTTCGTATCGCGCACGTCGGGTAGATGTTGAGGAAAACCAGTTGCAGACAGTTTGCAATGCTCTAAAATCTGTTCTACCAACGTCGGGAGCTCAGAGGAAGTTTGAAGGTAATTGTTTTAAGTGTGGCAGGAAAGGACATATGGCTCGAAGTTGTTTTGTTGTAGGAAAAGGGCTATCGAATCCACAGCAAAACAGAGCATGCACTGACAGCACAGCAGACATTTCGTTAAACTAAATCGAACCAGCTGCAGGGGGGTCAAGCTGGTTCCCTCATTTGGGTACCCCATTATCACAATTTCGCAAATAGGTATAGAATCCAGTAACATAACGGTGAGAGGATATATAGACGGAGAAGAACGTATGCTGACGTTGGACACAGGAGCATCACATTCCATAATAAAGGCAGGGTTAGTTAAAAAGAATGTGAAGCCACTTATTGGAGCAAAACTGCGTACTGCCACTGGCGAGGAATCATTTTTAATAGGTGAACTTACTTGTGATGTGAGGATTGGGAATATGACAGCTTTACATGATTTCATTTTGGCGGATATTGCTGACGAAATTATAATTGGCGTCGATTTCTTGATGGCTCATGGGATCAAGATCGATTTGGGAAGTATGATGATGAAGTATAACAATATTGAAGTGAAGCTAGATTACGGTTACGACAGATCTCACAGAGTTCAGCAAGTACATGTGGTTAATAGTCAAGAGATTCCAGCCGTATCTGAGGCAGTTATTTGGGCGAAAATTAATGGGAATTTAGGCGGAAACAAGTTATGGATGATTGAAGCTGTACAAAATTCTACACCAAACGTATTGGTTGCTAAAACTTTAGTAAATTCAAATAACGACGGACTAATTCCGGTAAGAGTTCTGAATGAATTTAAATCACCTAAAAATCTTTTGAAAGGAGCTCTGTTGGCGGAATGTCACGAAGTCGAGGTTATAGTCAATTGTGATGGAATCCCCAAAAATGTAAATGTTTCTGAAAGTAAAATGTATAAAGAGATAAGCAATTGGACAAAAGGGTTAGAGTTGCTAGACGTTGGTAAAGCCAAACAACTCCTACGCAAATATTGTAGTATATTTGATAAGGGTACTAATCCAGGTAGAACTAATATCGTAAGACATCTGATTGATACCGGTGACGCAAGACCAATTCGACAGCCTCTGCGAAGCATACCCTTAGCGAAACGTGAAGTTGTCAGCCAAATAATTAGTGAAATGAGTGGAAATGGTGTTATCGAACCATCAGCCAGTCCTTGGTGCTCACCCGTAGTACTCGTAAAAAAAAAGATGGACAAATTAGGTTCTGCGTCGACTACCGTAAACTCAATGATGTGACCAAGAAAGATAGTTACCCTTTGCCGAGAATAGATGATACACTGGATTCACTAACTGGAACGGAATGGTTTTCAACTCTTGATTTAAAGAGTGGCTATTGGCAAGTAGAGGTTGACGAGGCAGATAGGGAAAAGACAGCATTTAGTGTAGGCGAGGGTTTGTGGCAATTTTCAGTTATACCTTTCGGCTTATGCAATGCCCCTGCCACTTTTGAGAGGCTTATGGAGCACGTTCTTAAAGGACTTCACTGGAAAACTTGCTTGGTTTACCTCGATGATATAGTCGTCCTAGGGAAAAGCTTTGATGATCATCTAAAGAATTTGGAAGATGTATTGCAAAGAATAGCTTGTGCTGGCTTAAAGTTAAATCCAGACAAGTGTTCGTTTTTCAAAAGAGAGGTAAACTATTTGGGACATAAGGTAACGGCAGAAGGAGTATCTACTGATGATGATAAAACCAAAGTGGTAAAGGAATGGCCCAGGCCAGCGAATCTGCATGATCTAAGAAGCTTCCATGGATTGCGCACGTATTATCGTCGATTTGTTCCAAACTTCGCGGATGTAGCTAGTAGTCTTCATTATCTGACTAAGAAGAACCAACACTTCAAGTGGGGAGAAGATCAGGAAGTTGCCTTTCAGACCTTGAAGGACCGATTATGTACTGCACCAATGTTGGCATACCCTATTCATGGAGCGAGGTTTATATTAGACACTGATGCGAGTGGTTATGGTATTGGAGGAGTCTTGTCGCAAGTGAAAAGTGGGCAGGAAAGAGTTATTGCTTATTATAGCAGAACTATAGGAAAGCCCGAGAAAAATTACTGTGTTACGCGCAGAGAATTACTTGCTTTAGTCGATTCTATTAAACATTTTCACAAGTATCTTTATGGACAACGTTTCCATGTACGGACCGATCATGCAGCATTAAAGTGGCTACTTCAGTTCAAAAACACCGAGGGACAATTAGCGAGATGGCTTGAAAGACTGCAAACTTATGACTTTTCCATAGAACACCGTGCGGGTAGCTCACATGGGAATGCGGATACAATGTCCCGTCGACCATGCAATCTGGAATGTAAACATTGTTCGAGAGCTAAAGTTAAAGAAGATGTTATTGATGTGCGGTTAATGAGTATCGAAGCAACTGAAGAGTGGAATGCGACGAATTTGCGTAAATCCCAACAGGAAGACGTTGATTTGGCTTTATTAATGAAGGGCATGGACATAAACAAACGGCCAACAAAAGAGCAGATGCTATCGGAAAATTCTACTGCAAAAGCATATTGGGCGCAGTGGAGTAGTTTAAGGATGGTATCTGGCTGCCTTTATCGAATATGGGAAAGCGAAGACGGCCAAAGCTCCAAATCGTTAATTGTTGTCCCAAAAGTGCGAATACCAGACGTTCTTCAGGAATTACATAATGGGCCAAGTGGAGCGCACATGGGAATCACTAAAACATTAGCCAAAATTAAGCAGAGATTTTATTGGGTTGGCTGTCATCAATCCGTTGCTGAATGGATTGGTAATTGCAGTGAATGTATGGCAGCTAAGGGCCCGAAGCATAGAAGTCGTGGACAGATGAAGCAATTTAATTCAGGAGCTCCTTTTAACCGAATCGCCATGGATGTAGCCGGACCGTTTCCAACCAGTAGCTCTGGTAATAAGTATGTGCTTGTGGTTATGGACTATTTTAGTAAATGGCCGGAGGTTTATCCGATTCCCAATCAGGAAGCCACAACAGTAGCAGAAGTTTTTGTGAAAAGTTGGATATCTAGATTTGGTGTGCCTTTACAGGTGCATTCTGATCAGGTCAGAAATTTTGAGTCTGCTGTATTTAAGGAAGTGTGCAAAATTCCGGGAATTCGGAAAACTCGTACAACAGCCCTTCATCCTCAATCCGATGGCATGGTGGAAAGATTTAATAGGACACTGGAAGAGCATTTGAGGAAAGTGGTGGAAAAAGAACAGCGAAATTGGGATACTCACATTCCTTTGTTCCTAATGGCATATCGTTCTGCAGTACATGAGACCACTGGTCAGACTCCAGCCACGGTGATTTTTGGCAGTGATCTTCGTTTACCTTCGGATTTTAAATTTGGTTCAAGTGTCATACCGAGCAATGACAGCAATGATTATGTTAAAAAGCTAAGAGAAACAATGAATGAAATTCACGATCAAGTGAGAAAACGAACAAAAATCATGAGTGACAAAATGAAAGCGAGGTATGATAAAGCAATCAATTCGGAAGGATTTGGGCAAGGTGATTTGGTGCTGCTCTACAATCCTCAGCGTAGGAAGGGATTATCGCCCAAGCTACAGTCCAATTGGGAAGGGCCTTATAAAGTTATAAAAGCAATAAACGACGTAGTGTATAGAATTAAGAAACTTGGAGGAACCAGAACTAAAATGAAAGTGGTCCATTTAGAAAGACTGGCACCATTGGGAGTGAATAATGAGTCTGATCGGGGCGATCAGACTTAGAAGGAGGGTAATGTGACGAAAATATTTTTGGAAACTGAACTTTGAAATATATGTCATTGTGAAAATTAATTAGTTTTAGTTTTTGAATTCGTTGGTGAATAAAGAATCAATTTTTCTTACATAAATTTTATTTACGATTTATTCGATTGGCAATCTAGGGATACATTTATTAAAACCCGTAACAATACAATAATAACCGCTGGTAGTGTATGTGTGAAATTGTTATGCCCATGTACAGGCATTTATTGCATTTTTATGTAAGAATGGAAATATGTTTACATATACTTAAAATATACTACCGATATTGTAGTATTACATTTTTATATTATAAAAAAATGTTTGACGATAATACTTTTTTTATTAATAGAACGCCAACAATGCCGAAAATGTTCCTCCAACGCCAGAAGAATTACCAGTGGAAATTCCACTACCTGCTTTTCCGGAAGATCCGAACGAGTTTGCTTCGTTTTGCTTAGTGGTAAGTGAATCGCCCAGTCGAACTTCCTCACGTCCTGTTACTCCCAATACCGTGCCACGCAATCCTGCTGCGAGCAATTCTGCGGCACCGAGTGCTGTTACGCCCAGACAAGTTTTGTTGCCAACGTCACGCAACAGAAGAAGGGGCGCTAGGGATGAAATTTTAGAATTGGTGCAACAGGACATGAGGAACAGACGTCATGAACAGTCAAGACAGGCTGAATCCCTAGGCAATTTGGTAAATGGGTCGATGTCGTTGGCTGCGGCAATTCAGGAGATGGTGGCATTGCAAAGACAACACCGGGACTACGTACGTATGATGTCAACCAGTATCCTCTAAGTTTAGCTTAAGAACATTGAATTCCTTTTTATAAGTATTAAGTAATTTAGGAAATTAAAAAAAAAACTGAATTAATTTTAATTTGTTTTATATTATTGAATTTTTATTTCATTTAAACGAATTTCTTTTAATTTTAAATATATCAATATAGTGCAGTAATTTTTGCTTTTTAAAGAACCAATATGAAATGTGATAAAATTATTGAGAAACTTAAAAACAAACTATTCTGTACTATTTGCTGTTTTATTTACTTTATAAACAAATGTATATTAGTTTTTAAGTAAGCAATATGGAATGTGATAAAACTCATTACTATGAAACCAAATTATCAGAGAAGATACTCAGTGCTATTTTTTTGTTATTGACTTATTTAGAAATGTAAACCCACAAATAAGAAACCTGCAAGTCAATCATATAATTAATAAAGACTTTTGAAAATTTTAAATTTTGTCTACATTTTTATTCATTCTTCAGTATTTGTTTGTGTTTTGTTTACATATATTATCCTATTCGAGGCACAGTCAGGCTATATGGTTGATTAACTGCTGTCGAATCCTTTCGCCTTGGCGGTGAAGATAGGTGTTGTTGGCATTTTCTGGTGCAGTCGTTTCCTCGTCTGGCTCCACTTCTTCAATTTCCACTTCGTCACTCGGAAAATTTTTTCTTACAACATTGTGAAGAATAAAGCAGGCGTTTACAATTATAGTTACTCTTTCGGGACTATAATTTAAAGTGCGATGTTGTGCCAAGCATCGAAAACGTGACTTAACCACTCCAAATCCTCTTTCAATAACATTTCTTCCTTACAATGCACTTTATTGAATTTTTGTTCCCGAGGATTTGCGGGCTGAGCTAAGGGTGTGACAAGCCAAGGCTCTAGGGGGTAACCCTGATTACCTAGTAGTAAGCTTCCTCTCTGCCCGCTCATAAACGCACGCACGTTTGATGTTGTCCATATACCTGAGTCGTGACATGACCCAGGAAAAGTTGCATCAATTGCCAGAAATTTTAAGTTGTCGTCGCAAACAGTTTCAACATTGACGCTGTAGTATCCCTTGCGATTCATGTAGAGGCTACACGGTCTGGCCAGAAAAGTTCTTGGTGAACAAATGAGCGCCACATGTGTGCAATCGATTGCACCGATAACACCTTTCAAACCAAACTTTGCGTAGAAACAAAAAATATTAGCCCATGTACTATCTGTAAGTTTCCACGTTCAACGTTACCTTGCTTTTATAGCCAACTGTTCCTCGTATGTGGTAGGAAAACTTACTTCAGATGTTTTTTCTTTCACAACTAAATTTGTAATGTATTTGATGCATTGTGATGTATCGTGATGCAGAAGATTGGCTGAGCGCAGCATATATATTATTAGCAATACATTTTTGATACGATCCATGGGCAGAGAAGTAGGTTGGTCATTTTTTGGCAACAACTCTTCTATAAGTATTTTACAGGCTTCTTTCGGTAAACGGAAATGCTCTTTGAAGGTACTACAAGGAAGGTTCAATGGATCACTACTGTCTCGAAGACTCTTTAAGTTATGTCTCCGTTCCAAAATTTCATCATATTCTTCATCTTCAGCAAGCAGCAATAATAGTAAATTGGGCATTTTTATTATATTAAACTAATTATTGGCGTTTGAAACGTTTTGGGTAATTTTTACTTTTCGTTGTATTTGTTTATTTGTTTTTAAATTGCTCAATTTAATTTTCCCTTTCGCTTTATTTATTTTACAGAGTAAACATCAGCTGTTTTATGTGGTTACGTCGATGTTACCACCTGTTTTAGTGGTTACGTTGTTATCCGGCAACTTTTGCCTTCAGAATACGAAAAAGGTGTAAAAGTTGCCAGAAGATTTCGTAACCGGTAAAAATGAACTTGTTACCACTGTATAATAGGGTCGTAAGTGTGATATCTTATCTGTCAACTGCCTGACAGGCTGTTCAATATGGCTACTTTTTAGCGTTTTGACAGGGTGTTCAATATGGCGGCGCCTATCTTCAGCGGGTGATAGAAAGAGATACAGAATGAGACAGCGATAGTCAATTACAAATCACCTACGGCCGGTATACTCACCATTTCTAGCAAAGTGGACTTAAGCTGGAGACATTGGTGCTTTATCGGTAACCGTATCGGTAACCTTTTAACAGCTGATTCGACCAACCTTATGAGAATCAATGCAATCGATTATTGGTGCCGCTAAGGTCGTAACCGTATCGTAGCCAACCAATTGGGTTTTGGTTTACCGTCGTAACGATAAACAGCTGATTACGTTAGGGATACGGATACAGCGATACGACATACGGCACCAATGACTCCGGCTTAATACAATAAGAGCCGTCACTCGTTATTTTGTGGCGAGTATCTCGCTGGAAATTGAAAAAGGAGGTGAAAGCACAGGAAGGAAAAAACCCGAATACAGAGGAGAAAACAATAAAGAATCTACGGCATAAACTAAGGAAAAACAATATTGTCACAACGAAAGCGGACAAGGGAAACACCACTGTGCTAATCGAAAAAGAGCAATATATATCCAAAACCGAGGATCTCATAGAGGAAATGAAATGTCGTAGAATGAGAGAGGATCCCACAGATGAATACCAAAAACAAATCAAAGTTGCTATAAAAAATGCAACAAATATAGTAGATTCTAACATGGCACATAGATTGGTCCAAATGAACCCTTCCGCTCCTCCACTGGTTGCGCTACCAAAAATCCACAAGCCGGACACGCCAATGAGGCCCATCATTAATTTTAAATCGGCACCATGTTACAAACTGTCCAAATATTTAAAAACGATATTGATAGATACTCTGGAGCTAAGGAACGAATATGCAATAGCTAACACAACAGAACTAATAGAGAGACTCGAGACCGTAGAGCTAACAAGAAACAGCAAATTGGTATCTTTTGACATAAAAGATTTATACCCATCTATACCACTATCGGAGACTTTGGACATAGTTAGCTCAACAATAGTTAATAACACAAAAAACAAAGTGAAAAGTATGCAAATCACAAATACGCTAAGAACCACTTTACGTCAAAACTATTTCAAATTCAACAATAAAATATATAGACAAACAAACGGTCTTGGAATGGGAAGCCCCACATCAGCAATTTTTATGGAAGTGTTCATGCAAAATCTGGAAGAAAAGTACATACAGGAGCTGAAGTCCAAATTAGGCGTGTCATTTTATGCTAGATACGTGGATGACATAATATGCGTTTTAACTACTAATAACGAAGAGCTCGTACTGGAGTACCTCAACAAACAGCACGGCAATATAAAATTTACAATGGAAGCCGAAAAAGACGGAGGAATCAACTATCTAGACCTCACGATAAATATTGATAAAGAAGCCAAAAGATTTAACTATGACATATATAGAAAGTCAACGGCCACCGACAGAATAATACACAATACCTCAAAGCACCCTCAACATCATAAAAATGCAGCATTAAGGCACTTGGTACATAGACTTGAAAGAACACCTCTTACACAAGAGGCATATAAGAGAGAACTTGAGGTCATATATAATATCGCTGAAAACAACGGATATAAAAAAGCACTAGTAGATAAGCTCAGAAGGACAAATGGAGAACCAAAAAGAAATAATGAAAAGGAAAATAATAGCTGGACGACTATGACATATACTGGAAAAGCAACATATAAATTGGCAAACTTCTTTAAAAAATACAACATTAACACAGCATTCAAAACATCGAACAATCTAGGGCGAAAACTAAGAACTAACATTAACTCAGAGGATCCGTTTAGCAGCCACGGCGTATACAAGCTTACCTGCGGATGCCAGCATAGTTACATAGGACAAACAGGACGGCAAATAAGAACGAGGTTCAGAGAACATATTAAAGATTACAACAAAAAAATACGGAATCCAAACATTATACCCGAGTCTTACTTCGCGAATCACATGGTCGAGAATGAATATTCCACAGCAAACATCAATAAAACAGTTAGGGTTCTTCACATACAAGAAAAGGGCCGACGTCTCAACGTACTCGAAAACATGGAAATCTACAAACAGAAAACATTCGACGGTAGAATAGTAAACGAACAGATAAACACAATTTCTGACACAATATTTGAGCCTTTAAAACTTGTTTACAGGAAACAACTTAATCACATAGGTACAACAGACAAACACACAACAACAAATAAACACAAAACAATTAACACACCAAAACAAAAAACCGACAAAGAAGGTCAAACGACTAAAATCACAGATTTCTACCTACCCCAGTCAGCCACACAAATCGATTAGTAAACCACCCTCGGTTCTGAACGAACACACAGCACATACACATAACTAAATGTACACAAACATCAATTTGAAAATACCTGCACATATACCTACGAGCTATAAATACAGGACAAATGACAACAACAGATCAGAACGAAAATCGACACTGATGATGGCACAATGCCGAAACCGGTTTGTCTCAAAACCAAATTTGACAAGAGATGACGGAAAATCGTTCCAATATACATCATTTATCCACCCTGTCGGAAAATCAACCAAACAAGATAAGTCATTTATAAACATCTCGCCCAAAAAAAAAGTAGCAACTTATTGTATTTATCCCCTTTATTTCTAGCGGCAACGCTTCGTTGGAAACAACGAACTGTTACGGCAGACGAGTTGCAAAATTTAATTTTACATTTTTGCATGTTTTTTTTTAGTTTTTTTATAATTTTTCTATTAATAAACTCACAAGAAAAAAATTTCAGTTCAAAAATGTTGTTTATTTTATAAATAATTCAAATATTTGACAAAATATTCACCGCTTTGACAATATCGGTGGGAAAAAACGGTGATGAACGAGTTTCTACCGTCATGACGGCAGAGTTGTTTTATGCCCGGCCGTCATATTACGTCACGGTGAACTTCACCGTCTTCTTAGTTTCCACATAATTACTTTTACATTGCACTATTTCTGACAACATACTCTACCGCTATGTAGTAACGGCCGCTATATAGCGGCACCGCTTTCGAGGAAACCAAGCCTTTACTGTTTCACACTCTTCGTTCTGTTGGTTGTTCTCTATTTTTATACGTTCTGTCAATAACTTTTTTTGAAATTTTAACGAAAACACTGCGTTTTTTTGCAAATCTTCAAGTAGGTAATGTGGTGAATTACCTACCACCATTTTGACAATTGTCTCTTGCTGCCCGTGTTTGATTATTCTCTATAGATATACGTCTCTCGAAAAAAGCACAAATCACACAAGAAGATTGCGCAATGCGCATGTAAACATTAGTTTAGCTGTTTTTATGACGTATGAATTGACCCTTTCCTTTAGCTCTTTTTTTCTCGCTTTTTTTTCATCGCTCAAGGGTCAACTGTGACGTAGATGCGTAGAACGAAACAATTTTGAACTCGTGAACATTGTGAATGATGACTAAGTGTGTTATCATATCTGTCAACTGCCTGACAGGCTGTTCAATATGGCTAATTTTCAGCGTTTTGACAGGCTGTTCAATATAGCGGCGCCTATCTTCAGCGGGTGATAGAAAGATATACAGAATGAGACAGCGATAGCCATTTACAAATCAGTTGATCCAATCACTTTGGAATTTTGACGTTTATGCAGAAGATATCACACTTAAGCTGGAGACATTGGTGCTTTATCGGTAACCGTATCGGTAACCTTTTAACAGCTGATTCGACCAACCTTATGAGAATCAATGCAATCGATTATTGGTGCCGCTAAGGTCGTAACCGTATCGTAGCCAACCAATTGGGTTTTGGTTTACCGTCGTAACGATAAACAGCTGATTACGTTAGGGATACGGATACAGCGATACGACATACGGCACCAATGACTCCAGCTTTAGTCATAATTCACAATGCTCGTGAATGCGCAATGATTTGTGAGAAAAAAGCAACCAAATGACAAACACCTATGGCAACGCTTAAAGTCCGCGGCACAATGAAATTTTGCATATAGATGCGTTTAACACAGGCATGCTTAACGAACGAAACGATATCATTTCGTTACGATAATCAACGTTAATAAACGAAACGAAGTCATTTCGTTTCGTTTATTAACGTTAAGATCGTCAAATTAACGAAATGATTTCGTTTCGTTTTCTGCCATATCAAAACGAAATCAAATCGTTTATGTTGATTATTAATTTCAAACTATGCTGGCAAAGCTGATTGATGGCGGAGTCATTAAAGGTGAAAGCATTAGCCAAGCTGATTGCAACTTTTCTCATGAATTTTGACAGTACGAACATTTCTCAGAGTATTTTTGACATTACCACCAACGAATTACACAAACAAATTACATAGAGTTTGTGTGTGTATGTGCGCTCGTTGTTGCCACCTTACGGCTTCACTATGGCTATAGCATTGCCAGCATAATTCAAACATAAAGTATCACGTTTTCGTTAACGTTTTTAACGTTAACGAAAGCTTTTCGTTTCGGTTAAAAACGAGATACAATTTATCTTGATAATTTCTTTATCGATAATATTTCGAAGTGTTTCAACGGAAACGGTGGAAATTTTTTGATAAACGATTAGCTTAACGTTAAGGTGCATCCCTGGTTTAACACAAGCTTATGCGTGATAGTAACATCGCCACAATCAGCCAAGATGAAGGAACTTCAGACTTGGCAATTGAAGTTTATTTCGCCTTGCCCATTCACATACAAAATTTCGCGAAGCACTGTTTTAAACATTCTCCTTATACAACAAAAATACTTGCTAACATATTTTGTGTCGTATTCATTTGTTATACTGCAGTTTTTAATTGCGCAAAATGTTAGAAAAGTTACGAATAAGTGGGAAAAATAATTTCACTTGCAAAATGTGCCAGCACTATATACCTTCGACGAAATTTTGCGTCAAATTTTGGTAAAAATTGACGGGGAAAAAATTTACCCATATGTCGGCGTCGACTTTAAAGCCGCCTTCGACGGCACGAAAAGGAGCTGCCGCAATGTCTGTATTTGATGATTATAAGCAACTCTCATCAGCTCAGTCAGAATTGAGAAGGATCTCTCGAGCTGTTCGAAAGTAAATCGGGTTTCGGACAAGGTAACCCATTATCGTGCGATTTTTTTGATTTTATGCTTTAGCAAAAATGCACAATTTATCCGCGCCGTCACAATATTCTATAATAGTGTGCAATTACTAGCATATGCTGACGACATTGTACACCCGCGCCTTAAGTTCTGATTACTCCAAATTGGAAAGAGAAGTGAAGAAGATGGGTTTGATGGTGAATGAGAAAAAAACTAAGTACCCACTGTCATCAAGCAAAGAGTTAGCGCATCGTCGCCTTAGTAGCCACCACACTCTTGGCAGCCGTAACATTTGGGAGCCAGCATTAACACAAGCAACAACATCAACCTTGAAATCCAGCAAAAAATCACTCTTGCGAAAAATTGCTACTTTAGACTGCTTTGCCTAGAAAAGTAAAGTCCTCTCTAGGGAAGAAAAGTCATGCTCTACAAGTCACCTATCGTACCCATCCTGATATATGCTGAAGATGACACTGCCAACATGGGAAGAGGTGGATCTGAGAGTATTAGAGAGAATGGGAACCGATTTAAATTCCCTTGGTGTTACCAATTAGCGCCAGTTAGCATACCGAAGAAGCAAACTCGACTATTTACCAACCGGTAAAGTATTTGTATAAATCCGCCTTAAGTTTCTCATCACTTGTAATGATGTTGACACGGAATTATATATGAAGTTTAGATAAGATAAGATAGTGATTGGAGTATTGTGAGAAAAATTATCCGGAATATTTCTGGTCCATTATTGAATTACAAGAGTTTTACTCGGATATGAATATAGGGCAGAAAATAAAAGAACAAAGGTTTTGTCGGCTAGGTTAGGTTATGCGAATGAAAGAAGACATTCCGGCTCAGAAGGTATTTCTATCAACGCCCGTATTGAAATGCCGGGAAAAGGAGTGAGCTCCACTAATTTGGCAGGGAGAGGTGTAGGTAGCCTTGATGCCCCATACTGGCTTCAGTTATCGCATGACAGATAGGCCGGATTTACAAAGAATTCTTGCTGCCTTGCTTGTGCGTTTTATTTTGTTCAATGTATTAGTAATTTATGGCTACAAATATGGTACATGACTAAAACGCTACGGTCAGTAAGGTGAAATTACCTTTATGTCACATTCATACTGAGGTCAAATGATTGATCACAAATCACGCAGTCAAATGTGTTTATACAAGGCGCAGTCGCATATCCTCTGATATTTCAATAAAAAATTATTTGTCTCTTGTCAAAAATGTTAACTAAAGAAAACTGGTAAAAACTCAAATTATGACGACTGGTATATTGCATTATTTACATAGTTTTAAATGTTTGCTTAACTGGCTGTTCATATTTACTCTATTAACTAGATTGAATGAATAAATATTAATATCGCTCATTTGCTGCAACGTCGTCATAACTCAAAAAATATGACCTTTGAGTTAATAACACATAAACGTACCCAATATCATGATCTATGTTGTACAAAAAAATCTTCGTGATCAGTTAAAAATTTAGCACGTGGTATAAAAATGAAAATATGCCTTTATATGTGCAAGCTGATGGGATAGCACCACCTGTAAAGAATTAATTTTTTCCTGCTATCCTCTTTCTGCTTGAATGACACTCAGCGTTGACAGATTGACGACGCCGTCGTCATTTTGACGATTGTCAACTAGAATGACGCTTGGACGATTTTGTAATGAAAAATGACGATTTAAGCCTGCCTTCTATGTAAGATTTATTTTAAATATTCAACCACCAAGAAATATGTAGATCCAATAATATTGATTTAAATGGACACTGCAGTAATAAATATTGAAGTGATCAACTTAGCTCGTGAAAACGGAGTGGTAATGATATCATTGCCTCCGCATTCCACTCGTAAAATGCAACCGCTAGACAGAGCTTTCATGAGCCGACTCAAGACTTATTACAGTAACGAATTAAAGCGTTTTATGAGAGAAAAGTTTCTAAATTCGGTTTAGTTGGTCTCTTTTCCAAAGCGTATTATAAGGTTCACACTGGCCAGGTTGCAGTTAACGGTTTCAGATGTACTGGTATATACCCATTCGATCGAAATATTTTTACTGATGCAGACTATATTGCTGCAAATGATATGTATGAGCACGTAACTGCCGAAAACTCTGAAGTTTCCGAGCAAAATAATCCAACTTCGGAGACTGGACGTACTCTTACTTCACCAACATCTAATACAAATCGAGTGACTTCTCAGAACCTGTGGCATCAGCCAGTAAAGGAGTCGTTTCATCATGGCATATTTTACCATTGCCAAAGAATAGAAAAGCAGTTGCTACCGGAAGAGGAAGAAAGTCAAAAGCGACAGTATTAACAAAATCACCATATAAGAATCAGTTGGAAGAAAACATTGGGAAGATCCGGGAAAAAGTGAAGCCAACAATTAAAAAAGAAAATGATCCTTCAAAAAACCAGCAGCAAAAGCTTTAAAAGCTGAATGTGAAGAATTAACCAGTGACTCCGAAGTAAGCGTCGTCTATGCAGAATCGAACTAAGGGGATTTTGTTGAAATGCCTCCAGACGGAGTAATTTGCTCCTTTTGCGAAAAGTTATGGAAGGACGAAAGAAATATATCAGAATGGAGTGTTTGTTTACAGTGCGATACAGTGTGGGCTCATAACGTCTCCATTCCCAAAAAAAATCCAATTTTTATTTGCGAGACTTACATAAATTGAAGTTTTTAAGCAATTTTGATATTTCCAATAACTTATTCATTTTTAATATCAACGAGCCAAGGAGGCTCATTTACATTTTATTTTATCTTCTGAGAAGCTATTTATCTTTTATTAATAAAATTGGTAATTTTAAAAGAAGATATTTAATATTTTCTTTAGTAAAACTGATCTGGTTATTATTCGGGTTAGATGGTATATTATACAAAATTAGCCTACGTTTGCGTACCACATTACCCGCCAATTTTTGGGGAACGCCATTTCGGGCTCACCCGAATTTCGTTTTATAAATTGTAAATTGTTGGTGGCATACAACTTTTGATAAAGTACGCTATAGATGATATTTCACAAAAAAAAATGTGACGAAAAAGAGGTGAATTGGATTTTTGGTGAGGCCAAAATTACCCAAAAACTAAATGCTACACTACAAATACCGCAGTTCCTCTATTTTGAAGACATTTCTAAGGTTCCTCCAGAAGTTTTTTGGAAAACTACTTCTATTATCAAAAGAGCTGACTCTACATACAGGTTTTTTCTAATTTATGTGCATTCGTTACAGATGTAATGTGCTTGCCACACGCTTCAGCGAATGTAGAACGAATTTTTTCTAAAATAAATTTAAACAAAAAAAAAAAAATCCGAAACCGTCTGGAATCTGATACATTAAAAGGAATTTTGTAAGCCCAAGATTATTTAAAATTGAATAACTTTTCCTGTCATAATAGTGAACGACAAATAAATATGCTAAAAAAATTAACGCGAAAATGTGTAACTAAGAAACTAAAATGATATACCTAGGAGGTTCGATTCGAGCTCGAAGAAAAAAAAATTATAATTGCAAAAATGACTGAAAACAAGTATCTTTTAAGACGTTTTTGTTATTTATAAAATAAAACGAAATGAATTGAAAACGACTTTATATGTTGTATGTGGCAAAAAAAAAATAACAATCAAAGACAATTTTCAGAAAAGCGCTTTTAAAGTTAGTATTGTTGAATGAAATCCGGCGATCTCATTTTAGTTTCCGGCGAATGCAGTCGTACGTCCCCTGGTAATAACCCTGCAAAAATCGTGTGACCAAAAACGCACACAGCCACACGAATTTTTGACAGGGGTGACGATTTGGAATGAAAAATTGTGCAAATAAAATAGCATGCTGACAAATTTTGCTTTCCCACAATGTATCGTGCTCTCTCGCACCTATTATTTTCATAGGGATAGCAAAATAAGTCATTTTTGCGTGCAAAAAATCGGCCATTTCTAATTCTGCAGAAAAGTGGAAAATTGTTTCAGTTTGTGTGATTTACATTTTGCAGAAATTAATATACGCATTCTTTAATATTTTTTGGTCTACTAAAGGGTGTTTTAGCAAAAAAAAACTCATCAATGTGTGCATGTTTATAAAGAAAGAAAGTGAAATATGTAATTGCATAGTATAAATAATCGTGAGCAATTCTAATGCAGAATAGTAAATTTTGATTTCCACATACATACAAGAAAAAAAAGATTAGAAAATTCGGTGTAAAAAAACGGCTATGTGTGCAATAAAATAGCCTCTCTTGTTGAGATACACCTCCATGGTCTCCATTAATTATTGTGACGGAGGTGTGTTTGCAGCAGCAAAGTGAACCCAAACAGTGTAGGTCGTGGTGGTTGTTGTTCGTGGTCCGCATCAACTGGACCAGGTGGGGCAATGACGCCACATCCAGTTATACCAAGGTATATACCACAACAGCAACCGGGTAATGCAAGGCCACGATAGCAGCAGCAACAACCTCCCAAGGCTGGCTATCATCGTTGATTTATAAAAAAACAGTGTTTTGCATCTTTAACGCTTAAATATTTCCTCTGTTGAAACAGTTTCCACGATTCACTGTTCAACGAAAGCAGCAACCAGCGTATGCCACCACCGAACAGCTGATAACAAAAACTTGGATGCACAGCAGTTTAAAGCCAAAATGGAAGTTGAGGAAATATCTGAAAATAAGGTAAATATATGTTTCGCGTTATTAACAAAATCGCCATAAATTTTATGAATTAACAGATCGCTACGAACGACAAAGCACCCGAACGTGTGATCAAAGAAAGCACTACAGAAATTATTGCCGGCGGGGCCGTATTCTACAAGCCAGTACAAGAATTTAATCGTGATTTAAGTATTTCAGTACTTAATGTATACTCAAAGCGGTTGATAAGAGAGCGGGAAGCGGCGGCGCATAAAAATCCACAAAATAAAAAGGAAAACAAGCAATGCTAATGACAAGAAACCATACACGGCTGGTGGTGTAAAATACGACGATGGACTGCGAATATTGGAAGCGCTTGCTGCAGGAGGTTTACGTAGCATAAGTTATGCAAAAGAAGTAGCAGGCGTGCGTGAAATTGTTGCAAATGATCTATCTAAGGTGGTAGTAGATTCCATTAGCGTAAATATGCGACACAATGGAGTGGAACATTTAATTGTGCCAAGCGAAGGGGATGTAATGTAGGTTTGATATACGAATCAATAGCTAGTGATTTAACTGTAATAATCAATAATAAAATTCGCAATAGGACTCTCATGTACCTTTCAACTTCATATGAGAAGCGTTTCGATGTTATAGACCTAGATCCTTATGGTTGTCCGAATCGGTTTCTGGATGGCGCTATACAATCACTGACGAGTGGGGGTTCATTACTTGTAACTGCGATTGATATGGCTGTGCAAATATAGTTCTGTGCCTTTGCGTATGAAATGCTGCCATGAGATGGGATTGCGTATACTATTGCATTGCATTGAAACGCACTCTAATCGTTATGGAAAATATATTGAGCCACTTTTGAGCATTTCTGCCAATTTTTATATACGCGTATTTGTGCGTATGTATAGTAGTCAAGCGAAGTGTAAATATAGCATGAGGTTGGTATACAGCATTTTGGCCTTTTACCACAATCCAATTACTTACCATATCTTTATATTATGAACACAGCAAACAATGAATGGTATTTCAATGCACTGGTTGTGATACCTATACGCTACAGCCTATGGGTATTGTAAAAAGCAAGATCTCAGATAAAGGCAATGCGGAAGTAAAATTCGGTATACCAACTGGACCAAATGTTAATACAAATTGTGCGCATTGCGGTGATAAACATCATGTAAGTTTCAACTATCCCACTTAAGTATTTAAACTCGAATAAATCAAATTATTTCCTTCTTACTTAATTGGTGCTTAACCGTTTAAACGGTTATGTCCGTTCAAAAAGGCTCGTCAGTCGCTTTTTCAGAGGGTTATAGATGGGCGGTCCACTTTGGTCGCATCCCATACATGATCCAACGTTTGTTGAAGAATTGCTACAAATCATAGAAGAAAAACCGCTAAGTGATTTGGACACACAACGTCGTTTAAAAGGTGTGTTATCGGCGGTATGCCTGAACTTGTATTGGGTACCTGAGTTTTTATGTAAAAAATATTCATCATATCCAACATCAATACCTCGCATTCAATTGTGGACGCTGTACGCACTACATTGGGTTCACGTAATATGGACAAGCATATTGTTGATTCCAGTGGTAAGGCCACAATTTCAAATGATGTGGCAACCATTAAGAAACTATTGGATAAAATAATAACACAACGTAGCGTGCTCAAGAGGTATAAGCTTATCTGGAAAAGATATTTCGTAACGAAAACCCTGGAAGATTACCGCGTCTTGTCTGCTTTGGTTCAACAAAATATAACTTGGATGTTTGTTGCTCTTTTTCAATTTTCCTGAATACAAATGTCTGGATTGGAAAAATTTCAAGCAAATAAAGCTTGGCGTGCAAAAGTCAAGAAATTACTTGTCATGCAACGGTAAATGCTTATAAATATATCATTAAAATTGTATGCTTGTTTATGATGAGACATTTGAGTGAGCACGGAGATGGATGTTTTAAATACTGTAGAGTAAATTGGGTTACTATATAAGAATTTGAAATTTTTCCAAATCTTTGACTAAAAAGTAGCTACTAGCTTGTAGAACTTTATTACTATACTTTTAAAAAGATAAATCACTTTAGCATGGTAATATATACCTATTATTAAAAATTAATACAAACAATATCTTCAACATTTTTTTCTCGATTCACGAACACATTTAGAAAGGCTACAACGCCTGCTAAAGAGCCGGTACCTTGCCAACGCTTTAGGTTGGATTTAGAGGAGGATCTACAAACTTTGCTAGAAGCACGCGCAGCTCCTCGTGTAGCGAATGTAGATCAACACGAAAGTAACGTTGCTGTTAGCGGAAATACAATGAACAAAATATTTGAAATGGAGGATGAAAATAAATCCAACAATGCAAACACTATAAAGAGGATTCCTTATAATTTTTCAACTAAGGCATCTTGTGACGAAACTATATTCGAATGCCAACAGTAACGTACGTCTGATGAAAGTTTTATGGCTTTGGAAAAAATGTGTGATAAAACAGCATCCGATCCGGACAGCACACTATTTAAGTACATACATAGCGAGAACAAGGATATGGTTAAAGAAGATGCTAAAAAGCGCAGCGCCGATGGAAACTATTTTAAAATCCCTTGTAAACAAGGTAAGTGAATATACAACATATTGAAAATTGATAAGATTGCGTGGTATAAATTTAATAATATAATCGTAGAACTACAAGAAATAGATGAAGAAGCACAATCACTGCAACGTCTATTGCATGACTTATGCGTACAGGAGCAGCATCAATTGGATAATGAAACTCCTTTAAAAAGTATTGATGTAACACTACTAGAAGATAATGAAGCGCCATCTAAAATGTGGGACTCCACAATAGTGGGCGATACCACTTTACAAACTTCACCTTTGAAATTGATGAGACTTCTCAGACCATCTAATATACTAGAGGAAAATTGCGAAGATCAGTCTAATAGTTCCTTGGGTGGTGATGATGCATCATCACACATAAGCTTTTAAAGCGCTCAAAAAGGCAGTGAAACTTCAGCGACAACAAGCTTTTAAAAAAAAAGCTTTACCTACACTCTAAATCTACGCCGTCATATACGTACTCATACCGGTGGAAAACTATACAAATGCGAATACTGCGAATGCACCTTTGCTGTAAGCGGTCCAGTGCTGTCGCATTTACGTACACATCTGGGCAAAAATATTCATAGATGTGAGTTTTTCCCATCAACTTTTCCTCACTTTACGGAGTTACGTACGCATTTAACTACGCACAAAGACGAAGATTCAGAAACCCGGGAGCGAAATATGACAGCCTTAAAGGAGGAGGAGGCTAAATTAAAGCAAAATTTGGCCACTAAAATTCAGCAGCCGCCAAAACCCAAACGAAAATATACGTGCAATTTCTACAACAAGGGTAAAGGTTTATAAGACTGTGATTGTAAATGATATTCATTTTACTGATCGTTAATTCACAGATTTTACAACTTCATCTAAGCTAAAGCGCCATATACGTATGCATACCGGCGAGCGACCATACTCGCGCTCAGAGTGTGGGAAATCATTCTCATTGAAATCGTAAGAATATACAATAGGGTTCAGAGTTTGAATGGCTGGCAGTTAAAAATGGATTTATTTTAAAAGTTAATAAAAAAACTTATATCTAAACATATCCGTAAAACGAAAGACACAAAAACAAAAGCTCAGTAAAAATGGGACAACTGAATGAAACCTTACATCCATATCGCCTGCTGATTGGAATATCATCCGGTTGTTGTTGTAGCAGTTAGGTGGGGCGAAGCACTGCTACAACAATATCACCCGGTCTCGGGTGCCGTTTCGAAAAGCACCTTTCTCAGAAAATATTTGAATAACCCCGTATATTAGAAAAGCCCTATCACAGAATTCGGTTGAAGAATGCCCTAACTCAGATTTGGCTTCAAAAATGACCGATCTGAGCTCAAATACAACACATTTTGACAATAGCTGGAATGTTTATTCTAAGATAGGGCGTTCTTCAAACGAATTCTGAGAAAGGAAGTTTTTGGAACGGCAGCCGAGATTTGGTGATATTCCACTCAGCAGCCGATATGAATATATGGTAAGTCTCATTTTTACCGACCTTTCCTTTTTAAAAATGTGCTTAACAAAACTTTTTTCTTTTAATGCACTCTTAAAATGAATCCATAAGCACTGTAACGTTAACAACTTTTTCATACTTGTTTTTTGATTTGTATTGAGAGTGGCGATTTTAATATTAGAACGGCTAATTTAGACAATTAAAATAACAAAAATTACTACAAAGCCAAATTTTAGTGAGGACATCAAGTTTACCATAAAAATATTAAAATTAAAAGTCCCCATCTATCCTATTCGAGCTAAAAAAAAATTACTCGAGGTCAAAGGTCATTGCCTTAATAGCACCGCAGAAAAATTCCTCCAATTCTTTTCTCCTAGAGAGAACAATAATTGGGGAATAGGAATTTCGAAAATAATGAAAGGGGTGTTAGAGGCGTTGGTTCCACATTACAATTAAAGAGATGGTTGGTGTCATGTGGGGACACATTGCAAGCGGGGCATACATTTTGTATGTCGGGGTTGATTCTGGATAGGTAAGAGTTTAACCTGTTACAGTATCCAGAACGAAGTTGAGCTAGAGTGACTCGCTTTTCTCTGGGGAGTATGCGTTCCTCTTCCGCGAGGTTTGGATACTTTTCTTTGAGTACTGGATTCACCGGGCAATTCCTAGCTTATGCTACCGACGCTTGTTTATGGAGTTCACCAAGGACCTGCTTGTGTTTTTTCGCTTCATACGGCTGGGTTCTCAGGAGCCGTATTTCCTCAAAATGCTTACGGAGATAACTCCTTAGACCCCTAGGCGGTGCTGGTTGTCCAATTAGATGTCTGTTGGGATGCTCAGGTTTCTGGGTATTCAACAGGAACTGTTTGGTCAGCATCTCATTTCTCTCCCTGATGGGGAGTATTCTCGCCTCATTATGCAGATGGTGTTCTGGGGACATAAGAAGACAGCCCGTGGCAATTCTGAGAGCAGTATTTTGGCAGGCCTGTAGCATCTTCCAGTGGGTAATTTTTAGGCTTGGCGACCATATGGTTGACGCATAGCACTTAATCGGCTGGCTAATTGCTTTGTGTGTAGTCATGAGCGTTTCTTTATCCTTTCGCCAGGTACTGCCAGCGAGGGATTTGAGGATTTTGGTACGGCTCTGATTTCTCGGAACAATTGCGGCTGCGTGCTCACCAAAATGTAGATCCTGATGAAAGTCACACCCAAAATTTTAAGGTGTAAGACAGTCGGTAGGGTAATGTCATATGGTCGACATTTGGCGCGGCCATGTTTTAAATAAGATCACCGATGATTTGGTTGGTTACAATATCAGGTTTCGCGAGGCGACAAAACTGGAGAGATTGGGGAGATAGCTGTTTATTTTATTACAAAGCTCATCGGTGTAGGAAACAATAGCATAGGTGTAGAAGCAATAGTGACTCCTGGTGGTAAAGGTAGCTATTGATATGTAGAAGTTAAACAGAAATTTGATGAATATGAGTTTTTTTTAAGTTATTGCCAAAAAGCGTTGAGGATTTTTAATATCTTACGAGGTACCTTGGTCTCAAGGTCCCAAATTGGACCAGGCCTAAGTTAGGAGCGGTGACCTTACAGGAGAAACCTTGCACAAAATATATAGGAATCATCCTAGACAGTAAGCTGTCATGGAAGCTCAACGTGGAGGAGAGGGTCAAGAAGGCCTCAACGGCACTCTATGCATGTAAAAGAATGCTGGGGTGTACGTGGGGCCTATCGCCCTCTCTTTCTCATTGGGTTTTTACAGCGATTGTAAGCCCTATTCTATACTATGGAGTTCTTGTTTGGTGGAAAGCCACACAAAAAACAACATACCTCAAAAAATTAGAGGGATATGCAGACTATCGATGCTTTGCATTGCGGGAGCCCTGAAAACAACCCCGACGGCTGCACTGTATGCCATTCTGCACATTCCACCTGTAGACCTGGTAGCAAAGAACAAAGCGTTAACGACCGCAACCAGGCTCGATGCTTCGGGTCAGCTTGAGCGCCGACCATATGGCCATAGTAGTATAGCGTCCTCAGTCACAAGACGAACAGACTACATGATTCCCTACCTGCACTTTGAGGGAGATCTTAAGGCCACAATAGAGGTGGACGGTTGGCGCAAGGGTGCGCAAATGGCGGACGAGGCGGTACATGTGTACACCGATGGTTCCAAAATAGTGGAAGGAGTAGGGTCTGCGGTATACTGCGCTGATCCGGAATTAAGCAGATCCTACAGGCTGCCGGATTACTGTAGCGTTTTCCAAGCGGAAATATTAGCCGTAACCAAAGCAGTAGAAACCCTGGAAGAGAATAGCTTAAGCTGCAACCGTGTTAACTTTTATATTGACAGTCAAGCCGCAATTAAGGCAATAATCTCGCATAGCACAGCATCTAAATGCGTGTTAGAGTGTAAGCAGTCTCTGGAGAGAATCGGGACAGGGAGAAGCATACATCTATATTGGGGCATATGGGAATAGATGGGAATGAAAAAGCGGACGAATTAGCTAAAAAGGGCGCATCCCTTGAAGCTTGCTCCGTAGACGTCCCAATTAGATTGGGCGAGATTAAGCGAAGGCGAGAGGTGCACATGATCGACCAAGCAGGAAAGGCGTGGGTTCAAGCGCGGGGCTGTAAAGTGTCGAAGATTATGTGTAGGTCTTACAACCTTAGACTAACACAGTTGCTTCTATCATTAAAAAGAGAGGACTGTAGACTCATGACGGGTATTCTGACTGGACACTGCCTTCTGGCGTCACATGCCTTTAAATTAGGCTTGGTCAGTGATAGCAGGTGTAGGAAGTGCGGGTTGGAGGAGGAAACGATCGAGCACGTTCTGTGCTCGTGCCCTGCACTTGCCAGGCTAAGACTCCAGCTATTAGGAGTGATACAGCTGTCAGATCTATAAGCAGCAAGTGGCTTAAGTCCTAGGAAGCTACTAGTATTTGCCAAGAGGACGCAGTTATTTTATAACATAGGTTGTTGTTGTTGTTGTGGCTGGTTTTTGATAGGGTTTTTCAGTTTGGTCGTTAAAACATACTTCTGGTAACACTACGGACTCAATCAGTCTATGTGAGGTCCTCATGGACCGGCCAGTTCAACCTACCTACCTTCGTACATGTTTCTAAGAATGAAGAATGAGACCTATTCAAACTTCGCTATACTTTAACATACGATACTTTACCCCATTTTAACACAACTATCATTTATTGATTTTATTAAATTTTATAAAATGTTTCTTCCTCCACAGTTCCATTTCCGTATTGGATTGTCAAATGGCTTTCGCATTTTCTCCATCAATAACTGACAAGGTGGAAAAAATCTATGCGCGTAAATCGCAACATATCTTGGTCGAGCGTTTCTTCAAAAGCTCTCTAGTGGTGATGGTGACAGCAGAAAAACCCAACTGTTTACAAATGTTACAATATATCAATTGCGTCTACGGCTCAAATACCCACAGTATATGAATGAATCGAACGCACCTAATTGTCTGCCTAACGGATAGTATACATATTCATCAAATCGAAAATATTGCATCAAACGAACTGGGTCTGAATACTGAAACAGTACACATATTCAAAATCGATGAGGAGGCTGTGATGATGGTATAGGGTGAGTTGTTGAATAACATACGAAAACCACTTTAACCCATCTATATATTTGCATTACAGCTAAAGCTTTACAAACAGCAGAAATTGCTGGCGCCAAGCAATTGGAAAAGGCAGTGAAGCATTCATCACACTGTACGGATGGTGTAAAGTTAGAAACTGCTGTTGTAACAGCTGCCACCAACACAACGGTCATCTCTACTTCGCCGAGTAACGGCTCGTCCGACTATCTATCGATGACAGTATAATCATATCTTTTGCCAACACAGGATAGCGATGTGCTTGCACAGGAAAAGATTTCAATTGGAAAACAAAAACCAATTAAGAGAGTTTATTTATTATTAAAGTATTTACTTTTCTTTATATCAACAGTATTAATTTAAGTTGCAATATCACGTGCATATATAATAAGGGATGTGATACGATTGCTGTCGGAATTAGATTTGAAACCAATCAATACTCCTGCTAAGGGTTGTAGAATTATTGCTTGAATAATTAGATTTAGAACAATAATAAGTCTGACTTAATTACAAGTCGTACATTTTTAAATTCATCAATTACGACAGCAATCGGATTCTACGACACCTTTGAATATTCTTGATCTGAAAAAAGAGTAAACCTAATCTGAATTTCTACTAAGCTTTCAGTTGTAGATTATTCAAATAATTGGAGTTTTTTCTAAAGCTTAAAATTATTTTCTGCTCGCTTAGAAAAGATTTCAATTGGAAAACAAAAACCAATTAAGAGAGTTTATGTTATTAATAAAGTACGTACTTTTCTTTATATGAACTGTATTAATTTAAGTTACAATTTCATGTGCATATATAATAAAGTATGTCGTGGTACGATTGCTGTTGGAATTAGATTTGAAACCAATCAATACTCCTGCTATGGGTTGCAGAATTATTGCTTGAATGATTAGATTTAGAACAATAATAAGTCTGAGTCAATTACTAGTCGTACATTTTTAAGTTCATCAATTACGACAGCAATCGGATCCACGACACCTTTGAATATTCTTGATCTGAATTTCTACTAAGCTTTAAGTTGTAGATTATTCAAATAACTGGAGTTTTGTCTAAAGCTTAATATTATTTTTTTGCTCGCTTAGAAGAGATTGGAAAACAAAAACCAATTAAGCGAGTTTATTTATTATTAAAGTTCTTCTGTTTTATATGAACTGGATTAATATAAGTTCCAATTTCATGTACATATATAATAATATTGAAAATAATAAATATTGAAAATAATAAATATTGAAAATTCAATTTTTTTGGTTCATATTTTATTCATATGGCTGCTCCAGGTAAAGTAAATCTGCAGGTAAAATTCACGTTATATGGCGGTTATATAAATGGTAAAACCGCAGTAAAATTGATTGTCAAATGGCTCGAAAATGTAGAGTGAAGTGACGGAAAAATGACCGCCAATTGACGAGCATTGTGACGTGTGTGAGCAGCACAGTGCTATGCTCACATCCTATAAGTGGGAGCGGAATGCACGATCACATTAATAGGAACGAAACGGAAAATTTGGTCACAAAAGTTCATCACGCCCATGCAAACGTGACTATGAATATAACCTCTGCAGAAAGTCACAATGACCGTAAAATGACTAGTAAAATGACGTGGAGCGTTTTTGCAGGGAACCCAACTTTGGTTGTTATTGGTTGTTGCCATATTTATGACGATTTTTTGGGCAGCGTCTGACGACTTGGAAAAAAAATATATGGCAACGCTGATGACACTTTTTGTTTCACAATTGCTTTCAAGGAAAATTCAAGGCGAATTCATTACAGGTGGTGTTATCCCATCAGCTGATTGCTTCTTCTTGATAATTTTCCATACAACGCCTTGTACTGCAACATGTCAGTTAATCGAAATCAATAAAATTTTTCTTTTGACTTGACGTTCTTCTGCACGTCGAATTGGTTGAATTCGCTTTGCCACCACCTGGTATAGATTCGCCTTGAGGAAAATTGATAAAAGTTAAAGCGAATAGAAGCACAAAAGGGAACGCCAACAGAGTTGAATTCAAGAATTGTATGGTATAAAACAGGGGCCCTATTCAGTAACTGTGAGTTTTAAGCTGCCGGGCAACGCACAAATTTGCTTGATGGTTACCATAGCAACGGGTAGTTGCGTGCGTATCGAGTGATTGTCGCTTGCCAGGCCAACACAAATGCATAAATCACCAAGGGCCATTTGCATTGAAAATTCGTAGCGTGCGGACGTAAACATTTCATCGGATTATAATTTTTTATTGGTTGTAACTGCAGTTGTTTTGGCGGAAAAGGCAGAATATCATATTGTCATATTCAACCAATTCGCCGTGCAGAAGAATGTCAAGTCAAAAGAAAATTTTCATTGATTTCGATTAACTGACATGTTGTAGTACAAGGCGCTGTATGGAAAATCAAGGCGAATTCATTATAGGTGGTGTTATCCCATCAGCTGATTGCTTCTTCTTGATAATTTTCCATACAAAGTCTTGTACAGCAAAATGTCAGTTAATCGAAATCTATGAAAATTTTCTCTTGACTTGACATTCATCTGCACGGCGAATTGATTGAATTCGCTTTGACACCACCTGGTATAGATTCGCCTTGATGGAAAATTATCAAGAAAAAGCAATCAACTGTTGGGATAACACCACCTCTACTGAATTCGCCTTGAATGCCAATTATAAATCATTGCATTGGCATTACTGTTTGACAAGCGAAACGCAAAATAAATCGGCGTGAAAAAACTAAAGAAGAAAAAGCAGCCATTTGTAGTAGAAAAGCGTGGAAAAGTGTACATAATTTTTTAGTTATGTTTTGGTAGCGAAAATATTTTGCAAGCAATTAATAATTCGATTAATCAACATATCACGCACCAGGAATTTCTAAAGCAAACAACCATAGTACTTTCAAACCTAAAAGGTTAGTTTGTGTAGAAATCATACAAATCGGGTTTTCTGTACAAAGTTGGCAGTTCTTAGCACAGCACTCAGGTAAGCAAAGTGTAGTTGCAAAGTAAAAGAAGTGAAATTACGTTAACGCAAATTTGCAATAGAACGCACCACGTATAGACGAAAAAATAGGGCCGACGACGAAGAAACCCAAAAGACCAGCAGAAATAAGGAGGAAAGGCAAACCAAAGCCATTACAACAAAAACAGCAACAACGGTCGACAATTGCTTTTCGTACTTCCATTTTTTGCAATTTGTTTTATTGGCGCATACACCCGTCTTGGTATTTAACAACGTTTTTTGTGTGAGTGGGGTAGAAAACTATATAGAAGAACAACAGCAGCAAAGGAACGTTTAGATTTTCAAGTCGACAACACGGTGTGTGCCAGTGCTTAACATTGAAATCTTAGTTTTGTTGAAGAAAAACGAGAAAAGATTTGCCAGCAGAACAAGAGGTTGTGCTGCAATTGTATATAACTGAATTAAGCAGTGGTGGTGGTGTGATCACTATAAATATTCAAGTGTAAATTTGTATAATTAAAAAGTTGAAAACTGAACCTGAGAAAAGTGTAAAAGTAAGACGAGGGCATCAATAAAATGGAAAAGAGAATAGAATTGGAAAGACGCGCACGCAAAGCGAATCAGGTAAGCATTTTATAAAAAATGTTTGAATACTATTTTACATATTTGAGTTTCAATGTAAAATTTCAATGTGTGCCAGTATCTACTTTTGCCGCCCTCCCTTTGTATTAGCAATGCATTGGTTGTCCCTTTGTGTAGCACATCTTTTGTTCCAGCAGGTTGTTAAAGGGCTAGTAGTGCGTGTGTCTCCATATACAGACACAGGGTGTACACATGTTTTTTGCTTTCTTCATCACGATCAAGTTTATAGCACATAAAATGTGTATAAGTTTGTTACAAAATTTATCTGAAATGAAACTAACGATTAAGCCATACAAATAACGCGCGTGAGGAACTCCAAACCATATATGTATACACACACGCACCCAAGTGCAGGCGTATATACACGGGAACACATACACATTCATTATGTACAGGGTGAACCGGGTGTAGGAAATACGAGGATATACTACATCTGTACCTTTTTCAGCGATATTAACAGCGCAATAACGCTGCCAGAGGGTTGCCATTGATATGTAAAATTATTTCCATTTTGTAACAAAGGCGCAAATGTGTTTGCACTTAGTTTTCGTATGGATAGATAATGGCGGATAGAGTTGTGCGCTTGTTTCTTCGTATAAATGATGTGCATATGTGCGTATAGTCTAGAAATTGGTCGACTGTTAGTACAGAGTCCACAAATGTCGGGAGGCAAGGAGTATCAAAAGACACGTTTTGGATTTGATAATCCGAAGGCGGAAGAAAAATTTTGCTTCCATCAAAATATATTCACAAAGAACCCTAATAATGATCCCGCACCACTCAGAAACCGGGGGTGGGACTCATCATATATTTGAACAGAAAACCTTTTGCATCCCTTGGCCGCGCTTAGAAACCACTGTCAATAGCAGAATTTCACAAACTTTAAAAAGTAATAAATTTTGACAAATTTTTAAATTAACTGTAAGTTGTGTCAGCATGATTTATTCAATACCATGTCGGAACGATACAAGGTGGCAGCATGGGACAGCTGATTATGAGCTTTTTTTATTTGATTTGATTTTGACATTTGTCCATTGAATTTACAAAAACAAAGTACATGAAATTTTTATTTATGTTTGTAGGTATGTCGCCATGCTGCCACCTTGTATCGTTCCGCCATGATTCACTACAAAAAAAAAAAAAAACAAACAGGAAAAGCTACAAAACCTTCACAAGTCAATCTTTTGCTGTTCTCCCCATCCCAAATGATGGCCGGCAAGACGAGCGTGCGTTCTGCAACGTCATCGCTTCAGCTTCTGCACGCTTTATTCGAGCCGGTAGGATATCTCTTTAGTTCGCTCAAAATTAGAATACGCCTCAGTTGTCTGGAATCCTATCTATAGTGGCCACTCTGCCAGAATAGAGAGGGTTCAAAGAAAATTCATTAGATTTTGCTTAATTTCTATTAACTTTGACTATCCAACCCCATCCTATTACTCGCGATGCATACTTATCAATCTCCAGTCTCTTGAAATCCGGAGAACTGCGCATCTACTAATGTTTGTTTAGGATCTCATCACTGGCTCTTTGGATTGTTCAGCTCTTTTAGCTAAAGTTAATTTTAATGTACCCAATAGGTGTCTTAGTACTTTCTTGCCCTTTTACTTGCGTGTCGGTAGAGCTAACTATTGCATGTTTGACCCGATTTTCCGCGCACTTACCGTATTTAATAGACTCAGGGAGTTTCCTTCTTGATTTCTCTTTGTCGAGAAGTACGTTCAAGTCTTCTCTGGAAGTGTGGCTGTAATTTATTTTTATTATTTATTCATCTCATTGTTATCTTTTTCTTTTTTATTATTTACACGGTAATTACATATATAAGAGTGACTATATAGTTTTTATATCTTTCTATTCATTTGTATCTAGTCTGTAAGATTCTTTTCGATCATAGACTTAATAAACATATACATATACATACATATACATACATATACATATACATATACATACACATACATATACATACAATCATACCGCATTTCCCGGCTGAAGCCGTAAACTTAGAAAGAGAACGTGACATGGCGAGACATCTCGACCCAAGAGACCCCCATATTAGGAGTCTCAACTTCAATATTATGCGGCTGGTAAATGAACACAAACGTACCAAATGGGAGGAGCATCTAAAGAACTGCAACCTCTGCGGGTGTTGGTAAAATGTGGTCAACTTTCAAATCTTTGCCCAATCCAACTAAAGACAACGATAAAGTATCCATAGCCTTCGGCGATACAACTTTATCTGATGCCAATAAATGCGCGAGCGCCTTTTGCCGACAATTTATAATGCATTATTCTGTGGACAAAGCGAAACAACGTGCAAACAGGCGGTCACATAAACACAAACACAACGTTCCACCCATTGCCATCACCCCCACAGAGGTTGAAGCGGTCATTCACAAGGCCAAGCCCTCCAAATCAATAGGCCCAGACGGAATAGCCAATGAAATGAATAGCCATGTCAATGTTAAAACACCTTGGCACTGGGGGAATAAACTACTTAACGCACGTTTTCAACCTGTCGCTGAAGTCCTTTGTCATTCCTGAACAATGGAAAACGGCAAGGATAATTCCACTACTAAAGCCTGGCAAACCAGCTAACGAAGGTCATATCGACTGATATCACTCCTTTCGCCAGTAGCGAAATCATTGGAAACCGTTTTTCTCCCTCATTTCACGTCAAAGCCACACCAACATGGCTTCTGCAAAATGCACAGCACCACCACCGCGCTAAATGCCATAAACACGGACTAAAATACGTACTAAATCAGGAAAAACATCATAGGACGGTGTTCGTGGTACCAGACCTGTCAAAAGCTTTTGCCACAGTCAACCACGGCACGCTACTCTAAAAAGATGGACCACAAGTTATCTAAATGGTCGGAAAGTGTCGGATAAATTTAGGAACGAAATCTCTAAACCTAGGAAAATTAAACAGGGGGTACCACAGGGT
This sequence comes from Eurosta solidaginis, assembly GCF_040869045.1. Lineage (NCBI taxonomy): Eukaryota > Metazoa > Arthropoda > Insecta > Diptera > Tephritidae > Eurosta > Eurosta solidaginis. The sequence goes on from NC_090321.1 coordinate 197,384,457, forward strand.
CGTGTCGTATCCCCGTTTCTGTTTAATTTCTACATATCAAAACTCCCATTTTACAATCATTTCCTAAGCCGACGACTGTACGACTATGGCAACAGGAACTGGCCCTTCAATTATTGAATTAGTTTCTAAAATAAACAGCTATCTCCCAATCTTCCTAGTTTCTTCACCACGCGTAACCTGGCATTATCACCGACAAAATCTACGGCCAAGCTATTTACGACGTGGAAGAAACAGATGTCGCAAATATTGGACGTTCGCGTCGATGGTGTCACACTACCGACTGTCAGTCACACAAAGATCTTAGGGGTAACGATCGATAATACTCTGACCTTCAAGGCGCATGCCACCAAAATTGTCTTTAAATTGCAAAGTCACAACAAAATCCTCAAGTCGCTTGCCGGTAACACCTGGGGGAAAGATAAAGAAACGTTGCTAACCACGAACAAAGCAATTGGCCGGACGCTCATGAGCGGCACCAGTTTGGCCTGGTCTTAAAAACACATACTGGAAAACGCTGCAGACCTGTCAAAATGCTGCTATCAGAACTGCCATTTACGTAATGTATGTCCTGCATGCGATGTCTCCCCACATTACACCATCCATCATTTCAATTGTAATGTGCAACATACGCCTCTTAACTCCAGTCTCTGGTCCGCCCCTTTTGAAACAGCCAGTTTCCTTGGACTCCCGTTAGAGGACTTTGATGACAATTTTTGAGTGGTCGTGTCCATTGAATGGGGCGAAGTTCTGCTAACACAACAATAACAACAGCCAAAGTAGATTTACTACTTTTTTTTTTTTAAAGAAAATTATAATTCTACTACAGCGCTACGTTTTGAGAATAGTGTCATAACTCAAAAAACACAAAAACACAAAAACACAATTTTCCAGGAGAGCCATTCAAATATTGTAACTGTCACATGTTGCGCATATAAAGGCATATTTTCATTTTTATAGCACGTGGTAAATTTTTAACTGATCACAAAGTTTTTTTTATACAACATAGATCATGACATTGGGTAGGTTTATATGTATTAACCCAAAAGTCATGTTTTTTGAGTTATGACACTATTGAAGTAAATGAGTGTTATGTATACGTGAAAATTTGCATCCTCACGCAAACTTCGTACCTATTTTTTTATTTTATATTTATCTTAAATATCGCTTAGGTATGTACACCTGTGCATTATATATTTCATATCTTATACAGCCGATTATGGCCGTCCAACAAGGCGCGCCAGTCGCTTCTTCTATCTGCCAACCGGCGCCAATTGGTCACACCAAGGCAGTTTAAATCGTTTTCCACCGGTCCTTCCAGCGGATTGGGGGCCGCCCTCTACCCCTGCTTCCCTAGGCGGGTTCCGGTAGAAACACTTTCTTGGCCGGAGCGTATTCCGCGCAATAAACTTCTAACGCAGGTTAAACATTTTCTTCTTCTAGGTTCGATTCGAGCTCAAGGCCAGAACAATATTTCTTTTTTTTTTTTTTCAAATGGTAATTATTGTTATTTTTTTTTGTATTTTTCTAAATTTGAAAATTTTTATTTTGTTTTTGGAATAGTAAGTAGAAAATTTTTCTGATAACCTGCCATAGCTGCGCAGATAGATCCATTTCGAAGGGTGTTAAGCCTTCATCATCAGTACGCTTTAGGCACGCTGCGCTAACCATTTATCTATACAGCGGTGGTTTGTTTGACTGACAAATTGCTACTTCTATTCCTTCTTACCAACTATATTTATTCAGTGTTGCGCCATCTTCTTCTATCGATAAACCCCCTTCTCGTAGGTTTTGGGTCGTGAGGAGAAGAAGGGTCTATATTTTTTATGCCGACTCTTAATAAAAAAGAAAAAAAAACTTGGCGCGATTTACCTCCAAGGAGATGTAGACCGAGCTTCTCTGCTATAGCAGATAGATATTTGATGATAATCTTTATATTTGTATTTTGTATTTTATTAAATTTTCCTAACAACAATTTGGCAAAATTATTTTATAGTGCTAGTCTTTCTTTGTCGGAAATTTATTTGGAGGATTTGCCCTTACCAGGTTCGTCGGCTAATAGAGTTGAAACACCAATCACGTCGAACCTGATATCTAATGAAAATATTTCGATATTTAATGTTTAACATTAACATATTAAGTTATTTGAGCACATATCTAAAATGCAGTGGAATTTATAAAAGATACGATTCTTGTAATTGTATAAACATAAAGGATCATCAACAACAACATGGTACACAATCTCATTTGACTTGATTACCAGTAGGTACTACTATCGAATTCTGCACGGCTCAGTGCTATGTGCGATGGTTATTTAAAATGTGCTTTTCATTGATTATCCATCACTAATCTAGAAATATTGGCCGTGCCGGTGTTACGCAACCTAAGGCAGACTTCAGACAGTAGATAAAATGTTTTAAAAATTCCTTGACAATGTCATCCACTAGCTTTCGTTAACAATTTCATCCAAAATATATATACTTACTTCACCCGGCGTACGTTGTAACGCCCTAGATCGAATGAATGTTGCGTTATTTTTTCTGTTTTGTTTGTTGATAATTTAGTTTATTATTCTGTAAATTGAATTGAATTTTGTACGCATATTTGGTGAAATTTTCGTTTAAAACATTTTATTATTGTATCTTATTGTAATTCGTGTTGCTACACAATATTTTTGGTTTTTTCGTTCGGTGCAAAGATAAACAAATTTTTTTGCGTTCCAACTCTAGAGCAAGCAACATATAGCTGGCCATGGGAAAAACTCGGACTCTCTAAATTAAATCCTGCAACAGTAAGCGATTGTGCTTGAGCCTTGTTGATTGTAATTGCAAAAGTAAGGCGTACAGGAAACTGTAAGCGCTTAAAATTGAATGGCAAATCTGTAGGAATCATTGGGATCCGTGGTATGAGCACATCATCACCGTTGCTTTTACCGCTGATGATTGTTGCTTCGATTACATTCGGCATTAATTTCTTAACGCAAAGTCTGGTTCCATTGCACAATTTTTGTTGGTCTAAATTCCGAAGAAGCATGATTGGTGAGCCAATTTTCAAAGTTGATATATGCGCAGGCATTCCCCTTGGTTCTAGAAATTCAATTGGATAATTCACAATTTTATCTTCGTCTGTAACTGTGTCGATCGATTTCGTCACTTCACCAGGAATTTGGTTTTGAATGCGATCATTGATTTTGTTAGCATGATCATTTTTGGGAGCCAAGATTGCTCGTTCGCATAGCCAAAAAAAAATTTAAATTTAAAATTCTTCATTCTGAAATATGAAAAACCTCCGTCTTGATCGAAGGAACCTGTAGCCAAAATTTGTGATGATTGAAGTGTGGGAAATACGTTTCCATAGGGAACACACACAGAATTTGATTTTTATAGAAGATGTAGATAGACTGAAGCTAACAACTGTTTTTAACGACGACAGATTACTAAACGTCCAAACGGAATAACAGCCAAACTCTGAAAAATCCCATTTGTAGGGAAGGTGTCGGCCCCCTTTTTTCCCAATTCCACATTTTACTGGAGGTGTTAGGACTTAACGTCATATAGCTCCTTACCAATTTTCATTATTAATTATTTTTAGCCTAAAACTTTCGTGTTGATCGAAGGAACCTATAGCCAAAATTTGGTGATGATTGAAGTGTGGGAAGTACATTTCCATAGCGAACATATACACATACACAGAATTTGAGTTTTATATATATAGATAGTGGTGGTATATATTCACATTTGCGCCTCGTTTCTGAATTGATCTGCTCAAACTGTATGATTTGGTAAACCTTGCATCCTACATTAACCATTTAGCAAGGCGAATCCATACCTTGCCATTTAGTTATCAAAGCCATTAATTTTAATACAGTTACTACATGATTTACTTATCTATAGCAATGTGAAAGATGTGGCGACATGCATGTGTGGGTAATAGCACACCACAAAGTTATATGTATATTGATAACAATGCATCATTGGTGGTTGATATTGTATTGTACAGTGGCAACTTTGTGTGCCACCTTTCTTATTTGTACTGTTTAATCGTGACATTTTGGTGTTGTTGTGTCGTTGTTGCTATTGCTTCCATAACGTCAAATACTTGACATTTTCCTTTGGTCAGTTCCGTTTTGCATCTTATTCCATTCTCGGCGGTGTGTGTGTATCTCACAATATCATCCATTCCTGCTAAATTCGCCGTATGTCTACCCTCGGTCTATATTCGCTGCCATGTTGGCTTTCATATTGTGGGCTTCCGTCAATTGAATGCCGAATTACATAAGCGCTGCTTCCAGATACTGAATCATTGAATAACTTTCTAACCTTTAAGATTTATTGCGTTATTTGGTATAATGGGTTTAAAGGAGGCGCATTTCTCAACCCATTTTGTAGATTTTGTGATTGTCGGGTAGTGAAGTTTTCTTGAATCTTGTTGTTTTTGGATTACTTTTTCTTTTGCGTTCCCACACTCACAACGCGACGCACAATAAGCGGTCGGTCGTGGGTCATTTATGAACGCTTGCTCGAGTGCAACTAACTTCCTCTTTGTTACGCTCGCTGCGCTGGGGCCAATAGAAACCGAATCGGGGCGACAATCTTTGTTTTCGGCATTCCATTTGTTTCACCCACTTTCAAGTAATCTCGTCTGGTTGGGTATTTTAAATACTTCGCTCGGTGCGGAGATGAAATACCAAATTGTTTCTATTTGATTCTTCAGTAATGTTTGGAGGGAAACCTTTTGAAATCGTATTTGTGCTCTGATAACAGTTTTTTTTTTGATTTTCATTGTATCTCAAAAACATTTTCAACGCGCCAAAACAAGCGTATTCTTATTGGCGCAACTGTATCTTTTCCCAGCTAACATACAGAAACTAAGCTTTCGCAGCTGCATCCGATGAAATACCAAATTGTTTCTATTTGATTCTTCAGTAATGTTTGGAGGGAAACCTTTTGAAATCCTATTTGTGCTCTGATAACAGTTTTTTTTATTTTCTTTGTATTTCAAACACATTTTCAACGCGCCAATACAAGCCAGCGTATTCTTATTGGCGCAAATGTATCTTTTCCCAGCTAACATAAAGAAAGTAAGCTTTCGCAGCTGCATCCGATTCCGGACCCGTCCCGTAAAATCGTCTTTGTACCAGTGTAGTATACTGTTAAAATTTTAACAACCAGCGAATACCCGGTCTCCGGACCCCCAGCGGGTTGCGGGGTTAGAATATACCCGCGCTAGGTATGCCTGTCGTAAGAGGCGACTAAAATACCGGATCCAAGAGGTTTGTGTAGCGCAGCCCTTTCAGGGTGCCAGCGCAATACATAGCTTCTCCAAACCCAATTGTTAACCTCACCTAACCGTGGCGAATCTTGTTTCATTAACAGCCGAGGCTCTGGTGACCCCAAACTCCTCATGGATCTAGGGTATGGGAGGGTGGTATGGCCGAGAAGGTCGCATGTGGTCATAACAAATGGTTCCCGAGATATTCGGGCTTGGTACCGGGTCTGCATCCTGCAAAGGACCATCAACTCGATAACACTCCCCAAGGCCTTCGGGGAGTGTCCTTATCGCTACAACAACAACCCGGTCTCCGGTCAAGAAGGTTTTGAAAAGTGTTATCGATGTTGATGAGCCTTTGCCGGTTATAGATCCGGGATGTTCCCGAATCTAACATCATTTGGGAACGATTTTACTACTTTGAACTTTCTAGTTTACCCTGCGATGCCGATAGTGCCCCAGAGAAACCATGTCCCGAATATACAGATAAAGCAGACGCTCAAATTTTTTGGGGTAAAATTAGCAAAGCTTGTTTGTCTGAAGTCCTTAGGCGATAATTGAGCGCTCTTACTGTCTGTTGTTGTTGTTGAATTAACGATAACGACACTCCGAAGGTTTGGGGAGTGTTATCGCTGTTGATGGTCCTTTGCCGGATACAGATCCGGTACGTTCCGGTAACAAAGCACCATAAAAATACTAGCCCGACCATCTCGGGAACGATTAATATGACTAGATTAAACCTTCTAAGCCATTCCATCTCCTTCTAAACATGTGCATGATACATTCATATTTGTAACAGTATTCCCCTCGCGTAGCTGAGGTTGACAATTTGAATGCGGAAGCTTTGAAGCTATAAAGCTTTGTGTTGCGCTTATCAACCCCTTAAATCCCCGCTCTTACCGGCCTTTGGAATAAACATCACTTTGACTATAATGCAAGTTTTTGTTATGTAGCCCAGTTTACAACAATGGGCCTTTTTAAGTTGGGCAGGAATGTTACCAACCGGCCCCAGAAATTTTAAAAAATTTAATAGCTCACAGGCATAGCCAAGAACCGCCGGCAGTGCAGGGAGGGGTTCATAATGATAGAAGCATACAAATACTTTATAATAGTTTTACCACCTTAGGCAAAAAAAATGCTCACAACCAACTGAGATTTAGCCACAGCGTTCACCACATGCCAGTGTGAAGGTGTCGTGTGCGACTTCAAACCACCCGCATGCCATACTAGAGATAAGCATTTTTGACATTCGGCGGCGGCGTTCGGTGCGTTACTATATTTTCTACTCATTAAAGACTTTCTATGGCGTTTATTGTTCATATCGAAATGCGTATCACTGCCAGTTATAAGAATCCAATTGTGATATTTAGTTCTTCCTAACCGTTCTAAACAGGCGCTTTCAATGTCAGCTCAACAGGGAACGTATTAAAATGGTTTGAAAGATCACTTTGTCTTATATTCAAACATCTGTTGTGGGGCAGAAATTGCGCAAAGTTTCTTATCTGAACAATCGGTTGTATGAGATATATACTATGTATACCACCGATCTCAATGATTTTTTCAGACATCAATATATGCTATACACGTAAGCATTTGGTGAAATTTGAAGCTTCTAGCTGTTAAAATGGAGCCGAAATCGCAAAAAAAAATATATATATACTATATATACCATCATATATATATTATATATATCACCGATCTCTATGATTTTTTGACACAACAATATATACTATATACGTAAGCAATCGGTTAAATTTGAAGCTTATAGCTGTTAAAATGGGGTAGAAATTTCGAAAAGTTTTTTATCTGAACAATCGGTTGTATGAGATATATACTATATATACCACCGATCTCTATGATTTTTTCAGACAACAATATATGCTATATACGTAAGCATTTGGTGAAATTTGAAGCTTCTAGCTGTTAAAATGAGACAGAAATTGCGCAAAGTTTCTTATCTGAACAATCGGTTTTATGAGATATATACTATATATACCACCGATCTCAACGATTTTTTCAGAAAACAATATATGCTATATACGTAAGCATTTGGTGAAATTTGAAGCTTCTAGCTGTCAAAATGGGGAAGAAATTGCGCAAAGTTTCTTATCTGAACAATCGGTTGTATGAGATTATATATACCACCGGCCCCTATGATTTTTTCAGACAACAATATATGCTATACACGTAAACATTTGGTGAAATTTGAACATATCTAAACGATTTTTAAGATAAATATAAAATAAAAAATAGGTAGGTACTTTGTGTGAGGATGCAAAGTTTCAGGGTTTTTGTGGTCTGCGTGTAAAAACTATGACTACGAATCACGTATTTCAAAAATATATGACGTAAACGTAACTATTTGATGAAATTTGATGAATTTTGAAGCTTCTATCCGTAAAAAAGGGACAAAAATGACAGTTTATATGAAGTATATAATATATATACCACCGATATCTATGATTTTTTCAGACAACAATATATGCTATATACGTAAGCATTTGGTGAAATTTGAAGTTTCTAGCTGTTAAAACGGGGCAGAAATTGCGAAGTTTCTTATCTAAACAATCGGTTGTATGAGATATATACTATGTATACCACCGATCTCAATGATTTTTTCAGACATCAATATATGCTATACACGTAAGCATTTGGTGAAATTTGAAGCTTCTAGCTGTTAAAATGGAGACGAAATCGCAAATATATATATATATATATGTGGGATCTGATACCTTTAAATGCAACCTTAGCCTTAAAATACAACCAAAATAACAAACTCTAACCTGACGAACAATTTAACGAAAAAAGACGAGAACAACGACAACGACTGAAAACACACACGTTCAGTTAAACTTTGAAACCCGAAGCGCACAGAAGAAATAAAAGTCGCACACAAAAGAAAATTGTCTATACTAAAAATTTAATCTAATGCTAAGGAAAACTCAAAATAACTATAATTAAACAATAAGAAACAAATTAAATTAACAAAGTGAAATTAAATATTTAAATAACACAAAACGCTTGTTTCATTCCACATATATATATATATATATATTATATATATATATTATATATATACTATATATACCATCATATATATATTATATATATCACCGATCTCTATGATTTTTTGACACAACAATATATACTATATACGTAAGCAATCGGTTAAATTTGAAGTTTCTAGCTGTTAAAATGGGGTAGAAATTGCGAAAGGTTTCTTATCTGAACAATCGGTTGTATGAGATATATACTATATATACAACCGATCTCTATGATTTTTTCAGACAACAATATATGCCATATACGTAAGCATTCGGTGAAATTTGAAGCTTCTAGCTGTTAAAATGGGGCTAAAATTGCGAAAATATATATATATATATATACTATATATATATGCTATATATACCACCATATATATACTATATATACCACCGATCTGTATGATTTTTTCAGACAACAATATATGCTATATACGTAAGCATTCGTTGAAATTTGAAGCCTCTAGCTCTTAAAATAGGGCAGTAATTACGAAAATTTCAATCGGTTGTGGGGGATATATACTATATATACGACCGATCTCATCAATTTTTTCAGGCAACAATATGTGCAATATACGAAAGTATATGGTGAAGTTTGAAGCTTCAATCTGTTAAATTGAGTAAGATATTACAAAAATCCTCTTTTTCTGAAAAATCGGTTGTATGGAGGATATATGCTATAGTGGTCCGATCCGGCCGGTTCCGACAGATGTCTAATCGGACACCCAAATACACCCGCTCACCAAATTTTATCAAGATATCTCAAAAATTGAAGGACTAGTTTGCATACAAACAGGCAGACGGACAGACGGACATGGCTAAATCAACTCAGCTCTTGAAGCTGATTATTTCGGTATACTTAATGGTGGGTCTATCTATTTTCCTTTAAGAACTTACAATTTTGGGTTTCGTGACGAAATTAATATACCATTTCATTTTCATGAAAGGTATAAAAATAAGTAGGTACTTTGTGCGAGGATGCAAAGCTTCTCGTTTTTTGTGGTCTGAATGTAAAAACTATGACTACGAATCACGTATTTCAAAAATATATGACGTAAACGTAACTATTTGATGAAATTTGATGAATTTTGAAGCTTCTATCCGTAAAAAAGGGACAAAAATGAGAGTTTATATGAAGTATATAATATATATACCACCGATCTCTATGATTTTTTCAGGCCAAATTATATGCTATACATGTAAGCATTTGGTGAAATTTGAAGCTTCTAGCTGTTAAAATGGGGCCGAAATCGCAAAAAAATATATATATACTATATATACCATCATATAAGTTAAGGAGCCCAAGGACTAGGGCTCCAAAAAGTTAATTGCAACCTGAAAAGATCCAAATAAAAATAGGTTTTTCCGCTTAACAATATTTACCATTTATTTCCGTTCAATGTCAAAAACAGACTGACTTTATCATTAACTTAAACTAAGCTCTAAGCTTCTACATTAATCTAAGTGATTTCATAATTGCTGACACTGCACTTCCCACGATTGGCCAAAATAATATTTTATCGCTTGCGTGGCGAATCACACGGCTTGCATTTTGTCCGCATATCATATCGCTTACGCTGCAGTTCCCATGGATTCCATTTTGTCTGCTTACGCAATATGATATCGGATCAATTACCTACGTTGGCTTTGCTTGTGTTTGTTGAAGTGTGGTGTCAGCACATTCTTACAAGTAAGTGTGTCTGCCCCCTTGTTAAGTACCCCCCCTTTAAACATCTGCGTCCCGCAGATGAGCTCCTTTTTCAGAAGGATCCTTTGCATGGCTTGGCTGGTCCTGATCTATGGTCTGATTTAGTCTAGGAAAGTTGATTGTAGTAGTGAGTTTTCTCCAGATAATGTAGCATACGGCTGCTAGAATGGCCAAGGCAAGAGCGTCAAAAATTAGCGAAAAGTGAAAATTATTGCCAAGTTGTTTAAGCTGATTAATATTTTCCATGCTCAGGCCGTGAATGTAGTTAAGGTTCAATTTTAGTCCTTCGCTCGTGATGTTTACCAAGGGCGGTGGCAGGGCCTGCGCTGTGCGTACTGATCTGCTGGTGAATGTTTTATTTCCCACCGTGACTGTTTCGTTGTTCAAAATAATGGCGTACGTTCCATTTAGGGTTGTGGAGTAGTTCTTCCCTTGTAATAGGCCTTCAAAGTTTGTAACAAATATTGTTGAGTCTGTGATCATCTCGACGGTTTTGGTGTTGTCTGGTTCAAAGCGGCATTTGGCATTGCCACCTTTAACTAGCCTAGCTAGGCACCCGTTTTCCCGTAGTTTAGTCAGGGATTTGGGAGAGCAAATTGTTGTGTTGCTGATCGAAGGGCAATCCTCGTTCACCCCGAACGTTTCAACTTCGTTTATTAGCATTTTTTTTATAGCTGAGGTCAACGTGTTGTCTTTTTATAACAGCGGCCCGTGTTATTAGGAGTCGGTAGCCATCTGGTTTTACCTTTGGCATTGAGAGTACGTACAAAAGTGTGCTACCGTTTCAATACACGGAGGCCGACCCGTACTCTATGGCTTCAATGGTGTTCTGATATGGTAGGGAATCTTCCTCCATTATGAGCCTTCCAATCTTGTCTCGATCAAGAAGATTTGTGTTGATTACGCCAGATTTCGCCATTTGGCACGCTTGGACGACTTCTGACACCTGTTCCTTCAAGATAAGGACTTTGCTTAGGTCAAGAAGTTCGATATTCTCCTCGCTAATGTTTTTGCGTATAGCGTTAATGTGGAGCATCGCTTCGTTTGCTTTCTCGATTGCCTCGCGGGTACCGTTGAATAGTTTTTCGTTGACCCGGTACTGGTGATTGTTGTTTATTATCACGTCATTCATGCTTCGAAGAATATAGTCCCAATCCGCTGCATCTGGAGACCCAGCTATCCACTTCCATGCTGAACCAATCCAGTCAATGGAACGTACCCTTCGTGATTTGCTTATTTGTAGTTCGTCGAGACGCAGCTTAGTTTGATTTGGGTGGAATTGTAGCACAGTCCGCACAGCCCTGCTTGTAATATCGTGCTCTGTTGACTCCATCAATTTGACCAAAGCCGTGTTGAAGTAGTTTAGGTCGACCACATGGACTAAACTGATGTGTCCGTTCAGGATCCAACCACGCCCGTGCTCAATAGTTACCAGTGGGGAGCCATAATTGTAGATGTTGAGCCCGTATACGCCAGATATTAAAAATAAACTGTGTTCCATTATGGAGAGAAAAAAACTCATTAGTGTTGGTAAGATTAGTATTGACCATTTTTGTTTTTAGGCACTTTTATTATTTATCCCAGGGACGGTGAACTAATAATAAATGGTTACATAATGTAAATCTTGTTTTCTTTTGTATTTTTTCCTTTTATTATTATTATTTAAAGAACATTCTATTGTATAATAAAAAAAATCTTTCCACACTAAGGGAAGAGTTAAAAAAAATTAAATTTTTTGTGTGCTTTTTTGAATTTTATTATTTTATTTATGTGTTTTTTGTTGCGTTTAAATGTATATTCCTATATCCTACCACCGTCCCCGGCTACCCATCGTGGTACTTGGAAGGTCCACAGGATCCGAGAGCATGGATATGAAAGGGAGGTAGTTTGTAATTCTTTACTTTTGTTTGAAAGGTAGCGTTAAAGGCTACTACCCTTGGATCCTGCCGCCTTACAAAAACTCGTGGTAAAGAAGCTGAGGAAAGAGGATAATATTTCTAAGAATTACTGAAATGTTTCCTCTTTACCCCCTTCTTTAAAGTTTTTTATGTTTGCCTTTTTTAGTAAGCGCATAATTAGTTTTTTGTTGTGGGCAGATTTCTTCTTAAGAAAAAAATTTATTTTTTATTTTGCCTCTTTTATTAAGCGTGTAATTAATATTCTTGTGGGCAGATATTGCTTCATTAAAAATTTTTTAAACGAAAAATCGTTTCCTCTGTTTTTTTTATTTTTTTGTTGTTTTTTTTTTTTTTTTCTTTTGTTTTTTGCAATATTTTATGTTGCCTCTTTAATCGCTTATGTGGTTTGTTATAGAAAAGATCTTTGATCTTGAAATTGACGCCTTTTTGGCGTCGTCTGTGCTATAGAATTTCAAATCTTTGGGTCCCTTATTGGGACATCTTTTTTTTTTTTTTGTTTTTTTTTACCTTATGTTGGCGTCTTTTTTATCTGCGCTTTATGAATCCTTTTGCCAGTGTCTGTGAGCAATGCCACTGTATTGTCCTTACCAACCGTTTCCTTTTTGTAAAGTGCCTTTTGTTTTGATTTTATCTGTTTATCCCTGACGTAAATCTCATCTGGCCTAAATTCCTTAGCTCTTTTCCTTTTTTTATTCAATCGGAGATTTCTTAACTCCGGGTTTCTCTTGATTTGTTCCCTAATCTCCTTGTGGACCCTACTTTTGAAGTTGGTTAGTCCTTGGTAGTTAATTCTTTCGGTTCTGTTGAAAAATATGTCGCTAGGCTTCCTCTTCGTTACAGAGTGTATTGTTGTGTTGTAACAATCGACAGCAATATACACCAATTCCTTTGGTCTAGCGTTATTTATTTCTTTCCGGAGGCACCGATAAATCTCAATAATGGTAGAGTGGAATTTCTCGATCTGGCCGTTTACTTCACTTCTTTGAATTGGAGTCTGATATAGTTCGATTCCCAAACCTCTTATGTAGTTACATACCAATGGAGTCATAAATCCCCTCTCATTGTCGGTGACTATCATTTTAGGAGTTGTGAAATAGTGTATTACTTTGGCTAGCTTAGCGCGGAGAGTGACGGATGCTTTATTTTTAATGTGAAAAAGCTTGGCAAATTTTGAAAATTTGTCTATGCAAGATAAAAATTTCTCCCCTTGAATTTCAAAAATGTCCACATGCACTATTTCGCATGGATATTTCGGCACTGGAGTCTCTTTTATCGGTGGTACTGCCGGATGCCTATCATACTTGTTAGCAAGGCAGGTTTCACAGTTAGAAGTGAAATTTTTTATCTTACTAGCCATTTTGGGAAAATAATACTTTTCCAAGATTTGTTCCCTATTTTCTTTTGAGTTTCTATGGGCCCTCCTATGTTCTGTCTCTATTATACCGCAAATCCTATCCTCGTTGGCCACATCCTCGACCACCCTCTGAGTTATCCTAATTTTGTATAAAAGGAAATGTTCTATATATTTCTTGTAGGAGTTGCAAGTAACTTTCTGGAATCTTTATTCCATTTATGAATGCTGGGTTTAGGCGTTCCTTTAAGGCTTCGGTTAAGCTGGCCTTTTCAATTATATCTAGTCTCACATAATGACGAGTGAATCCTGGATGTGGGTTTTCAACACAAGTCATTGCATTCACCTCCGTAAAAATTATTTGGTTTCGGAAAACGTTCAAAGGGGCTTCAACGTGTGGAATAAGGTCCGAAGAATCCTGTTCAGCACTGTGAGCTGTCCCCTCGTCACTTCTAGCTTCTGTTGGTGCATCGTTGGGTTCCGACGGTGCTGTCAAATGGTTTGCCTGGCATGGAATTCTGGAGAGAGCATCCGCCACGACATTCGATTTACCAGGAGTGTAAATCAATTCGTGGTTATACTGTTCTATTCTAGCCTTCCACCTCTTCAACTTGGCGTTATAGTTTCGACTTCCTAACGTAAAAGTGAGAGGCTGGTGGTCAGTAAAAATTCTAACTTTTTTCGCCCCATAGAGGTAGAATCTCAAGTTGTCTAGATCCCAAACTATAGCCAACATTTCCTTCTCGTTTGTGGCATAGTTTTCCTCTGTTCTGCTTAAAGATCTTGAGATGTAGGCGATGGGTCGATCTTTCCCTGTTTCTCCTTGGGATAGCACCCCACCAATGGCATAGTTTGAGTCGTCGGTGGTAAGGTTGAACGGTTTTTCGAAATCTGGAAATGCGAGAATATCTGAGGAAACGAGTATTTTTTTTAGAGTATCGAAGGCCTGAAGGGCCTCGGAATTCATTTTGATACGCACTCTTCTAGATTGGTTTGCCTTGACCTGCGAATTCTCACCGCGTGTGAGATTGGTCAAAGGTTTAGCAACCTTAGCGTAATCTCGAATGAACTTTCGGTAATACGACGTCATTCCCAAAAAGCTTTTTTGTTCCTTAAGCGTTTCTGGGGGTGAGAGGTTCTCTATAGCTTGGACCTTTGAAGGATCTGCCTTCATCCCGTCGGATGTTATTACATAACCCAGAAATTCTACTTCCGTTCTCATAAACTTAGTTTTTTTCCAAATTCACTCTCAAATTAGCATCCGCAAGCCGTTTAAACACTATCTCTAAATTTACTAAATGTTCGTCGGTACTTTTTCCAAAGACAATAATGTCGTAGATATACACGTAGCATATCCTCCCTATAGACTCCTTAAGAACGTCATCAATCATTCGCTGGAATATAGCCGGAGCGTTTTTTAACCCAAAAGGTAATCTCAGAAATTCGTACTTTCCATTCATTGTTGAAAACGCTGTTTTGGGTATATCTGTTTCTTTCATTGTGATTTGGTGAAAGCCTGAGGTCAGATCTATAGTTGTGAAATATTTTGCGTTTCCTAAACTGGCCAGCGTTGCCTTAATATCTGGGATAGGATAGGCGTCTGGCACGGTGACTGCATTCAGACGTTTGAAGTCCACTACCATTCTGTACTGCTTTTCACCAGAGGGTTTGGGTTTTTTCGGAACTACCCAAATAGGAGAATTGTACGGGCTTTTGGATGGTCGTATAATTCCTTCTTCAAGCAACTCAGTAATTTGTTTTTCTACCTCTTCCCTCATGTTTGCAGGATATGGGTAACTTTTCGTGTATATGGGCTCATTCGTGGTAGTCTTTATCTCAGCTCGAACTGTGGTTTTAATATTTGATTTGATGTTAAGTGGACCGAACAAATGAGAATACTTTTCTATCATGGCTTTTAGGCTTGGGAGAATTGCGTCGGGTATATCGTCAGTTTCGAAAAAATTTAGGGTTCCTACGACTTTGTTTTTGAGCGGAATTCTTATATTGGGATCTATTGTAAGGACATGTTTTTTCCTGTCTATGGCGGCACCCAGTTCTTTGAGGGTGTCATCGCCTATTATCCCATGAAACGAGCTTAAACCAGGAAGTGCGTAAAAGGTCACCATAGCTTCGTTACCAGCATTTTGGAAAAATCTCCCACTGATTTTTTTGTTTATTACTACAGGTCCTGCTACGGTGGTTACTGAGAAAGGTGGATTGACTGGGACTGTATTAGTTGCCAATTCAGATCTTATAAAATTTTTATTTGCCCCTGTGTCAGCTAAGAACTTTAGGGCTACTTTGTTTGGTGTCAAACAAGTGAGATAGGGTATACTGGATTGCGCGGTAGTCCTCATATGAAATAGGCTGGTGGCCCGTCCGCCATAAAATTTACCTGCTGGAAGTTGTCTTCTGTCGATTCAGCATACGTCGAAGATCCGCTTTCTACATCTGCGGTGTTGGCTTCCATGTTGTAGAGCCGTTGTTATTCGTCGGTCGGTTCATGTAGTTCACCTGTCTGGTTTGAACACTGTCGTCAACATCCATTCTTTCCGCAGGATTTGGGGCTGCGGGTCTAGCAGGAGGTGCGGTGTTCGTCCCTTGATTGCCTTGGAATCTGTTGTAGGATGACCGGCCATTCCCTTGAGTATTGTTCCGATTCGTCCAGTTGTATGTAGACCGTGATCGAGGAGGTAACGGTGGTCTCTGAGTAACTTGCGACAGGGTATTGGTGGGGACAACTACTCTATTTGGAGTGTTTGCATGGACTATTGTGTTCCTTAACGTCAAGGATGTCAAGGCAGGCCGTGTACGCTTCTGCACTATAAGCATACGTGACAATTCTGGACTGAGGCCCCGTATGAAAACATCGAGTGCCCTGTTACGGTACGTTTCCACAAGGACCGACACGGTTTCCTGGCTATAGTCATCGCACTTGATTTTGTTCACTATTAGAGACAACAGATGATTGACCGTTGCGTAGAAATCATCTAGTTTTGAACCTCTCTGAGCTAGCTGATTCAGTTGGTGCTCTAAAGTCCTAATGTCCCTTTTGTCTGCGTAATGCAGCGATAATACCCTTTTTATTTCTATCCAATCACTATCGAAAACATTATACGCTACCAGTGCTGCATCGGCAAAGCCACGGATTTTCTGCCTAATATGTTGCAGGATGGCACGATACAGGGGCCTTTCCTTGAAGATATCGTAGTCCGACAGAATTCCTTCAACGCTGTGAACCCAAGAGATGTATTGAGAAGGGCTGCCTTCAAAAACTTGCAGCTCCTTCACGCAGTCGGGGAGTCTGCCAATATCCTTTAGGTCTTGCTCCGACAGTGGTGTTCGCACCGCTGCCAATACCCCCTGTGGCTGCGTTCTTACGCCACCCTGTTCTACTCTTCCCAATCGCTCATCGATTCTGGCAAGATTTTGTTCTAAACTCGCGTTATTGCATTCAATTTTCCCTAGCCTAGAGTTCAGAGCAACACCGTTGCTTTCTATACCCCCAAGGCGTGTCTCAAGCCGCCTAATCTGCTCGAGGAGAGCATTGATGCCCCCATTAAGTTCATTAACTTTCGTGGCTAAAGCGTCCATTTCAGATTAAAAAAAAAATTTAGTTTGAGATTAAAAAATATATTTTTAAATTTTAATTTGGCACACGGTGGCTCTTTAAAAATTGTTTTTTATTTTTTTTGTGTTACTTACTGGCGTTCGCGATCACCTGACGGGATAGTCCTTATAGCACAGACGATTTGTTTGTTTTTTGTTTTAGTTTTAAGGTTGTCCTTACACTTTGACAGTTTCCTGCAAAGAAAAAAAGGACTTTAGTTACATTTGTGAAACTTTTACCGTGTTCTTATGGCAACGGCGACATGTACCAAGTTGGCGTTTCACAGTACATTAGTCTTTAAATAATTATGGTTTTGGTCAGGGGAGGCTGTGTCACTCCTTTTTAGTCGTCGACAATCAGATTGAAGGCAACCTACTAAGGCACAGTTGCTCCACAACGCCCTGGACATATTGCGAATCTTTAGCGTGTTCTTATGGGTACGCTGAAAGTATCGCAAGTAACGAGTGACCGTTTCCAGTGTGTGCTGATGTGTACCCTGGAAACTCCACAAAAGGATAAGCCGGCCCAAGTGTGTTCTTATGTGTACGCTCGGGTTAACTTTTAAAGCCGGCCCAAGTGTGTTCTTATGTGTACGCTCGGGTTAACTTTTTCAGAAGGAAAGTTTTGCCGTATCCTGAAGGGAGCGGCAAGTTGCATATCGCAAAAAAAAAATTTTGTGTACATGACACGGTCACAGGAGTCGTTAACCATTTTTCGGCCTTTGGTATGGTGAGGTCCGTCCTAGAAGTATAGGTATACGGACTCACCCAGCCAGTGTGATTATACGTGCACTTGGAATAGCAATAGTGGGGCCGTAGGATAATTCACTTATAAAATGTTTCAATTTTCGTGTTGAATTTTATTCGCGCGCCAGAGGATCTTAGGGGTCACAGGCTCGCTTTCTTTTAATATTATTCCTGTATAGCCCTCTGAGGGCTTTTAGGATTGGACGTAGTAATTTATTGCGTCACTTTTCACTCAACTTTTTGTTATTCACTTGTTTTTTTTTTATTATTCGTTTTACCTCTCCTAGGGAGAGGAACTTTTATACCCTGGAGGGTCCCGAAGGGAATCGCAGAGTTAAGCTATCGTTATAACTGGAGGGTCCCCTCGAAGGTGAATCGCGGTTTTGGTATTTTCGTTATTGGCTGTACAAGCCTTAAATTATCTAAGCTGAGGTCTTGCCTCTCTATATATTTTTTTATTCCTTTATCGGTAAAATTTCTATTATTATTTTTTTCTTAGCACTCCACTATCACTATCACTTTGTCACTAATCACTATGGACCTCACATTTAAGGAGGTCCTTTTTGAAGGACCCACTTGCCAGTGGGTCCCTGCACGGGCGCCAGTTAAGGAGCCCAAGGACTAGGGCTCCAAAAAGTTAAAGTTGGGTGCCGCCCCGCGGCCCCATTGCAACCTGAAAAGATCCAAATAAAAATAGGTTTTTCCGCTTAACAATATTTACCATTTATTTCCGTTCAATGTCAAAAACAGACTGACTTTATCATTAACTTAAACTAAGCTCTAAGCTTCTACATTAATCTAAGTGATTTCATAATTGCTGACACTGCACTTCCCACGATTGGCCAAAATAATATTTTATCGCTTGCGTGGCGAATCACACGGCTTGCATTTTGTCCGCATATCATATCGCTTACGCTGCAGTTCCCATGGATTGCATTTTGTCTGCTTACCCAATATGATATCGGATCAATTACCTACGTTGACTTTGCTTGTGTTTGTTGAAGTGTGGTGTCAGCACATTCTTACAAGTAAGTGTGTCTGCCCCCTTGTTAAGTTATATATTATATATATCACCGATCTCTATGATTTTTTGACACAACAATATATAATATATATGCGTAAGCAATCGGTGAAATTTGAAACTTATAGCTGTTAAAATGGGGTAGAAATTGCGCAAAGTTTCTTATCTGAACAATCGGTTGTATGAGATATATACTATATATACAACCGCTCTCTATGATTTTTTCAGACAATCATATATGCCATATACGTAAGCATTCGGTGAAATTTGAAGCTTCTAGCTGTTAAAATGGGGCTAAAATTGCGAAAATATATATATATATACTATATATACCACCGATCTGTATGATTTTTTCAGACAACAATATATGCTATATACGTAAGCATTCGTTGAAATTTGAAGCCTCTTGCTCTTAAAATAGGGCAGCAATTACGAAAAGTTTCTTATCTGAACAATCGGTTGTGGGGGATATATACTATATATACGACCGATCTCATCAATTTTTTCAGGCAACAATATGTGCAATATACGAAATTATATGGTGAAGTTTGAAGCTTCAATCTGTTAAATTGAGTAAGGTATTACAAAAATCCTCTTTATCTGAAAAATCGGTTGTATGGAGGATATATGCTATAGTGGTCCGATCCAGGCGGTTCCGACAAATGTCTAATCGGACACCCAAATACACCCGCTCACCAAATTTTATCAAGATATCTCAAAAATTGAGGGACTAGTTTGCATACAAACAGACAAACTGACAGACGGACAGACAGGACCTGGCTAAATCAACTCAGCTCTTCAACCTGATTATTTCGGTATACTTAATGGTGGGTCTATCTATTTTCCTTTAAGGACTTACAATTTTGGGTTTCGTGACGAAATTAATATACCATTTCATTTTCATGAAAGGTATAAAAATCGCCGCTAGGTGGCGCATGGATCGAGATATTCGCAAAAATCGTATTTATGGACCGATTTGGCTCATATTTGGAACACTTAATAGATACAAGAATAGAAATCGACCTGTGAAAAAAAATCGCCGCTAGGTGGCGCATGGATCGAGATATTCACAAAAATCGTATTTGTGGCCCGATTTGGCTCATATTTGGAACACATAATACATACAAGAATAGAAAGCGACCTATGAAAAAAAATCGCCGCTAGGTGGCGCATGGATCGAGATATTCGCAAAAATCGTATTTGTGGACCGATTTGGCTCATATTTGGAACACTTAATACATACAAGAATAGAAATCGACATAAGAAAATCGGCGCTAGGTTGCGCATGGATCGAGATATTCACAAAAATCGTATTTGTGGCCCGATTTGGCTCATATTTGGAACACTTAATACATACAAGAATAGAAATCGACCTGTGAAAAAAAATCGCCGCTAGGTGGCGCATGGATCGAGATATTCACAAAAATCATATTTGTGGTCCGATTTTGCCCATATTTGGAACACATAATACATAGATACATGAATAGAAAGCGACCTATGATGCCCGATTTGGCTCTAATTTGGAACAAATATTGCATACAGTCCGGTAGAAGTGACATCAAAATATTTTGGAGTTGGAGGAGGGACAAGCATACGTGGCGCAGAGTCGAGTAAAGTCTTTGCAAGGATTATGTATTGAGGACTTAGGTTGTGACAAATAGTCAGGAGAGAGTCCTTGTAATAATGAGTCACTAAATGAACTAAATAGAATGAGAAATAATAGGCAATTAAATGAAGACTAAAAACTTGAAAATAAAATAATTAAAAAAATTTTTTTAAGGTAAACGGTTTTATTGAAAACAATACTTACATGAAGTAATAATAATACGAAAAGCTAGAAAATAATTAGGTAGGTCCTAGGTACTAGTCATCACACTCCTTATCAATCTATGGCGTTGATCAGACAATTAAATAAAAGCGTTGGACACTTCCCAAAAGCCTTTGGGGAGCAACCTTATCGCTACAACAACAACAACAACCACGCCCACTTTTTCAATATCGAAAATTTCGAAAAATGCCATAATTCTATACCAAATACGAAACAAGAGATGAAATATGGTGATTCTGGGTCACCCTGGTCCACATTTTGGTCGATATCTCGAAAACGCCTTCACATATACATAGGTACTACTAAGGGCACTCCCTTTTAAAACCCTCATTATTAGCTTTAATTTGATACCCATATCGTACAAACGCATTCTAGGCACCCCTGGTCCACCTTTATGGCGATATCTCGAAAAGGCGCCCACCTATAGAACTACGGCCCACTCCCTTCTAAAATACTCTTTAATACCTTCCATTTGAAACCCGTGTCATACAAACACATTCCAGGTTTACCATAGGTTAATTTTCCTACATGGTGATTTTCCTTTATTTTGTCTCCAAAGCTCTCAGCTGAGTATGTAATGTTCGGTTACACCCGAACTTAACCTTCCTTACTTGTTTGTACGTACGTTTCTGGGTAACTACAGGTTAACTGACGCTTAAGTTCGGGTGACACCGAACATTACATACCAGCTGTACACTTGAAATGCTGTTGTTGTTTGTTTTGTGTGCTTAATAGTGTTACAAGGCTGCCCAGTAATACATATACATATGGTTCTATGCTGAACTAATTTTTCTTCGAGTTATGGCTCCCGAAACATAGAAAATTGCTTAGTCATAGGAGGGGCGGTGCTACGCGCATTTTTTAAAATTTGAAGTTTTTCCTATTTATTGTTATAAATCCACTTGGGAAATGAAATACCATTGATAGAAAGCTCTTTTTTGCAAATATATAGCTTATTTTATTCGTCCACGGCCCTTTTAAAAATCATTTATATAAAAGTGGGCGTGGTCCTTAACCGATAATTTTTCTTCAAAGCATTCTTTATAGTATAGGCAACCTCTCTGCTGAATTTTGTTACGATAGGTTTAACGATTTTTGATTTATGATTAATAATATTTGTAAAATTGATTTTATCATAAGTGGGCGGTGCCACGCCCATTTTAAAACTTTTTTTTCAAATTTTTATCAAGAGTTTCAATATTAGTCCACAGAAATTTCAACATTCTAGGTGTATTATGTACTAAATAATCAGGTTTTTTGTGTTTTCCAAAATGTTATATATATAAAAGGTGAGCGTTATCATCCGATTTCGCTCGTTTTCAATACCAATATATTATAGGTCCAGACAAGCTGGTGTACCAAATTTGGTGAAGATATCAACATTTACTCAAGTTATCGTGTTAACGGACATGGCTCAATAAAATTTTTTTTTCGATATTGATGATTTTGATATATGGAAGCCTATATCTATCTCGAGTCATTTATACCTGTACAACCAAGCGTTATGCAATCAGTTATAATACCCTGTGCACAAGTACATCTGGGTATAAAAATAGGTAGGTACGTTGTGTGAGGATGCAAAGTTTCACGTTTTTTCGTGGTCTGCAAGAAAAAACTATGACCATGGATCACTTATTTCAACAATATATTACGTAAGTGACGGCCACCGCGGTGTGATAGTAACGTACTCCGCCTACCACACCGTATGCCCTGGGTTCGCACCCCGGGCAAAGCAACATCAAAATTTTAGAAATAAGGTTTTTAAATTAGAAGAAAATTTTTTTAAGCGGGGTCGCCCCTCGGCAGTGTTTGGCAAGCGCTCCGGGTGTATTTTTGCCATAAAAAGCTCTCAGTGAAAGCTGAGGTCCCGTCCGGCCAATTTGTAGGGAAAATCAAGAGGAGCACGACGCAAATTGGAAGAGAAGCTCGGCCTTAGATCTCTTCGGAGGTTATCGCGCCTTACATAAATTTTTTTTATTAATTACGTAAGGGTCTAACTGGAGCTTCTAGCTGTTAAAATGGTGTAGAAATTGCGAAAAGTTTCTTATCTGAACAATCGGTTGTAGGGGATAAATGCAATATATACGACCGATCTCTATGACTTTTTCAGACAACAATATATGCTATATACGTAAGCATTTGGTGAAATTTTAAGCTTCTGGCTATTAAAATTACGAAAAGCTTATTTGAACAATCGGTTGTAGGGGTTATATGCTATATATACGACCGATCTCATTAATTTTTCAGACAACAATGTGTACAAATTACACAATTGAAACTTTAATCTGATAAATTGCGGAAGTTATGATAAAAATCCTCTTTTCAGAAAAATCGGTTGTATTGGGGGATATATGCTCTAGTGGTCCGATCCAGCCGGTTCTGACAAATGTGTAATCGGACACCCAAGTATACCCGCTCACCAAATTTTATCAAGATATCTCAAAAATTTAGGGACTAGTTTGCATACAAACAGACAGACGGACGGACATGGCTAAATCAACTCAGCTCTTCATCCTGATCTTTTCGGTATACTTATTGGTGGGTCTCTCTTTTCCTTTATGGACTTTGTCTAGCCCTATTGACATTTGCAGTAATATGGAGGTTAAAGTTAAGCTTGCTCTGTCCAGATCTGATTTTAGAAAAAACCTTTCTTCGCTTAACGCATATGATAAACAAAAATTTACATCATCAGCGTACCTCAAAATTTTAGAAAACTTTATTGGTGTAGAAATATCGTTTATAAACAGCAAGAACAGAATCAGGCCAAGGTGGCTTCCCTGAGGAACTCCAGAAGTTACATCAATGAAATTGAACAAAGCATTTTTTAAAGGCTACTCTCTGAGTTCTGTCTACAAAATAAGTCGATGTCCATTCCGTGAGACCTGGTTGAAAGCCCAACATATCCAGTTTATGAATAAAGACTTTTCTCTCGCATTTGGTATCCGAACTAACCCAGATGCTGCGGTGATTCTACGTTGATATCGGAGTCATTGGAGATATACGCTTAGCTCAGCCATAACTTCCCGGTGTCGCCCTCCTGGCTTACAGTTATAAAGTCCACATTGCTGAAATTAGACAAAAGTAAAACTTTAATCACCTTTTTAATCGAACCGCCGAATCTTAACTTATCTATTTCCCCGTGCAGCAACAGATTAAAAAGTGCTGCTCTCAACCCCGAAATTTGTTTTCCACTCAAATTTAATATTATTGTAATTTTTATTCCCACTTAACCTATTATGCCATATTTTCTTCGTATTGTTGTAGATCCCTGAGCATATATGAACGGTGGAATATTTTAGTAGGAAAACGTATACTGCATTTTTCTTTGTTTGTGTTATTAAAAAATAATTAAATTTTAACTTAAATGCTTCACAGATCACAGAACTAAATCTGGACAATTGCCGGAGTACAAGTATTGTTGGCCTTACAGATGAGTACACTGCGCTCGAATCCTTGAGCTTAATTAATGTTGGTTTAACCACACTTAAAGGTTTCCCCAAGTTACCAAATTTAAAAAAGCTGGAGCTTTCAGATAATAGGTAAATTATGAGTTTATCCAAAGTTGGTATTTATTATAATTTCATTTTTTTCTTTTTAATCCCCTTAGAATATCAAATGGCCTCAACTACTTGACAACAAGCCCAAAGTTACAATACCTAAATCTCTCGGGCAATAAAATTAAAGATCTAGAAACACTGAAACCACTGGAGGAATTCAAACACTTAGCCGTCTTGGATTTGTTTAATAACGAAGCAACACAAATTGAGAACTATCGTGAGAAAATTTTTGGCATGTTAAAATCTTTGAAATTCCTTGATGGGTGAGCTAAGAAAAAATCAATCAAAACTATAATGGCCAGTAAAGTAAATGTTATATGTTTCAGGTTCGATGCAAATGATGTTGAAGCGCCCTCAGAAGGTGATGATGATGATGAAGTTAATGGCAATGATGATGATGACGAAGGTAAGTGAATATAATTTAATATATTAAAACTGCGTACATGCTATAGCATTTATAGCCGAATTCTTAGAGAGTAGGACGTTTTTCAAAGGGTTGATGTGCAAGTGTGGACTAAACAAAGCCCACATAAGACTACCATCAGCGGGTTAGGGGGTTAGAATATACCCTAGGTAGGTATGCCTGTCGTAAGAGGCGACTTAAATACCAGATTCAAAGGGGTTGTGTAGCGCAACCTTTTCAGGTTGCCAGCGCAATATATAGCTTCTCCAAACCCAATTGTCAACATCACGTTCGAGCGGCGAATCCCGTTGCACTAACAGACGAGGCTCTGGTGACCCCAAGCTCCTCATGGAACTTGGGGTTGGGGAGGGAGGGGTGGCCTGAAGGTTTAATGTGGCCATATAAATCGTTCCCGAAATGGTCGGGCTAGCACCTTAATGGATCTGTGTTACCAAAGCGTACCCGATATGTATCCGGCAAAGAACCATCACATCGATAAAACTCCCCAAAGCCTCCGGGGAGTAACTTTATCCCTACAACAACAACATCATTCCTTTAACTTGAAAAAATTATTGTGCGGAGTGACATTGGACGCTTCAACAGAAGTAAAGTTCATGGAGTCATATTCGACTCCAAACTACATAACGCATATTTAGATCATTGGGGAGCTAGGTCAATAATCTGTAATTTTGAATACCTACTGAGCTGTACATGGTATATTAGTCAGGGCTGTCATGGAATCCAATTGCTGTCGGAATCGGATTTAAAAACGACAAAAAAATAACTTTGGTGTCATGAAATCCAATGTTATCGGTTTAATGTTCGAATCGGAATTAGTGTCGGTTTTAGGTGTCACAGAATCCAATAATATCGGTTTTGCTATCGGAAACAAACCAATCAGTTAAATGCCGTTGGATTTCATTTTTTCATAGTTGTTTTTCTCTTGCAGTTGAATATTTTCTAAAAATGTAAGTAAATAAAGGTTTATTTTATAAAAATAAATGTAAATTTACATATATTTTCATTCTTAATAGGGGAAAGCATAAAAATTCAATGCCAAACAGTATTTTTATTGAATTTATGGAAAAATATCCAGATATTGCGAAGGGCTTCACGAAGCGGGATAAGCCAACTGTTGACGATCTTTTGCAACAGTTAGTTACGTCGCTAAACAGTGCCGGTCCACCACAAAAGGATGTGAATGGATGGAGAAAGGTAAAACATAGTTGGTACTTAAACGTAATATAACTTTAAATTGCTCCGTTTCCTGTATACTTACAGACATGGACTGAGTGGAAAAGCGACATAAAAAGAAAGCTCGCACAAAATCAAACCGAGTCCCGAGCAACTGGTGGAGGACCCTTCACCAAGCACCAACTTTCTCAAACGGAAGAGACAATAGTGCGCATTTGTGGCATGACAAAGTCTGTGGAAGGTGTAGCTGGCAATGAACTTGGCCCCAACGAAAGTGACGATGAATTACCATCCACGTCTACGAAGCGGCCAATGCCTCCGGTTACCAGCACTCCTAAAAGGCAACGGACTGAAAGTACGGGGGAGCGTTTAAAAAAAATTTTAGATGAAGACAACGAGAGAAAGCTCGAAATAAATGAGAAATTGGACGAGCTTATAAAAATTGAAAAGGAAAACGCCAGCAGCATCAGGCGAGTCTACAGAGCCATAGAAAAAGGCAACGAATCTGTGGCTAACTCTGTAACTGCGCTGAAGGACGAACTTGTCCGTAATAATGCAGGTATTTTGCGAGCGTTGCAGGAAAAAAATGAGATAAAAAAGCAGCAACTCGAACTCGAGCTCCAAAAGTTTGATTACGAAAAACAGAAAAAGAAATAATTTCCCATTTTCCAAAATGTTGGTTGTGATTGTAGTACCTTAAAATGTGCCTTATTCGTACCTTATTAAATTAAATGTATTACCTCTTAAATATTACCTTATTTAATCAATCAGAAAGCGTTGAATGGATGTTATTTTAGTTTTAATGAATATATATTTGGTTTTGTTTTAGTTAATATATATACTTATATATCCATTTTTCTTTTAAATAAAGAAATAAAATTTTGTTTAAACATGCATATGTACCTATCAAGCATTGCATATTTTTACTATAAACTGTTCGCTATTTCATCCCTGATTCTTTTGCCTTCACTCTGCAGTGTAGCGCTAGGTGGAGATTCAACATTTTCCTCGATATTATTTGATGGTAAAGTAATGCTCTCTTCGTTATATTCCACGTTGTACCTTCTGCAGATGTTATGAAGCGCATAACAGACGTTTACAATTTTCACCACTTTTTCTGGCCTGTAGTGCAAGGTGCCTAATAAGCATCGAAATCTGCTTTTTAGCACTCCTATTGTTCGCTCTACAATATTTCGACCTGATGAATGCGCCAAATTAAATTTATATTCTTTGGAGTTGTAGCTTGGATCTCTGTATGGCGTTAATAAAAAAGGTTCTATGCCACATCCACTATCTCCTAACAATTTAGATGTCCGGTCACCTGACTCATACTTCCTAAGGAAATTTCTTCTGGCCCTACTAACGTTCCATACGAAAGAGTCATGGCTAGAGCCGGGATACCGAGCATCGACCGTTCGAATTTTCATGTCAGCATCACAAATCTAAATGCAGGTACTTGTACAATCCAGTTTTATAAGCAAAATAAAATTAATATTAAAGACTACTTACAATCATGGCATTCATACTGAAGTATCCCTTTCGATTATAGAATAAATGTTCGTCAGTACTCGGCTTGATGATTTTTATATGTGTCCAGTCAATACAACCAATTATGGAGGGAATTTTGTACTTTGTATAAAAATAGTCCCTTGATCTGCGTTGTTCGGGTTCGTCTATTTCTAATTTCACCCGCTGGGGGCAAACTAACTGATTCATAACGTTGAGCACATCATCTAAAATCGTTGACACCGTGCTTCAAGCTACACTTATGCTAGAATCCTTGCCAACTAATGTTTGATATGATCCTTCAGCTAAAAATCGTAACGTAGCTGCTAGTAGCAGCACTGGCAGAACTTTCAAACGAGTTAAGTGTCCTTCAATGGTGTTCAATACCATTCGGAAAGCCTCTTTGTTTATGCGATAGTATGCAACGAAACTGCAAGTACACTATAAATATTTCGAAACGCACATTAAGGAATATTTTTACTTACGCTGTCTCTGGCAGCTCCAATGGATTGCTGCGATCTCTCAACATTTTTCTTTTGACCTTCTCACAACTTTCACCTTCCAATAACATAAATGCTACAACTGCTGATGCCATTTTGCACTCAATAAATTTGTTTATTTCTGTTTAAATGCACAAAACAATTAATTTTACAAAATTTTGCCAAAAAAATTAACATCAAAATTGCCGATGCACCGATAACACTCAAATCAGCTGATTCGAACATCGGTTTTATTTACATTCGAAAAGAGCAAAACCAATACGGTTTTATGACACCAATTTAAATCAATATTGGTTTGCAATTCCGACAAAACGCAAAACCGACTTGGATTCCATGACAGCCCTGAGTTCCACTACTCACCCAGAGAGGACTCGGTAAAAGCTAATATTTGCGCTTTTTCGAGTTGAAAGCTGTTTTGAATATAAATATATTAAGACACGGCTTTGGAAGTGGTAAAGTAATACCATACCAAGACTTCGAAAAACTGAGATAAAAGCTGCAACTTGCTATAGAAGTGTGGAGGTTAATATACAGGCAAAGCGTCAGACCTAAACCATTTTTTTCCAGTTGGTTCATATACCGCCAAGGACAAACTTTAGAAAGACAACCAAATCCCTTGTTGGCAGGATATAATTTGAAGCAATATAAGGCGATCATTAGGCAATGGGGTTAACCCCGACATACAAAATGTATACCCCGCTTGCAATGTGTCCCCACATGACACCAACCATCTCTTTAATTGTAATGTGGAACCAACGCCTCTAAGACCCATCTCATTATGGTCCCCCCCCCCCCCCCCCCCCCCGTTGAAACTGCAAGATTCCTTGGACTCCCCGTTAGAGGACGTTGATGCCAATTTGTAATTGGTCGCACCTATTCGATGGGGCGAAGCACTGCTACAACAACAACATCATTAGGCAATAGCGTCTACGCGTTAAGTGACATGAAACATTCGCCACGACCGATGGTGCTAGTGGTCTAACAAATCATTCCTAAGGCAGGCGGCATCGGGCCGTATCGGATTCATATTCGCTGACTGTCCAAATCCGCAACACTCCCACAAACCTGAGTTTTACGTCTACAACAATAACATAATTAGACTATCAAAATATGAGTTTAGAATGTTATTAGTTTACTACAACTTATAACTATATACCACTTTGTCCAGAAGATAGAACATCTGGACTACCTTGGCCAGAGCATAAGAGTTATACTTTCTTAACCCGAAGAAAATTGTTTAAAGAAGAGGGTGAACTTTCATTTAGCTCACTATATTTCAATAGAATATTCCCATTTTATATCACAATTTCATTCCATTACTTAATTTCATTATGAGTTGTACAGTAAATTTGACACCATAACTCAGAGTTGATTCATATAGCAAAAAGAAAACTCATGCCAACTCTCCCAACTTTTTCAGACAAACAAAATGCGTTTTGTCTAAATGGCATTGAAATTGATTTGGATGAGTTGGAAGAGTTTGAGAGGCGTGTGAAAACGAAGAAACAGTTGAATACAACAACTGTAAAACAAAAACAAAATGTTCAAAATGAAATTGATGAGTTGGACGAGTTACTAAGAGAAATAAAACTAAAAGATGCTGCGGCGAATTCTATTTCGGATGAGTTAGTCCCAACATCCCACGACACAAACACTCAACCAACAGCGTATGAAGGTGCCAGCAACAACAATACAAATGCTGATGCAAATAATGCACCTGCATTGCCGTTTGCTCTGATACTCTATTGGTTTTTAGCGATATTAAATTTGGCAAATGCCACATTTTGTAAGCATTCGAAAACCATAGAACAATTGTTTTTTTTTTTTTTTTGTAAATTAGTTAAACAATAAATGTGTTTTCTTATTTCATTACAGATTCATGTGATGAAGAAGATTACGGTAGCTCAGACGTATCAACATCGGATGTTTCATTATCAGAGGTTAGCGGATAAATATATTATTAATTTAGATTGAGATTAAATTTTTTTGTTTTTATGCTAATTTCTAGGTATATAATGAAGATTTAGAGGAAGATAATTCCGAATGGGACGAAGAGAATGCTGTTGAAGATGATGACACCGATGAAGATGATAGCGATGTTGAGGGTGACGGCGAAGGCGGCAATGTGTCTGCCAAAGCAGCTGCCGGCAAAGAAAAATCACCATCAAATGCTAGTGCCAGTGCCGCAAAAGCAGATGATGCTGATGATGATGACAAAGATGCCGCTGATGAAGAAGCTGTTGGTAAGTGCTAATGGTTGTAAAAGCAAGTACTTACCACATAGCATTTAACGATGCTATTGGAGTCAATGATAAATACGTTAATTTTCTGTTGGTAACAGGCTTTGGTCGAGAGAGTAATTTTTGAGTCATATTAAATTTATTAAATTACTTATTTTTCATCTTCTGCGAGTCGTATTTATAATCAATTTGTTATTGCTGTATATTTGGTTATTGTTATTGCCATAAATCACTGCAAGCCTAAAATTTAGTATTTTTATACTCAGCGTGCTTTGCACACAGAGTGAATTCACTTTGATTGGATAACGGTTGGTTGTACAGGTATAAAGGAATCGAGATAGATATAGACTTCCATATATCAAAATCATCAGTATCGAAAAAATTTGATTGAGCCATGTCCGTCTGTCCATTAACACGATAACTTGAGTAAATTTTGAGGTATCTTGATGAAATTTGGTATATAGGTTCCTGGGCACTCATCTCAGATCGCTATTTAAAATCAACGATATCGGACTATAACCACGCCCACTTTCGATATCGAAAATTTCGAAAAACCGAAAAGGCGCGATAATTCATTACCAAAGACAGATAAAGCGATGAAACTTGGTAGGTGGATTGACCTTATGACGCAAAAGAGAAAATTAGTAAAATTTTGGACAATGGGCGTGACACCGCCCACTTTTAGAAGAAGGTAATTTTAAAAGTTTTGCAAGTTGTAATTTGGCAGTCGTTGAAGATTTCATGATGAAATTTGGCAGGAACGTTACTACTATTACTATATATGTGCTAAATAAAAATTAGCGAAATCGGATGAAGAATACGCCCACTTTTTAAAGAAAAACCAAAACAAAAAATTGAATATCTTTACAGTAGATAAGTAAATTGTGTCAACATTCAACTACAGTAATGATATGGTGCAACAAAATACAAAAATAAAAGAAAATTTCAAAATGGGCGTGGCTCCGCCCTCTTTCATTTAATTTGTCCAGAATACTTTTAATGCCATAAGTAATAATAAGGCATAGATTCGATGACAATAACTGTTTTCTGTGAAACGGGCGAAATCGGTTAAAGCCACGCCCAGTTTTTACACACAGTCGACCGTCTGTCCTTCCTCTCGGCCGTTAACACGATAACTTGAGCCAAAATCGGTATAACTTTACTAAACTTAGTTCACGTACTTATCTGAACTGAATTTAACTTGGTATTAAAAATGGGCGAAATCCGACTATTACCACGCCCACTTTTTCGATATCGAAAATTACGTAAAATAAAAAAATGCCATAATTTCATACCATATACGAAAAAAGGGATGAAATATGGTAATTGGATTGAGTCACCCTGGTCCACCTTTATGGTATTATCTCGAAAAGGCGTCCACCTATAGAACTAAGGCCCACTCCCTTCTAAAATACTCAATAGCACCTTTCATTTTCGTACTAACGCATTCTAGAGTCACCCCTGGTCCACCTTTATGGCGTTATCTCGAAAAGGCGTCCACCTATAGAACTAAGGCCCACTCCCTTCTAAAATACTCATTAATATCTTCCATTTGATACCCCTAAGCTCTCAGCTGAGTATGTAATGTTCGGTTACACCCGAACTTAGCCTTCCTTGTTTGAATCATATTTTAATTGCGGAAATTATAAGTTTTTAGTCTTCTTCGATTCGTATTTATAATTTGCAATCGCGTTATATATATTTTTTTTATAGTATTTTCAATCGTACGAGGAAGTCATCTTTTAATCGCATATTAGTCATCAAAAGGGGTCGAAAAAAGACTTAGGCCGGGTTTTTTAATGCGAGTTTAAACTCCAGTTAAAGTTGACTAGAGTTAAACAGTAACAAAGTCAACTTTAACTAGAGTTTAAACTCGCACTGAAAAAACGGGCGTTAGTAGAGTAAATTTTTTTTTAAACGCTATGTGGTTATATATATATATGTATGTATTTACCTCGATATTCACCTATGAACTTTATTTTATTTCACAGATGATGAACCGCAGGCCCGAGGAAAGAAAAGAAAGCATGATGGTTAAAACAAAAAAAATTATCCATATTGACTGACGGCGCATCATCATAGCATTTGTTTACAAAAAAACTCCAATTAATGTTTTTATACTATTTTAATTTAACAAAAGCAAAACAACCATACAAAAAGTGAAAAACAACAAAAATTACTCGTATCAGTTTTTACATAAATGAACAGCGCAAAAATAGCAGCAAATATTTTGTAATGTAAACACAAAACAGTTAATATATTATTAAAGAAAAAAAAAAGTAATATATCCTTGTGAAAAACAGCAGCAACCATGCATATTTTACTTCAAAGCTATATATAACAATAACATTTATGGGGCGCAGATAATATTAAAGAGCAGGGAGCAAAATTTAAAGCCGGGTAATCTAATGTAAATGCCGTATGCAACGAGGAATATACATATATATTGAAAAGTTTTAATTAATAAATAATAAGTAAGAGCGAGTGGATTTACAATTGGTTTTGATAAAAAAAAACCAACGGCCTAAAACAAAGAACAGCGTTTAGATACAAGAGTACATTATAATTAAATATATAAAAAATAGTTATTGTAATAGTGATTATTTTAAGCATGCCTTATGTAAGGAAGTAAAAAATAAAAGTAAACAAACAAAAAACATAAATATTTGCATAAAGAGGATGCATTTTATGATGTGCAAGTTGTAACTTGTAACACCTATAGAAACATCAACAACACCCATAAAACACCACACAATGGCTTCAGTACAACTACAAAAAACTAATTTCATATAGGAGTATTGCATTGAATTGAAAAACATGCCACATTTGGAATATTATTTTTAACAAAAATAACCTTACTTACTGAATGCTTATGGACACCTTTTTATGGCATTGAAGTGATTGCTCATTTACACTGCTACGCTTGCAACATGCTTCAATTACTAGTGTTTCGTTCTTCAATGATGACAGATCTTTGACACTCCCAAATTGAAAAATCTGGACGGTTTTCTTTTACGAAGTAAGGAAAAAGGGGAATAATTCAATCCCCTTCAGTGAAATTGTAGTAGACATGTATCTTTGGTAGTATATTAGTAGAGATAATAAATATGTAAATACCAAAAGTTTTTGGGGAAATAATTCATTTTCTACTAAATAGTTCGTGAATTGATAAAGTTATGTTGATTTGGTCATTCGTTCAGAAATAGTTTGAAGAATGCCGTACGCTAGAATTTTATTCAAAAATGCACTATTTCAAAATTTGTTTCGAAAACTCACTATATGACCATAAGTTCAATGCATTTTGTCATAAGATGGAGTTAATGAAAAGCATTCTGAGATGAAGCGTTCTTCAATCTAACTCTAATATAGGGCGATTTGTGACAAATCCTGAATTGAGGAAATTTTTGAAAAATATTTTAAGATAGCATGATTTTGAACAGGCAGCCGACATGGGGTGATACGATACTCAGCAGTCGCAATCGACTGACAAAAAAAACTTAAAAAAATGGCTTATTGTCATAAAACTTTATATTCCGGCCTTGACTTTGACAGAGAGTTAAGCTTTTGTGTGGTCCTGCTACAACACAGAGAGTATTCATCTTTATATTTTGAAATGTCGGAAAGCTCTTTTCCGTTAAGTATTCATGGAAGCGTTCTGGATAAACCGTTAATTTAGAATATTCCGAATACGTTCATTTGATACTACCTCACGGCGTCCGAATATGCATAATATTCCAAATGTAAACCGATGCTCTAAATTCTTAAATGGAGACGAATGTTCCGAACATACGGAATTAATAGAACAGAAGGTCGAATTTTAATACGCGCCCAAAAACATCGAGAGAAGTGTCAAAAGACGCGTATTGACCTCGATAACATTAATTCGTGGGCGGAAATGGAAATTTTAGCAAAAGCGAAAAATGACCGCGGGTTGCGTTGGCGGCCTTCAGCCGAGCTTATAAAAAATTACCCTGGCCGGTCCACCAATGAGGTGGGATCAAAATTAAATGCGTGCAAAATCCCTTTATACACAAAATCTTTTTCAGTGCGCAAAAACATTACAACAACCACATGAAAATTGCCAACTTCAACTGCAAATATCTCCGGACAGCGATACAATTTTTGTTTTCCGCCTTATGATTATTGTTGTCTATGTCACATCTCGATATTTTTGGACGCGTATTAGCAGTAGGACTCCTGATCTAAACTTTTACCTGAATAAGTTAACATGCCCAATGCGTACATTTCGTTATGACATCTCCATTATTTGCTAATGACATTTTTACGAGAATCGATTTAATAGTCGAGGTGTTGACGTTGAACGATGAATTTTGAATTGGTTTAGGTTTCGTATGTTCATAAAAAAATGTTCCAAGGAATTATGCAGTTCAGTACTTATCGGATATTTGTAAACTGATTGCTTCCTTATTCTACTACTAATATTTTTCGAAAACTCACAAAGAAACAACACAGTTAACGTATGTCAATTCGATTTGGGAACAAAATGGCTGCAATTGTCAAAAAATTTGTCTGTCGATCAAACCTGTTGTGATTGAATCATGCGCTTGCAATTGATTTATTGAAAATACAATTAGTCAGGGCTGTCATGGAAACCAATTGTTGTCGGAATCGGAATTAAAAATTACTTTGGTGTCATGAAATCCAATGTTATCGGTTTAATGTTCGAATTGGATTTAGTGTCGTTTTAGGTGTCACAGAATCCGATAATATTGATTTTGCTATCGGAAACAAACCAATCAGTTAAATGCTGTTGGATTTCGATGGATTTGATTTTTTCATAGTTGGTTTTCTTTTGCAGTTGAATATTTCGTAAAAATTTAAATAAATAAAGGTTTATTTCAAAAAAATAAATGTAAATTTACATACATATATTTTCACTCTTAATAGGGGAAAGCATAAAAATTCAATGCAAAACAGTATTTTGATTGAATTTATGGAGGAACATACAGATATTGCGAGGGTCTTCACGAAGCACATCATCTAAAATCGTTGACACCGTGTTTCTTCCTACACTCATGCTAGAATCCTTGCCAACTGATCTTTGATAGGATCCTTCAGCTAAAAATCCTAACGTAGCTGGTAGTTGTAGCACTGGCAGAACTTTCGAGCGAGTTAAGCGTCCTTCAATGGTGTCCAATACCATTTGGAAAGCCTCTTTGTTTATGCGATAGTATGCAATGTAACTGCGAATACACTATAAATATTTAGAAACCCACATTAAGAAATATTTTTAATTACGCTGTCTCTGGCAACTCAAATGGATTGCTGCGATCTCTCAAAATTTTCTTTTGACCTCGCAACTTTCTTCTTCCAATGACATAAATGCTACAACTGCTGACATTTTGATGTCAATAAATTTGTTTATTTCTGTTTAGATGCACAAAACAATTATTTTATAAAATTTTGCCAAAAAATTAACATCAAAATTGCCGGTGCACCGATAACACTGCAAAACAGCTGATTCAAACATCGCTTTTATTTACATTCGGAAACAGCAAAACCAATACGGTTTTACGACACTCGCAAAAAAACAGGTGTTAACAGCTGTTTCTCGCAATTTCATAAGCTACCTTTTCATAGACCGGGGCACATATATGATTGACTTTTGATAAATAGACGTCGTAAATTTATACGGTTTACAAACCATTTATAATGTTAAATGAGTACCATTAATGAACAAAATGTACAGTATTCACAATTTGATTTTAAATATTACACGAAGAAAAAAATGATGAAATTTTAGAGTTTAAAAGGTGACTCGAAAATGACTCCCTCGTACGCTTTCAAAGTAATTTATTAAAAATACATTAACAAGAATCAATCACAAATAAAGCGTATTTATATCCAATCAAAGAAGACTAAAACTGGTCTTAAAAGGGAGTTATAAAACGTTCGTATGTGGAGTAAGATTTTCTATCAACAAAAATCTTTTATGATCAGAAAATGATTCATCATTATTTTAATCGCTTAGAAGACTCGAAAATGATCCATAGAGCCATAAATGCTATGTGGAAAAATCTCGTTCATTTACTGTTTATTTGCTACAGGCTCATTACATTTCAAGACACCCGGTCCGCGCAGGACATAATTTTTGATTTCGATGAAATTTTAATATGTTGTTCTTTGGTCAAAATAATGAAACACGTGTTTTTTTTTTTTTTTGCCTCAAAAATATATAAATTTACAAACAATAGCATATAGTTTAAAAAAAATTTTGTTTAGTATTTAGTAAAAATTTATGACTTCAAAAATTAATTTCTCAAAAAAGTTTATTTTTTTTGTTTAAACTTTTTCTATATTGAGTGAACAGTTCATATTTCAACTTGGCCAAATGCCTATTAGCCAAAACTTCTTACTTTCGAGATATGAATTTTTGAATATTGAACTTTTTTTTCGCCATATATTGATGCAATAACTGCTCACCCGATATAGAAAAAGTTTAAACAAAATACAAAAACCGTGTTTTTTTTTTTTTTGAAATATTAATTTTTGAAAAAAAAGTCAAATTTGTACTAAATACTAAAAAAAATAATTTTTTTTTAACTACATGCAATTTTTTATAAATTTATATAAAACTAAAAGTAATAACGAACATTTCAAATAAAAATCATGCGAATCGGTTAATTTTTGACAAAGGTATTGTATGCTGTAATGCATTGCATCAATAAATGGGGGAAAAAATGTTGAATATTCAAAAATTCATATCTCGAAAACAACAAGTTTTGGCTAATGGCATTTAGCCAAGTTGAAATATGAACTGTTCACTCAATATGGAAAAAGCTTAAACAAAAAAACAAAATAACCTTTTTTGAGAAATTAATTTTTGAAAAAAGTCATACATTTTTACTAAATACTAAAAAAATTTTTTTTAACTACATATATGCTATTGTTTATAAATTTATATAAAAGTAAAAGTAATAATGAACATTTCAAAGAAAAAATCATGAGAATATGTCAATTTTTGACAAAGTTATTGACAGTTGAAAACATAGGTCGATAAAATATCAATTGCATTTTATCGAATTCAATTGCCGATAAATCCGAAAAAAAATTTTTTGAGGCAAAAAAAACACGTGTTCTATTATTTTGACCAAAGAACAACATATTAAAATTTCATCGAAATCAAAAATCGTGTCCTGCGCGGACCGGGTGTCTTGAAATGGAATGAGCCTACTGTATTTAATGCCTAAACTTGTATGTAGTACGCAGAAGTCGGGTGGAATATAAATAAAATCAAGAACTTATATAGTATTTACATATACATACATATATCGGGATAACCAACAACATCATACCGGTATAAGAATAGATTTTAGTTTATTGTTTAGTAGCATTAATTAGTTACTTGTGCAGTAAGTTTATTAATATAAATACGTGCATGCATACAACATACATAAACAGCAAATTTGGCAAGTAAACAAAAAAAACAATTTTATGTTTTTTGTTTTGTAAATCAGTGCAAAGGGCATCAAACAAAACATAATACATATACATACTATATAAAGCACATTAGCATAAAAATTTTTATATAATTGAATTTCTTTATTTCTTTAACGTCACTTTTCGCATAACGTTTTCGAAATAGGCAAATAATCACGCTGCTATTGATATATAAATACATATTTGTATTTAAGCATAGTTTTTTTTTTTTTAATTTTCAGTCAACACAGAACACTGCTGAAATGATACATATTTGAAATCCTCGTTATTGGGTTTCAGTGTTGTATTTTGTATTTTCCTCATGCCAAATTAGTTTCTTTTTTTTTTTCTTATTCATACATATGTATATGACGCTACTTTATTTTTGCTTGGATTCCACGCTAAAATACTGACGAAACTTTATCGGAAAGTCTAAATTACAATAAAAACAATTTCCAACAAGAGGAAAGAGACACCAATATTGTCCACAAAATAAAATAATTTGACATGTTTTTATTTATTTTTTAAATTTTATTTTTTCATTAACATTTTTCACAACAAAAACAATACAAATAACAGAAAAGTTATTTAGCACTCTGGTGGGTCACTTATAATATAATTCCTTGCAAAACTGTTAATTTTGGACTTTTAATATATTTAGATCAAGATAAAAATTATTTTCGGACTTTTATTACCTGAATCCGATAGAACTAGTTAACTCGGACTTTTAAAAATAAAAGTCCGGATTTAACTTTTATTTCCTGCTTTTTTCACACGAAAGTTCATTTTAGTTGTGTATTTATGCACAAAATATTCAAACTAAAAACAAAATTTTGATTTGTCAGAAAAAGATTAAGAAAAACAACTGAATGTCAAAAAAACCTAACGAAATACAAACTGGCTCGTTTCTTTTAACAAACTAGATAGTATTTTTCTTGTATTTTCTTTGTTGTTTTGGACTATAGCTTACACACTTACACCAGTACTGAAGCCGTATTAGGAGGGAGTGCGACAAAAAATTTAAGACGAAATACAAGAAAAAATCCATGAAAATAAAGTAATATCATACCTATATTACCACTTTTTCTATCTCTAAAAATTTAATTAAAAGCATTATTATGATTTTAGGCTTCATTTCAATTATATTATTCGTAATATCACTAAAATCGCCTCATTATATTTAGATATATGCAGTAGTTAATACTGAGAAAAAGTGCAGGCAATGTCAAAAGCGTATACATACATACATATGTATATACAAACAGTAACTTTTTATTCTAACACATTTTCATATTGCAGCATTGAAAGAAAACAGGACACACAATGTATTGTTTGATGGAAATAATAAAAAAAGAGAAAAGAAATTTTAAAAAAGCTCTTTCTACTTGTTATCGACAGACTAGGACTCTTAAAACAATTTTATTTGTGCGTTCATTAATCAAGTGTCACTATTCGAACAGTCATTTTTGTTAGATTATTCGAATAGCTAACACTGTACCACACTCGGCTGGGTATTGGACAAAACCAGTTTTTATACTCAGCTGAGCAGAGCTCACAGAGTATATTAATTTTGTTCGCATAACGGTAATCCGTAACGGCATAAACTAATCGAGATAGATATAGACTTCTATATATCAAAATGATCTGGGCGAAAAAAGAAATTCATTTAGCCATGTCCGTCCGTCCGTCCGAAAACACGATAACTTGAGTAAATTTTGAGGTATCTTAATGAAATTTGATATGCAAGTTCCTGGGCACTCATCTCAGATTACTATTTAAAATGAAAGA
The DNA here is from genome assembly GCF_040869045.1 of Eurosta solidaginis. NCBI lineage: Eukaryota > Metazoa > Arthropoda > Insecta > Diptera > Tephritidae > Eurosta > Eurosta solidaginis. The sequence continues at coordinate 197,423,574 of NC_090321.1, forward strand.
AATCGGACTATAACCACGCGAATTCATTACCAAAGACGGATAAAACGATGAAACTTGGTAGGTGGGTTGACCTTATGACGCAGAATAGAAAATTAGTAAAATTTCGGACAATGGGCGTGGCACCGCCCACTTTTAAAAGAAGGTAATTTAAAAGTTTGGCATGCTGTAATTTGGCAGTCGTAGAAGATATCATGATTAAATTTGGCAGGAACGTTACTCCTATTACTATATGTGTGCTAAATAAAAATTAGCAAAATCTGATGGCGAACACGCCCACTTAAAAAAAATGTTAAAAGTCAAATTTTAACAAAAAATTGAATATCGTTACAGTATATAAGTAAATTATGTCAACATTCAACTACAGTAATGATATGGTGCAATAAAATACAAAAATAAAAGAAAATTTCAAAATGGGCGTGGCTCCGCCCTTTTTCATTTAATTTGTCTAGAATACTTTTAATGCCATAAGTCGAACAAAAATTTACCAATCCGTGTGAAATTTGGTAAGGACGTAGATTCTATGCCGGTAACTGTTTTCTGAGAAAATGGGCGAAATCTGTTGAAGCCACGCCCAGTTTTTATACACAGTGGACCGTCTGTGCTTCCTATTGGCCGTTAACACGATAACTTGAGCAAAAACCGATATATCTTTCTAAACTTTAGTTCGCGTACTTATCTGAACTCACTTTATCTTGGTATTAAAAATGGGCGAAATCCGACTATGACCACGCCCACTTTTTCTATATCGCAAATTTCGAAAAATGAAAAAAATGCCACAATTCTATACCAAATACGAAAAAAGGGGGTGAAACATGGTGATTGGATAGGTTTTTTGACGCAAAATATAACTTTGGAAAAAACTTTGTAAAATGGGTGTGACATCCACCATATTAAGTAGAAGAAAATGAAAAAGTTCTGCAGGGCGAAATCAAAAGCCCTTGGAATCATGGCAGGAATACTGTTCGCGGTATTACATATATAAATAAATTAGCGGTACCCGACAGATGATGTTATGGGTCACCCTGGTCCACATTTTGGTCGTTATCTCGAAAACACCTTCACATATACAACTAAGGGACAATCCCTTTTGATACCAATATCGTACAAACACATTCTAGAGTCACCCCTGGTCCACCTTTATGGCGATATCCCGAAATGGCGTCCACCTATAGAACTATGGCCCACTCCCTTCTAAAATACTCTTTAATACCTTCCATTTGATACCCATTTCATATAAACATATTCCAGGGTTACCCTTGGTTAGTTTTGCTACATGGTGATTTTCCCTTATTTTGTCTCCAAATCTCTCAGCTGAGTATGTAATGTTCGGTTACACCCGGACTTAGCCTTCCTTACTTGTTTTTTTTTTTTTAAATAAATTAATCAGTTTCTTCCTGCAGCTCTCACTTCCTACACCTGCTGTTGCATGTGACGCCAGAAAGCAGTGTGCAGTTAGTATGCCCATCATGAGCCTCAAGTCTTCTCTCTTCAGAGATATGAGCCACTTTGTGAGTCTAATATCGAAAGCTTTGCACATGATCTTAAAAATTGTACAGCTCCGCGCTTTTGAGCACGCTTTTCCTGCTTGGTGGATCATATGCAACTCCTGTCTTGATGAAGTACTGAGTGAGATTATTGCTTAATCGCCGCCTGACTATCAATATATATATTGACGCGACTGCAGCACGTTTCCTCCAGAATTTGTGCTGCTTTCTTCACGGCTATAATATCCGCCTCAAAGACGCTGCGGTAATCTGGCAGCCTTTAGGATCTACTTGTTTCTGGTTCGAAGCAGTAAACAGCAGACCCGACACCTCCCATTAATTTGGAACCATCCGTGTACACATGTGTTATATTTTCTGCACCTTGCACCAATTGTGGTCTCAAGATCTCTTTCGAAGCTCAGGCCCGGGACTATATATTCCGTTTGCCCAATATTAGATGGCGCTATACTGCTATGGCCATATGGCCTGCAGCCAAGCTGCCCCGAGACCTTAAGCCTTGTGGCAGATGCTAACGTGATGCTTTTGACCATTAGGTCTGCAGGCGGGATGTGTAGAATGGCGTGCAATGCTGCTGTCGGGGTAGTTTTTAGGGTTGCCGTTATGGTAATCATTGATACTCTGCATACCCCCTCAAGTTTTTTGGTAAATGTAATGTTTTGTGTGGCTGTCCACCAAACAATAACTCCATAGTAAAGTATTATTTTTAATCTTTATTCTTTAATGACACACAACAACCTATGGTTATATTTACAGTGTCCGATATCTTATAAACTAACATTGTAAATATAAATATTGAAAGGCCATTCATGTAGGTTACCTGGTTAATAAGTTATAATTTTTACGCAGCACATACAAATACTCTAGAAGAAAATAATCCTTAACCAGTTAAGTAGATAACTAAGCTGAAGTTTATAACCTGAGAATATCTGCAGAAAACCAATTTTTGGAGTACATAAAATAGATGAAAAACATATACAATAAAGAAATAGAGAGAGGTATACAAATCATTTGGCAAGTGTTGCATAACTTCGTGTTTGAGCCGGGTTTTGTTTTTCAAACCTCTAATCGCTATTGGTAGATTATTTCAAAGGCGAACTGTGAAAACAAAAAAATTACGCTCGGTAACCGAGTAAGTATATGTCATGCTACAGATAGCGAGTGATCGAGAGGATCTCATGAAACTAAAACGCTCCTTCAAATAATCTGGCTCATGTGTAACTATGACTTTATATAGTAATGTTAAACATCTGAGTTTTAAGAGATTTTCAAATGAGATGGAAAATATTTTTAGATCAAATGTTGAGATGTGATCATAACGTTTAACGCTGTAAATATACCTAGCCACGTTGTTGTATAGGATATTAAGTTTCCTCCTACCCATGCTATCACAACCGGCATATAGTTCACAGCCACATAGCAATGTCGGTATACGATACGCTTTAGCTATTTAGGTGGTGTGAATTGCTGGACACTCCATAGGCACTCCAGCATTCCATACACATGACCTACATAGTAAATATTTGGTTGTTCCATGTCAGCGTTCTATAAAAAATCACACCCAGATTTTTTACAGTGTCTATTTTATCACAGTGTTTTTCAACTTTATCTCTTGCAAATTTGTGAGGTCAAATCGTTTTTTATATATTGCGATACATTGGGACTTGTTTGGGTTCAAGACTAGGCCATTATGACAAGCTCAAGTGTAGATCTGATCTAGGTCGATCCAAGATGGAGTTCAACGTCATCTGCATAGAGATGAATGTTGCAATGCTTTATCACATCACGATATCATTTATATAAAGCACAAATAAAAGTGGACCAAGAATCATTGGGGGACACCTTTTGTTACACTCAAAAGTTTCGACGTTTAGTCTCCCAAACTTACGGCTCGTGAACGACCGAGAGGGAAACAATTTCTTTCCCTTTCTAACACACGGCAGTTTGACACTTCGGTCAGTGTCAAACTAGCGTGGAACCCAGTGGAACCTGCGTGGAACATGAGTTTTGACACTGAACGAAGTGTCAAAATTACCGGGGTTGCTTCGTCGAAAGCGACACAGGGAAGCAAAAAAGGGATCGGAATATCAGATATGGGTTGCTGTGATGGTAAATTTTTTGAACGAATTTAGTAGGAAATTTTAAGTGCACCCATATGGGTCCTTCAGAAAATTATAAAGTGTCTTCAATTGGGGTATCTGAGGACGCGTAGTTATTTCAGTATTAAGAATACAAACACGGGAGTTAAGTTTTTCTACCCGTTCAAAAGTTCTCCGCGAAAAACAGTTTGAAACCGAAGTCGACTACAATAACCCGTCCAAAAAAGCGGAAAGAAAAATGCAAAGACGCGTTTTGTCCTGTTATCAATAGTCCAAAGGCGGAAAAGTATTCGAATTATTGGAACCGAGGCAAAAACGCGTCTATTAATACTTCCCTCAACGGTTGTGGCCATGTTTTAGCAATCGTCCCCAGTAATAAAGTATCACAATTTGTTAATTAAAATTGTCTAAAACATATGCATATTAAAAAGAGATGTAATTAAGTGCTCATTTGAAAGTAAATAAGGATATTTCTTTGTAATTTTGCAATAAAAATTTTACACAGTTTTCGTTAGCAGCTACTAAATTTTCTTGGACCTAAGAAGTACAACACTGCCAAATAGCATCCACACAAAAAACGAACAAGAACAAGCAATTTATCAGGTGAGCGTGGCTGTGTATGTGCGTGCTGCTACATATCCTACTTGTAGACCTGTACAATGCGAAAAGGTAAGCTTGAACTAAGCTCAGTGACGATGAAGAGAAATTATACAATTTATCGACTTTCATGCATAAAAGTGTGTGACCTACAGAGTCGAAACTTTGGAGCGGTCGAGTAGAGTTAGAAATGTTACGTTATTTTTGTCTATGTTTGACCTTATATCATGGGTGACCTTTAGAAGAGCTGTGATACAGCTCCTGTTAGGTCTAAATCCAGATTGATACTGGCTAAGCAGTGAGTTATTTTTATTGAAGTAACTAATTTGATTGTGCTTTAAGCCGGAGTCATTGGTGCCGTATGTCGTATCGCTGTATCCGTATCCCTAACGTAATCAGCTGTTTATCGTTACGACGGTAAACCAAAACCCAATTGGTTGGATACGATACGGTTACGACGTTAGCGGCACCAATAATCGATTGCATTGATTCTCATAAGGTTGGTCGAATCAGCTGTTATAAGGTTACCGATACGGTTACCGATAAAGCACCAATGTCTCCGTCGTAACGATAAACAGCTGATTACGTTAGGGATACGGATACAGCGATACGACATACGGCACCAATGACTCCAGCTTTAGTCGTTCAAGAACTTTTGACGTTTAATGGCTTTTGTTACTTCCCTTGTCTTAAATTTGAAATCATGGTATGCTCGTCTGACCTACATTGCTTGCATTTTAGATACGCTTCATTAATTTGTAGGATGAAGTACCTTCCAATCTCATGTTGGTATATTCGGGTTCTGCCGCTGCAGAATGTTAAGCGCGTCCTCCGCGTTCATCATCTTCTCGGTGAAAACCGGAGTCTCAGCGTTAGCTCCCTTTAGTATCATCGAGTAAGCTGGAGTCTGATAGTTATCTCGCTTTAGCTTATTAGCATTTATATCGTTTTTTCGCATTCCGTTACACAATATGGCGAAGTATAGTATAGAAACTGCTCGATAGAAAATTAGCTGTGTTGTTGGTGTAGCAGTACTTCGCCCCATCCACAGGTGCGAGCAACCACAAATTTTCAACAATATTCTCTAACGGTAGTCCGAGAAAACTTGATGTTTTAACAGGGTGGGGCTAGAGAGATGAGGGAGGTGTTCGAGATGTTAGTGGTGTTGTTGGTTGCATTTGAAAAGATCGATATTTTCGACTTTTCCGTTGCTCTACGAACCACTTAAGGGTACCCCTAGACCTGTCATGGGCTTTTGACACAGCCAATCATAGCACATAGGAACATTAAACCGAATATGGTTAGTTCTTTTATGGATATGAGTCCGGTATATCCCTGGCACTATTTTTTACACCTCTCGAACCTTCGGTTTTCAGACAAGTATGCCCTCCGCGGAAATATTCTAAGCCTCTTAATACCGGTGGTGTCTTATCCCCTCTTCTGCGTGCCTTTCCATAATTGGATATCGACCAAAAACGTGCACGAAATTATCGTTTTTGCTTTTCCTTACACAATATGACGATGGACTGTATAGAGCGTTCGCCAGACTGCTCGATAGCAAATTAGCTGTTGTTGTTGTAACAGTGCCACATCAATTGGTGCGAAGACTCTTAAATTTTCAACATTATCCTCAAACGGTAGTCCGAGAAAACTTGCTGTTTCAACAGGGCTGGGCCAGAAAGATAAGGGAAGCGTTGGAGATGTTTGAGGCGTTGGTTTCACATTGCATGGTGTCATGTACCAAGACGTTAAAACAGAACATACATTGGCTATGTCGGGGTTGGTTCTGGGCAAGTAGAAGTTCACAGTATTCCGATCGAAGTTTAGCTAGAAAGATGCGCATTTCCTTGGGGAAATTGCTTTTCTAAACTACGAGTTCGGGGTATTTGTCCTTAAGTTGGAGACATTGGTGCTTTATCGGTAACCGTATCGGTAACCTTATAACAGCTGATTCGACCAATCTTATGAGAATCAATGCAATCGATTATTGGTGCCGCTAAGGTCGTAACCGTATCGTAGCCAACCAATTGGGTTTTAGTTTACCGTCGTAACGATAAACAGCTGATTACGTTAGGGATACGGATACAGCGATACGACATACGGCACCAATGACTCCAGCTTTAAGAACGGCAGTCACCGTGCAATCTCTGGCATAGTGGATGTATTTGAGGGCCTTCTCATGCCCCTTTTCTTAATACTGCTGAATTCATAAGTGCCAGATTTCTTTATACAGCTTACGGAGATGGCATTATCCGGATGGATCCGTCTCTGGGAGGCGGAGTCTCTCCAATCAGATGTCTGTTAACACACAAAAAGTTTTGTTGCTGATTATCGGCAATTTCTCTTTTGAAATTGAGTATCGTATTTACACACGGGGAGTCATGGCTCAATTATATGGTTGGCTCATCTCATCAGCTGATTTTTATACTCAGTTGAGCAGAGCTCACAGAGTATATTAAGTTTGATTGGATAACGGTTGGTTGTACATATATAAAGGAATCGAGATAGATATAGACTTCCATATATCAAAATAATCAGGATCGAAAAAAAATTTGATTGAGCCATGTCCGTCCGTCCGTCCGTTAACACGATAACTTGAGTAAATTTTGAGGTATCTTGATGAAATTTGGTATGTAGGTCCCAGAGCACTCAATTCAGATCGCTATTTAAAATGAACGATATCGGACTATAACCACGCCCACTTTTTCGATATCATTACAAAAGACAGATAAAGCGACGAAACTTGGTAGATGAGTTGAACTTACGACGCAGAATAGAAAATTAGTAAAATTTTGGACAATGGGCGTGGCACCGCCCACTTTTAAAAGAAGGTAATTTAAAACTTTTGCAAGCTGTAATTTGGCAGTCGTTGAAGATATCATGATGAAATTTGGCAAGAACGTTACTCCTATTACTATATGTACGCTTAATAAAAATTAGCAAAATCGTAGAAGGACCACGCCCACTTTTAAAAAAAATTTTTTTTAAAGTAAAATTTTAACAAAAAATTTAATATCTTTACAGTATATAAGTAAATTATGTCAACATTCAACTCCAGTAATGATGTGGCGCAACAAAATACAAAAATAAAAGAAAATTTCAAAATGGGCGTGGCTCCGCCCTTTTTCATTTAATTTGTCTAGGATACTTTTAACGCCATAAGTCGAACAAAAATTAACCAATCCTTTTGAAATTTGGTAGGGGCATAGATTTTATGACGCTAACTGTTTTCTGTGAAAATGGGCGGAATCGGTTGATGCCACGCCCAGTTTTTATACACAGTCGTCCGTCTGTCCTTCCGCATGGCCGTTAACACGATAACTTGAGCAAAAATCGACATATCTTTAATAAACTTAGTTCACGTGCTTACTTGAACTCACTTTATCTTGGTGTGAAAAATGAACGAAATCCGACTATGACCACGCCCACTTTTACGATATCGAAAATTACGAAAAATGAAAAAAATGCCATAATTCTATACCAAATACGAAAAAAGGGATGAAACATGGTAAGGTAATTGGATTGTTTTATTGACGCGAAATATAACTTTAGAAAAAACTTTATAAAATGGTTGTGACACCTACCATATTATGTAGAAGAAAATGAAAAAGTTCTGCAGGGCGAAATAAAAAACCCTTAAGATCTTGGCAGGTATTACATATATAAATAAATTAGCGGTATCCAACAGATAATGTTCTGGGTCACCCTGGTCCACATTTTGGTCGATATCTGGAAAACGCCTTCAAATATACAACTACCACCACTCCCTTTTAAAACTCTCATTAATGCCTTTAATTTGATACCCATATCGTACAAACTCATTCTAGAGTCACTCCTGGTCCACCTTTATGGCGATATCTCGAAAAGGCGTCCACCTATAGAACTAAGCCCCACGCCCTTTTAAAATACTCTTTAACACCTTTCATTTGATACCCATATCGTACAAACTCATTCTAAAGTCACCCCTGGTCCACCTTTATTGCGATACCTCGAAAAGGCGTCCACCTATAGAACTAAGGCCCACTCCTTGTAAAATACTCATTAACTCCTTTCGTTTGATACCCATATTGCACAAACGAATTCTAGAGTCACCCCTGGCCCACCTTTATGGCGATATCTCGAAACGGCGCCCACCTATGGAACTAAGGATTACTCCCTTTTAAAAAACTCATTAACACTTTCTTTTGATACCCATATTGTACAAACAAATTCTAGGGTCACCCCTGCTCCACCTTTATGGCGATATCTCGAAACGGCGTCCACCTATGGAGCTAAGGATTACTCCCTTTTAAAATACTCATTAACACCTTTCTTTTGATACCCATATTGTACAAACAAATTCTAGGGCACCCCTGGTCCACCTTTATAGCGATATCTCGAAAATGCGACCACCTATACAACAACCACCACTCCCTTTTAAAATCCTCATTAATACCTTTAATTTGATACCCATATCGTACAAACACATTCTAGAGTCACCCCTGGTCCACCTTTGTGGCGATATTTCGAAACGGCGTCCACCTATAGAACTAAGGCCCACTCCCTTTTAAAATACTCATTAACACCTTTCGTTTGATGCCCATATTGTACAAACATATTCTAGGGTCACCCCTGGTCCACCTTTATGGCGATATCTCGAAACGGCGTCCACCTATGGAACTAAGGATTACTCCCTTTTAAAATACTCATTATCACCTTTCTTTTGATACCCATATTGTACAAACAAATTCTAGGGTCACCCCTGGTCCACCTTTATGGCGATATCTCGAAACGGCGTCCACCTATGGAACTAAGGATTACTCCCTTTTAAAATACTCATTAACACCTTTCATTTGATACCCATATCGTACAAACGCATTCTAGAGTCACCCCTGGTCCACCTTTATGGCGATATCTCGAAAAGGCGACCACCTATACAACAACCTCCACTCCCTTTTAAAACCCTCATTAATACCTTTAATTTGATACCCATATGTACAAACATATTCTAGAGTCACCCCTGGTCCACCGTTATGGCGATATTTCGATACGGCATCCACCTATAGAACTAAGGCCCACTCCCTTTTAAAATACTCATTAACACCATTCGCTTGATGCCCATATTGTACAAACAAATTCTAGGGTCACCCCTGGTCCACCTTTATGGCGATATCTCGAAACGGCATCCACCTATGGAACTAAGGATTACTCCATTTTAAAATACTCATTAACACCTTTCATTTGATACCCATATCGTACAAACGCATTCTAGAGTCAACCCTGATCCACCTTTATGGCTATATCCCTAAATGGCGTCCACCTATAGAACTATGGCCCGCTCCCTCATAAAATACTCTTTAATGCCTTTCATTTGATACCCATGTCATACAAACACATTCCAGGGTTTCCCTCGGTTCATTTTCCTACATGGTTATTTTCCCTTATGTTGTCACCATAGCTCTCAACTGAGTATGTAATGTTCGGTTACACCCGAACTTAACCTTCCTTACTTGTTTTTTTTTTCTCATTTCACTAGTATAGGGATTGTCAAAGGGAGATGTAAAACGAAAAATGTAACCAACACATTGACAAGTATTATAAAGAAATTGTTTCACATCACATTAGTTAAACTAGAATTGCGAAGTATTCAGCCCAATTCTAACAAAAATTCCGTGTGAGTTTTTTCCCTTCTCCATTCCTCTTATTCTGAACAATGTTCGAAAACGCGGAAACCGGTTATGGGAGGAATGTAGGTATTATGAATGTGAGGGAGAGGGAGATTTCTCTGCCATTTCATAGGATTTTTTTCACTTGTTAAATTAAAGGGAATACATCAAAATAGTTAAAGGAAATTGGTTCTTTTAAGAAAGAACACTTGTTTGTACAAATTTGTGCTAAAATGTACATTCTACCACAATATTCTTTACTTTAAGTCGAAAAGCATATCATAAGCAACGGAAGAGCTCTTGGTATATATGATGTAGTCATCCAGAAATTGCGCATGTATTTTTTAAGAAGGCTTAAATAGATTTTGGCGATAGGCGACTTCGCCCCCAGAAAATTTGTGTTATCCCGGTGTCTTCTTCTTCTTATGCTCCTCTGTTGATATTACTGTGACACCAATTCATTACTCATTTCAGAGAATACCACCTGAAATGCAATACTGTTAATTGTTTATATTTATTTCTTAATTTCAAACAAATTCGCAACAATAATTAAACTATTAATTTTTTTAAACAAAATAAGAAATGCGCAACGTAATTTCAATTAACAAAACATCTGACTTCGAAAATTCCTATTTCCCAATTATTATTCTCCCTAGGAGAAAAGAATTGGAGGAATTTTTCCGCGGGAATAAAAAAAAAACCGCGAGAACAAAATTCCGAGGGAATAATTAGAATTGGGCTGATTATGTTTTCTCTCCATCCTTCGCCATTCAACGTTAGGTTAGAGGTAAGTAACACAGTACTGTGCTCTGATATTGTGCCAACACTCATCGACTTTCGATAATCAGTTATATCACAATTGTGTCAACACAATGTGTTAACACAGCAAAGTGTGCCTGTGCTACTGTGTTAACACTCAAAAAATAGTGTTATTACCCACCACTAAAACGTATACGGGTGTAAAAAAACACGGCTAATGTGAACAAAGGTATTTTGTTGCTGTAGTTGAACCATGCGGTGACTCTTTCTATGCCACAATTTGCCATTTTATTTCAATTCTTCTAAAAATTTCGTAAATTTATTGAACATTTAAAAAATTATGAAATATTAGAAATATCAAATAAACTTACAACAATTTGCCTCCAAAATCAATAAAAAATTAATCATTAAAAAAATTTACAAAATCCAGAACCCGACACCAGAAGAAAGCCAGCACAAAGCAAAACAACGAGCACAAGAAATTCGGAGGCGTCCGCTTTTCCTGTAATCCCCCCTCTTTTCAAAGTAACAAGTCTGCATCGAATATATTTGTGTGTGAACAGCGACTAAACAACATTGTGAATCAAACTAAGTGTGATATCTTCTGCATATACGTCAAAATTCCAAAGTGATTGGATCACCTGATTTGTAATTGACTGTCGCTGTCTCATTCTGTATCTCTTTCTATCACCCGCTGAAGATAGCCGTCCCTGTGCGCCGCCATATTGAACACGCTGTCAAAACGCTAAAAAGCAGCTATATTGAACATCCTGTCAGGCAGTTGACAGATAAGATATCACACTAAGTTTGATTGACAATTGCCGTCTTTCAGTGAGTTTTATAGCTCCTGCTCATGCTCAATTCTCACGGGAATGCTCTGGATCATTGAGAGACTTGAGAAGCAGATGTCGTGAAATTTTCGCACACGTGAATTGTGATAGGCAGATGTCGCCGCTGTTTTTCATTTAACTCATACAGCGAAAGGATAAGCAGCGACATCTATTTTTGAAAAACTAGGTTTATTAAAGGCCGCGTTGCCAACCTAAAAGGAAGTAATTAACAAATTATCTGGCTCACAAATTGAACCAGACTTCTATCTGGATTTATCTGGCTCAAATCGTTGTGTTGCATTTACATGCAAAATTATTTATCTGGCTCAGGATCTTTGCCACCGGATGACGGCAAATGCTAAACAAGTTTTAGATAAGACGGTGACACAATAGCTATCATCCGGTGGCAAAATCCTGAGCCAGATAAATAATTTTGCATGTAAATGCAACAACAACGATTTGAGTCAGATAAATCCAGATAGAAGTCTGGTTCAATTTGAGAGCCAGATAATTTGTTAATTACTTCTTTTTAGATTGGCAACGCGGCCTTTAATATACCTACTTTTTCAAAAATAGATGTCGCTGCTTAGCCTTTCGTCGTATGAGTTAAATGAAAAACAGCGGCGACATCTGCCTATCACATTTAACGTGTGCCAAAATTTAACGACATCTGCTTCTCAAGTCTCTCAATGATCCAGAGAATTCCCGTAAGGATTGAGCGTGGACCGGAGCTGTAAAACTCACTAAAAGACGGCAAATGACATTTTTCATATAGATGCGTTTAACGCAAGATTATGGATTCAAATAACATCGCCACAATCAACCAAGATGTCTCGTTTGTAAATATGAAGGAACTTCAGACTTGGCAATTGAAGTTTATTACGCCTTGCCCATTCACATACAAAATTTCGCGAAGCACTGTTGTAAACATTCTCCCTATACAACAAAAATACTTGCTAACATATTAGAAAATTTACATGTTAGAAAATTTACCAACCAGTTGGAAAAATAATTTCACTTGCAAATTGTACCGACACCCTTAACCAAAGCAAATGTCATATTCTTCTTCTTATGATGTGCTTGGAACAAAATTGGGGAGTTGGCTACTTTTCAATATCAGATGGCGATAGTGTCGCTCATTCTACCATTCTCCATAAAAATAAATGCAATCTACTCAATGCATAAGCATGTGTTAAACTCATCTATATGAAAAACTGCTTATGTGTCGGACCTATAAACGACGAATTAACAAATTGGTCACTCAATACCCCTGTACTAAAAACAATCGATTATTTTCCAACTTCACTTAGCGCCCTGTTGACGTTTCCATTGCCTTTCGTAATTGCAACTTTCGGTTTTAGGTGCAGCTCTATACATACGCAGTAGTAAAAAAATATTGGAAATTTAGTTCACTATTCTAAACGGATTCACTCGCGTGTTTATTGTGTTGGACTATTATTCGCGTTCGCCAATTGTACAACGCCGTAACTTCTCCAAATTCATTCATATTTAGCACCTGTTTTTTTTGTTAAGTTTTTGTTGTGGTGTGCGTTTGTGCAAGTGCAGAGGAATTCGCAGGTTTCGAAAAAGGTAAAAGTCTAGAACAGTGGTCGCCAGGTAATACGTGTCCATCGTGAGATGTATCAAAAGGCGCGTATTGACTCCGACAACAATAATCCGAAGCGGAAACCAAAAATTCCAGCTCTGTCCGGAGATATTTGCAGTTTCATGTATTGTATTGTTGTGCACTTTTGTGTACGAAGGGATTTTGCACGCATTTAATTTTATGGTGGATGGCAAATTTTTTATAAGCGCGGCCGAAGGCCACCAACTTAGTAAGGTACTGTAGACTACATTACAGGTCCAGGGGGCCTAGTGGGGTGATCCTCCCTCGATCCTAAAAACACGACCCCCACCAAAAAAAGCAAGAAAACGCAGCGAATTGAGCAAATATGGTGCTACCATACTTAAAAATATGTGTAAATAAAGAAACGACTCAATGTATTTTAATCGCGCTATTTTTTATTCCAAAGTTTCTATTTTTTTTTATGAAATAAAAGTACCGCAAATATCTCCGGACAGAGATACAATATTTCTTTTCCGCCTTCGCATTATTGTTGTCGAGGACAATACGCGCCTTTTGACGCCTCTCTCGATATTTTTGGACGCGTATTAGCAGTCGACCCCTGTTCTAGACTAGTACCTCGGAAAAGCTAAACAATTTTATATTAAAGTTGTTTTTGTAGTGATTTTGTTCATTTTTGATCAAATAACTCTTAGCTCCATTCGATACACATACATATATATTTAATTGCAAACTAAAACTGCGATTTTGCATCTGTGAAGTTGGAGTTGTTGCCAATCCAATTAATTGCGGTTTTCGTTTCTATTTTTGTAACCGTTAGCGGTGTGGGAAATCTTAAATTAAAATAGTGCGCAAATTAGTTGATGGCAGATAATAACAAAGGAATCATGCTGGCGAAATCCGTACAAAAACACGCGGGACGTGCCAAGGAAAAGGTAAGTACTAAACGCGGTGAATCGGTGGGGTTCATTAATCAGTGCCTGGAAACATAAAATTACTGCCGCTATCTGCTGTTGTTTTTGTTGTTGTAGCTGTGTTGCTGAAGCAACCGGATGCCATTATCCTTAAAATGGTAACCAATATGAGACCTTGTGATTGTACACCCGTTTACTAGCTAATTTGGTATCAATGATCTGGCTGCGAAGTGTTTGGGATAGGGAACATGGTGCCGGTAGTTGCGCCACTGATCATGCAATTAGATCCGTTGTGTCCTGACATCGCCTTGGAATTGGTCAGTGAAAAAAGACCGGAAGATACGATATCAAGTAGCTCGATGCACACCGCATGTGGCCTCCCATCCGCAACATAACCGTCGTACAAACCTATAGGAACTGCAGTCTCCAAAGACTCCCATTTGACGATCTTGTGACCGCTTCCCAAGGCAGTCGGTTCTATGTACCGGAGCGACTCGGGATTTTTCCCGACCAAGGACTGTCATTTCAGTGTGACCCCATTTAATTTGTTTCGTCCCTCCCACAAATTGTCATCCTCCCAGCAGCTCCTTGCAGCAGGACTGCTACATATTCTCTTACTCCGGGAAGGTATCGAACCCAATCCGGGTCCGTCTCCTGACCCCGGTCCTGAGAAATGGTTTTGCTGCATTTGCCAGAAAAGAATCTTTTTAGGACGGTCATACTCTGTTCAGTGTGTCTCGTGCAAGGGATGGTTGCATCGGACAGGTTGTTCTGGGCTTGATCCCAAAACTCGACGTCCACGTAACTTTTATAAATCTTTTGTGGCTCCTTCCTGCTCACGCCCAAGGGCGTCCCGTAGTCTACGCCTAAGCCCCCCCCCCCCTACTTTCCAGCAGCCTCGCTGCGCAGCAAGCCACAACAAGTACCCGCTGCTGCTCGCGCCCCACGGCGCCAACAACTCAAACAGCTGTAACCACTCATAACTACTACCTTCGTAGTAGAGCTGGTAGCAATGCTGAGCATCAGCCCCTGCCCCCGTCTTCTTCTCCCCCCTCTTTTCTGGCAGCAATCATGCAGGTCAGGGAAACAGACTCTTAATCCCTACCTCCGTTTGCACCGTCTGCCAGCACAGAATATATAGGTTTGCGACATCCGCTCAATGCAGCTCCTGCCTTGGGTGGTGCCACTTTCCTAGATTTTCTCGTCTCCGCGACGGCAACCCCTCGACGGGTTTCATCGCGCCATGTTGCCAGGTCGCAAACCCAAATCATCCGGGTACCACAATGCTTGCCCAAGGGCGCCCAGTCCCAAGGCCACACCAGCAATTGCGTCCTGGCCTTCCACAACCTAGGCGTAGTCACCCGTCACTTACCCCTAGAGTGGCGGCGTCACCCCTCATGCACTTCAGAATTCTGCAGTTAAACTGTAATGGACTAACTGGGAAGATTACGGAGATAGTCGATTTCATGAAGCGGCACAACATCCGCATTGCTGCGATTCAAGAGACTAAACTCACAGCAAGATCTGCATTGCAGACCTGCTCTGGGTATAATGTCCACAGGAAAGACCGCGAGAGCGGAAATGGAGGCGGCCTCGCGTTTATTATACACCACTCTGTACAATATTATATATTTGATCCTGGCATCGACCGCAGGGACAATGTCTTAGAACGTCAAGGCCTATCTGTTCGGTCAGGCGATACAAATCTAGAAATCATCAACATCTACATCCCTCCTGTCACCTGTTGCCCCAGTGGATACCGCCCTAATATCGAGGCCTTACTCACTGGCAACAATCGCATTATCTTAGGCGATTTCAATGCCCATCACGACCTATGGCATTCAAACTTGCGGGCGGACAGTAGGGGTGAGATGTTGGCGGATCGACGTTCTGCACAATAAACGGAGACGCCCCCACACGTATGGTAGGAAGCTGTCATAGCTCGCCAGATATCTCAATCGTGAGCGCAGAACTCGTAAACTGCGTCAACTGGCAGCCGATGGTAACATTGGCATCCGACCACCTGCCCATACTTATTTCGTTCTAGCGTACCGCCGACTTCATCGTCACCGAAAAACGCACTTTCATAAACTTCAAAAAAGGAAAGTGGGAAGAATATAAATCTGCAACAGACAGCAGCTTTGCTGCCCTCCCTATCCCGACTGATGCCCGCCAAGGGGAGCGTGCCTTCCGTAAGGTGATTGAATCCGCCTCGGCACATTTCATTCCCGCCGGGAGAATTCCCGAAATCCGGCCCCACTTCCCGGCAGAGGCCGCGAGCTTAGCGAGGGAACGCGACCTTATAATACAGCTTGATCCAGGCGACCCCCAAATAAGGGATATAAACCAACGCATCAGATTGCTTGTCGACGAACACAAGCGGCCGAAATGGGAAGAGCACCTTAGAGGTTGTAACCTCTCTACCGGTGTAGGTAAACTTTGGTCCACCGTAAAGTCCCTATCGAATCCGACTAAGCACAAAGACAAAGTTTCCATCGCCTTTGGCGATAAGGTGCTGTCGGATGCGAAAAAATGCGCGAGCGCTTTCTGCCGACAATATATAATCATCCTACGGTTGACAAAGATAGACGGAGAGCCAATAGACACGCACATAAACACAAATTCAGCGCGTCACCAGTCACCATCACCGCTAGAGAGGTTGAGGACGCCATTGGTCGCGCTAAACCATCCAAAGCAGTGGGCCCAGACGGCATAGCCATGCCGATGCTTAAAAACCTAGGGAAAGAGGGTTTCAAATATTTAGCGCATGTCTTCAACCTGTCTCTTTCCACCTTTGTCATACCCGAGAAATGGAAAATGGCCAAGGTGGTCCCGCTACTAAAGCCTGGGAAACCAGCTAACATAGGTGAGTCATATCGTCCGATATCTCTCCTATCGCCAGTGGCAAAGACGCTTGAAGCCATTTTGCTCCCTTATTTCCAAGCACATTTGCAGCTAGCCCCTCATCAGCATGTCTTCAGAAAACTCCATAGCACTACCTCCGCGCTAAATGACATTAGCACCCAGATAAATTGCGGTTTGAATCAATACCCCCACCATAGAACAGTACTCGTAGCGCTAGACCTATCAAAAGCCTTTGATACGGTCAACCATGGCTCGTTACTGCAAGACCTGGAAGGGTCTACCCTTCCCCCATGTCTTAAAAGGTGGACCGCAAATTATCTGGGTGGTCGGCAGGCATCGGTGCAATTCAGAAACGAAACATCAAAACCAAGGAGAATTAAACAGGGGGTGCCACAGGGTGGTGTCCTATCCCCACTTTTGTTTAATTTCTACATATCTAAGCTACCTTCACCACCGGAAGGAGTCACAATCGTTTCCTACGCCGATGACTGCACAATAATGGCCACAGGCCCAGGCCCAGAGATCGATGAGCTATGCAATAAAATAAACGGCTATCTCCCTGATCTCTCCAGTTTTTTCGCCTCGCGAAACCAGGCATTGTCACCGACTAAATCTTCCGCGACCTTATTTACAACATGGACGCCCCAAATGTCGACCATATTGAACATCCACGTCGATGGCACTACGCTACCGACTGTCCTACACCCCAAAATCTTGGGTGTGACGTTTGATCAGGATCTACATTTTGGTGCGCACGCAACCGCAATTGTTCCGAGAATTCAGAGCCGTAATAAAATCCTCAAATCCCTTGCTGGCAGTACCTGGGGAAAAGATAAAGAAACGCTCATGACCACATACAAAGCAATTAGCCAGCCGATTACGTGCTACGCGTCACCCATATGGTCGCCAAGCCTAAAACCCACCCACTGGAAGAAACTACAGGCCTGCCAAAATACTGCTCTCAGAATCGCCACGGGCTGTCTTCTTATGTCCCCAGAACACCATCTGCATAATGAGGCGAGAATACTCCCCATCAGGGAGAGAAATGAGATGCTGACCAAACAGTTTCTGTTGAATACCCAGAAACCTGGGCATCCCAACAGACATCTGATTGACGAACCAGCACCGCCTAGGGGCCTAAGGAGTCATCTCCGTAAGCATTTTGAGGAAATACGGCACCTGAGAACCCAGCCGTATGAAACGAAAAAACACAAGCAGGTCCTTGGTGAACTCCATAGACAGGCGTCGGACCTTTATGTCGGGAATTGCCCGGTGAATCCAGTACTTGAAGAAAGATATCCAGAACTCGCGGAAGAGGAATGCATACTCCCCAGGGAAACGCGTGTCACTCTTGCTCAACTTCGTTCTGGATACTGTAACAGGTTAAACTCTTACCTATCCAGAATCAACCCCGACATACAAAATGTATGCCCCGCTTGCAATGTGTCCCCACATGACACCAACCATCTCTTTAATTGTAATGTGGAACCAATGCCTCTAACACCTCTTTCCTTATGGTCCACCCCTGTTGAAACCGCAAGTTTCCTTGGACTCCCGTTAGAGGATATTGATGACAATTTGTGATCGGTCGCGGCTATTAGGTAGGGCGAGCATTGCTACAACAACAACAACAACGATCTTGTGACTGTGTTGTTTTTGTAGCAGTTTGAGGGTTATAAAATTACCATCTTTGCAAGGCTTTGTTGTTTTTAAAATTGCGAAAAGTTGGGGGAAAAAGGTTGGGTATAGTGTTTTCGGCACCTGGGCCGCGTTTAGCAATAAGAACTTAAAAAAAAAACAACAACAACAACATAGGAGTCCGCTAAAAGGTACAGACCCAAAGATTTGATGGATCAAAAATTCGTTCCCAAGACAGTCGTTCTAGAAATAGCTAGATAGGAGATAGGCCGCCAAGTTTCTTATCTATCATGTTGTTGTTGTTGTAGCAATGCTCGCCCCACCTAATAGCCGCGACCGATCACAAATTGTCATCAATATCCCCTAACGGGAGTCCAAGGAAACTTGCCGTTTCAACAGGGGTGGACCATAAGGAAAGGGGTGTTAGAGGCGTTGGTTCCACATTACAATTGAAGAGATGGTTGGTGTCATGTGGGGACACGTTGCAAGCGGGGCATACATTTTGTATGTCGGGTTTGATTCTGGATAGGTAAGAGTTTAACCTGTTACAGTATCCAGAACGAAGTTGAGCAAGAGTGACACGCGTTTCCCTGGGGAGTATGCGTTCCTCTTCCGCAAGTTTTGGATAATTTTCGTTAAGCACTGGATTCACCGGGCAATTCCCGGCATAAAGGTCCGACGCCTGTTTATGGAGTTCACCAAGGACCTGCTTGTGTTTTTTCACTTCATACGGCTTGGTTCTCAGGTGCCGTATTTCCTCAAAATGCTTACGGAGATGACTCCTTAAGCCCCTAGGCGGTGCTGGTTCATCAATCAGATGTCTGTTGGGATGCCCAGGTTTCTGGGTATTCAACAGGAACTGTTTGGTCAGAACAGGAACTGTTTGGTCATATCTATCATCCTTCCTATCAGTGATCGCCGAAGGTGTGCCCCCAAGTACCCCGCCCCTCCGCCCGCTCCAAACCTTCGCGAGTGTATTTATCGGTACAACAATAACAACTAACTGATGGAGATAGTTTTCATTAGCAGGCTTGATTGGTAAACGAATCCCTCAGAATTTCTTACCGAATCTGAAACCTTTTTTTTACCTTGGAAACTAAGTTGTCGTTGGACATGTATGTCCCAAAATTACTTAAATAGCAACTAGAAAACTCTTTCTAGCTTGGCTGCAGTTAAGGGTAATAATATTTGCCTCTGCCGATTTTCTCCTTATGCCTTCTTTGTAGCTTTACTCCTGCCCTCTCTCTCCTATACCCACCTACCTCGTTCTCGAACATCACTTCCCCGTTTTTCTTTTTCCCATTCCCTCTATTTCTCTTAATCTTAAACTTTAGTCTCTCCTGCCCCTTCTCCGTCTTTCCGTTTCTTCTTTTTCTCTCCCTCTCGTTTTCCGATTTCCGCTGGAACAAAAAACTTTGCATCGTCAGTCAAGAACACTCCGGACGACGCGAGTACTGGAGCGTCCCACTTTCATATCCGGAAAATTAATATAACCTAAATCTTCTGAGATTGTTTTTTCGGTTCCAATAGCAACAACGTTAGACAGCAGCATCATTTAGTGTAGACAGAAAATATGCCGCGGAACAAACTGAAAGTACAAAAAATGATATCGGAACTATAATTATTGCATTTTATTTCACTGAATTAATATCAGTGACAAGCAATGACACAAAAACAACAGCAATTCGGTATGCTTATCCTATTATTGTATGTATGGATGTTCATATGCACTCTTGCCCTGCTTTATTTTCGAACAAACTTCGTTGACATGTGCAGTCTAGTGCAGTGAGAGTTTAAGCCACACTCATCTTAATCTTCCAACTGGTTTTTTCGTTATTATAACATTACACTTTTTGTTGGTATAGCGAACATTTTCTGTTTTTTGTTTTACCGGCTGCTTTTTCTGCGGTCCGGTTTTCGTGGTAGTGCCACAATAAGCGCCAGCATAGCAGCTCAGTGAAAGTTGGTTGTTTTTATAAGACTACTAAAAGATTTGTCTCACGTTAGAGCTTGAAACAAGTGTTGGGCCATGTTTGTTAACTTTTGATCATATCGATCCCGAATGACTTCGTACTTACTGAGTGTGTGCTCAGCAAATTTTTCGTTATACATACATACATATGTTAAAAGGCAAAGGTCTTCCATTAGACAGATTTTTATGAATTTGAATGGTAAATATGCACACCCTAAATCAATCGGTCAAGCTCTTCGCTGCTTTCTTTAAACCTAACTTTGTAGGCGACTCCGCCATTCCGACCATGCTATCTCCCTGTCTGTCCACTTTTGTCTTCACTGAACAATGAGAAATGACAGGAATGTTTGTTGCGTCCCTCCCACAGATTGTCATCCTCCCAGCAGCTCCTTGCAGCAGGACTGCTCCATATTCTCTTACTCCGGGAAGGCATCGAATCCAATCCGGGTCCGTCTCCTGACCCCGGTCCTAAGAAATGGTTTTGCTGCATCTGCCGGAAAAGAATCTTTTTAGGACGGTCATACTCTGTTCAGTGTGTCTCGTGTAAGGGATGGTTGAATCGGACAGATTGTTCTGGGCTTGATCTCAAAACCCGACGTCCACGTAACTTTTATAAATCTTTTTTGGTTCCTTGCTGTTCACGCCCAAGGGCGTCCCGTAGTCTACGCCTAAGCGCCCCCCACTACCTTCCAGCAGCCCCGCTGCTCAGCAAGCCACAACAAGTACCAGCTGCTGCTCGCGCCCCACGGCGCCAACATCTCAAACAGCTGCTACCACTCATAACTACTACCTTCGTAGTAGAGTCGGTAGCAATGCTGATCATCAGCCCCTGCCCCCGTCTTCTCTCCCCACCCTATTTCCGGCAGCAATCGTGTAGGTCAGGGAAACATACTCTTAGTCCCTACCTCCGTTTGCACCGTTTGCCAGCACAGAATATATATGTTTGCGACATCCGCCCAATGCAGCTCCTGCCTTGGGTGGTGCCACTTTCCTAGATGTACTGGTCTCCGTGACGGCAACCCCCCGACCGGTTTCATCGCGCCATGTTGCCAGGTCGCAAACCCAAATCTTCCGGGTACCCCAATACTTGCCCAAGGACGCCCAGTCCCAGGGCCATTGCGTCCGGGCCCCCAGAGTGGCGGCGTCTCCCCTTATGCACTTCAGAATTCTGCAGTTAAACTGTAATGGACTAACTGGGAAGATTACGGAGATAGTCGATTTCATGAAGCGGCACAACATCCGCATTGCTGCGATTCAAGAGACTAAACTCACAGCAAGATCTGCA
The DNA here is from genome assembly GCF_040869045.1 of Eurosta solidaginis. NCBI lineage: Eukaryota > Metazoa > Arthropoda > Insecta > Diptera > Tephritidae > Eurosta > Eurosta solidaginis. The sequence continues at coordinate 197,445,265 of NC_090321.1, forward strand.
ATGCAGACCTGCTCTGGGTATAATGTCCACAGGAAAGACCGCGAGAGCGGAAATGGAGGCGGCCTCGCGTTTATCATACACCACTCTGTGCAATATTATATATTTGATCCTGGCATCGACCGCAGGGACAATGTCTTAGAACGTCAAGGCCTATCTGTCCGGTCAGGCGATGCAAACCTAGAAATCATCAACATCTACATCCCTCCTGCCACCTGTTGCCCCAGTGGATACCTCCCTAATATCAGAGCCTTAATCACTGGCAACAATCGCATTATCTTAGGCAATTTCAATGCCCATCACGATCTCTGGCACTCAAACTTGCGGGCGGACAGTAGGGGTGAGATGTTGGCGGATCAAATAGAAGAAACGACGTTCTGCACAATAAGCGGAGACGCCCCCACACGTATGGTAGGAAGCTGTCACAGTTCGCCAGATATCTCAATCGTGAGCGCAGAACTCGTAAACTGCGTCAACTGGCAGCCCATTGTAACATTGGCATCCGACCACCTGCCTATACTTATTTCGCTCGAGCGTACCGCCGACTTCATCGTCACCGAAAAACGTACTTTCATAAACTTCAAAAAAGGAAAGTGGGAAGAATATAAATCTTTTACAGACAACCGCTTTGCTGCCCTCCCTATCCCGACTGATGCCCGCCAAGGGGAGCGTGCCTTCCGTAAGGTCATTAAATCCGCCTCGGCACGTTTCATTCCCGCCGGGAGAATTCTCGAAATCCGGCCCACTTCCCGGCGGAGGCCGCAAACTTAGCGAGAGAACGTGACCTTATAAGACAGCTTGATTCAGGCGACCCCCAAATAAGGGATATAAACCAACGCATAAGATTGCTTGTGGACGAACACAAGCGGGCGAAATGGGAGGAGCACCTAGGAGGTTGTAACCTCTCTACCGGTGTGGGTAAACTTTGGTCCACCGTAAAGTCCCTATCGAATCCGACTAAGCACAGAGACAAAGTTTCCATCGCCTTTGGCGACAAAGTGCTGTCGGATGCGAAAAAATGCGCGAGCGCTTTCTGCCGACAATATATAATGCATCCTACGGTCGACAAAGATAGACGGAGAGCCAATAGACGCGCACATAAACACAAATTCAGCGCTTCACCAATCACCATCACCGCTAAAGAGGTTGAGGACGCCATTTGTCGCGCTAAACCATCCAAAGCAGTGGGCCCAGACGGCATAGCCATGCCGATGCTTAAAAGCCTAGGGAAAGAGGGTTTCAAATATTTAGCGCATGTCTTCAACCTGTCTCTTTCTTTGTCATACCCGAGAAATGGAAAATGGCCAAGGTGGTCCCGCTACTAAAGCCTGGGAAACCAGCTAACATAGGAGAGTCGTATCGTCCGATATCTCTCCTATCGGCAGTAGCAAAGACGCTTGAAGCCATTTTGCTCCCTTATTTCCAAGCAAATTTGCAGCTAGCCTCTCATCAGCATGGCTTCAGAAAACTCCATAGCACTACCACCGCACTAAATGCCATTAGCACCCAGATAAATTGCGGTTTAAATCAATACCCCCACCATAGAACAGTACTCGTAGCGCTAGACCTATCAAAAGCTTTTGATACGGTCAACCATGGCTCGCTACTGCAAGACCTGGAAGGGTCTACCCTTCCCCCATGTCTTAAAAGGTGGACCGCATATTATCTGGGTGGTCGGCAGGCATCGGTGCAATTTAGAAACGAAACATCAAAACCAAGGAGAATTAAACAAGGGGTGCCACAGGGTGGTGTCCTATCCCCACTTTTGTTTATTTTCTACATATCTAAGCTACCTTCACCACCGGAAGGAGTCACAATCGTTTCCTACGCCGATGACTGCACAATAATGGCCACAGGCCCAGGTCCAAAGATCGATGAGCTATGCAATAAAATAAACGGCTACCTCCCTGATCTCTCCAGTTTTTCTGGCATTATCACCGACTAAATCTTCCGCGACCTTATTTACAACATGGACGTCCCAAATGTCGACCATTTCGAACATCCACGTCGATGGCACTACGCTACCGACTGTCCTACACCCCAAAATCTTGGGTGTGACGTTTGATCAGGATCTACATTTTGGTGAGCACGCAGCCGCAATTGTTCCGAGAATTCAGAGCCGTAACAAAATCCTCAAATCCCTCGCTGGCAGTACCGGGGGAAAGGATAAAGAAACGCTCATGACTACATACAAAGCATTTAGCCAGCCGATTACGTGCTATGAGTCAACCATATGGTCGCCAAGCTTAAAAATTACCCACTGGAAGAAGCTACAGGCCTGCCAAAATACTGCTCTCAGAATTGCCACGGGCTGTCTTCTTATGTCCCCAGAACACCATCTGCATAATGAGGCGAGAATACTCCCCATCAGGGAGAGAAATGAGATGCTGACCAAACAGTTCCTATTGAATACCCAGAAACCTAAGCATCCCAACAGACATCTGATTGATGAACCAGCACCGCCTAGGGGCCTAAGGAGTCATCTCCGTAAGCATTTTGAGGAAATACGGCACCTGAGAACCCAGCCGTATGAAGCGAAAAAACACAAGCAGGTCCTTGGTGAACTCCATAGACAGGCGTCTGACCTTTATGCCGGGAATTGCTCGGTGAATCCAGTACTTAAAGAAAAGTATCCAAAACTCGCGGAAGAGGAACGCATACTCCCCAGGGAAACGCGTGTCACTCTTGCTCAACTTCGTTCTGGATACTGCAACAGGTTAAACTCTTACCTATCCAGAATCAACCCCGACATACAAAATGTATGCCCCGCTTGCAATGTGTCCCCACATGACAGCAACCATCTCTTTAATTGTAATGTGGAACCAACGCCTCTAACACCCCTCTCCTTATGGTCCACCCCTGTTGAAACGACAAGTTTCCTTGGACTCCCGTTAGAGGATATTGATGACAATTTGTGATCGGTCGCGGCTGTTAGGTGGGCCGAAGCATTGCTACAACAACAACAACAAGAATGTTACCGATACTAATGCCTGAGAAACCAGCTTATCTATCGCCAGTAGCCAAGACACTTGGAGCCGTCCTGCTTCCTTATTTCATCGCAAACCGGCGGATAACCAAAAATTAGCATGTCTTACGAAAACTACAGCACCACCACCACGCCCCAATTATATGTGTAGTCGGCAGGCATTGGTGCAGTTCAGGAACGTAACATTAAAACCGAGTAGAAGTAAACAAGGGGTGTGTGCCACAGGGTGGTGTTCTATCCCCACTTTTGTTTAACTTTTACTTTTTAAAGATTCCTTCCCCACCAGAAGGAGTGACCATTGTGTCCTACGCCGACGGCTGCACAACAATGGCAGCAGCTCCTGTCATCGATGAGCTATGCTATAAAATCAACGCGTATTTCCCTAGTATTTCCAGTCTTTTCACCTCGCGAAATCTGACACTGTCACCGACCAAATCCTCGGGGTGGATAAGCGTAATACAAAGCTTTATAGCTTCAAATCTTCCGCTACCCAATTGTCAACCCCACCTACGCGAGGGGAATTCTGTTACAAACATGAATGTATCATACAAATGTTTAGCAGGTGCGGAGAAATACTTCTACTGAAGTGGAAACCATTTGGTATTTCTAAGTAGCTTCCGTTATCGCGGCCACCGAGGTGTGGTGGTAGCGTACTCCGCCTACCATACCGAAGATCCTGGGTTCACGCCCGGGCAAAAGAAAATTAAAAAAAAAAAAACAAGTTTTTTCAATTAGAAGAAAGTTTTTCTAAGTGGGTCGCCCTCGGCAGTGATTTGGCAAGCACTCCGAGTGTATTCCGACGACGACCCAAATAGAAGAGAAGCTCGGCCTTAAATCTCTTCGGAGATTATCGCGCCTTACCTTTATTTTGGTTTAGTCCGTTATCTCGTCGTTGCGCGTTTCTTTCACTCACCCAAAATGGTCTAGAAAGTAAATCGGAAGTTAATAAATATTGCATATTTCATACACCTATATACTTCGGTACTTTGCGCTAACCGCCACCCATATCTGTTGCCAAACCGGGATACTTTGCCAAGCCTAAAACAACAGTAACAATTTCGACTTGTTTGGTGTTTGACTACCGGGTATCGTAAGCTAAAAATTAGACATTTTACGTCAAAAGAGCAGAGCTTTTCAATTTTTACTGTGTTGTGAATTAAATACTTACGTAAGTACGTAAGTCAATCACACATCGTAGTCACGTATGTACAATAGCACCAACAAGTAGGCATCTAAAATATGGGGATTTTATTTATCTCAGCGGCAACGCAAATGCATCTAAAAATTGCAAGTATAATTACAAAAGCTCATCCATGCAAAAGCAACAAAAAAAAAAATATTACAAAATAAGTAACGTAAGTATGTGCGAAGATTAAGACAAAAGTATCAATCGACAAATTTGCAAGCAACACGTTATTTGCCATTTCCCGCTGCCGGGGTGCATACGCGCATTTCTTGGGTTGTGTACCCGGTTGCAAGCAGCGAATTTTGTGGGTATCTTCACACCACCTTTTACGCCTTTTTCGGTGTCATTACACTCGATTGACGCAACTTTGCGTAGAAGCAGTGAACTTCCTGATTTGTGTAAAAATACATTGAATTTTACATGTGGACATTTGTGCATACAAACATACGTACATATGCTTGTGTAAAATTCGTAGTGACCGCAGCCACAACATACGTGTTAGGAAGACTACATTTTTATATCGCGATAGATTGGTCCATGCAATGATTATGAAACGCAATAAGCTTTATTCACTCTGGGGAGCGTAATTTGAAAAACCTTCGTGTGCAGAACTGGATGAAGCTTTTTTGGAGTCGAGTTAACCCGTCGTGTGTTAATACCTGTTTCAAAGCATGTCCTGCATTTGTGGTGCCTGTTTGTCATGTCTTTGAGTTTACAGCCGTCTCAGAAATGGATGCGTTGAGGTGCATAAATAAAATAAAGTCGAATGCAATCGGTGAGGACAGTATACCGACAAAATTTGTTAAAATAATTGCCCCGTAAATTCTTCCTACTTTAACACATATTATCAACTATAGTATCACTACTTCTTGCTTCCTGGATATATGGAAAGTTGCCACGGTGAGACCCATTGCGAAAACTAAGTCTGCAAGCTGTCCTAGTGACATATGAGCTAACAGCATCTTGCCAGCATTCTTTGAGATATTGTTGTATGGGCAAATTCCGATCAAAGTACAGCTACTCCACGACTATCATAAAAATTTAAAACGACACACGGTGGGGCATTGGATCAATTTAGCTGGCCAAAAGTCGATTTTTCAAAATATTCCAATTTTTTTTTTAATATACCCTCTGGCGTACCTAGATGTCCACTGAATGGTATACATACCCAAAACCCATCTGCAACGTCTTCGGAGCTAACTGCGTACATCTAAAGTTGTATAAAAAGTTTGTGCAGTTCGATGTATTTTTGGATTAACAAGTAAGGAAGGCTAAGTTCGGGTGTACCCGAACATTACATACTCAACTGCCAAATTACAGCTTGCAAAACTTTTAAATTACCTTCTTTTAAAAGGGCGGTGCCCATTGTCCAAATTTTACTAATTTTCTATTCTGCGTCATAAGGTCAACACACCTAACAAGTTTCATCGCTTTATCCGTCTTTGGTAATGAATTATCGCACTTTTTCGGGTTTTCGAAATTTTCGATATCGCAAAAGTGGGCGTGGTTATAGTCCGATTTCGTTCATTTTAAATAGCGATCTGAGATGAGTGCCCAGGAACTTACATACCAAATTTCATTAAGATACCTCAAAATTTACTCAAGTTATCGGGTTTACGGACAGACTGACGGACGGACTTGGCTAAATGAATTTCTTTTTTTGCCCAGATCATATTGATATATAGAAGTCTATATCTGTCTCGATTAGTTTATGCCGTTACGAGGTACCGTTATGCGAACAAAATTAATATACTCTGTGAGCTCTGCTCAACTGAATATAAAAAGCAATATACCAGTGGGACACCTCCCAGTTGAAAAGGTTGGCCGCATCCCTTGATTGTGGCAACACAAGTCTGAAATTACAGAAGGGTTGAAGAAATACTTGTTCACTTGTTTAGCCTTAATCAAATCTAGTTACATTTTCTTTAAGAACAGTAAATGTGTTTTTAATTCATATTGTAACGGATTTGGAGAAATTTCCCTTATTTCCAACCTTCTGCAAACGTTCGAATCGCTAAATTGTCGAATAAATAGCTCCAATATTCAGTAATGCAAAATGGTATTTATTAGACTACTTCACAACTAACAGCGTGTTTAAATCAAACTGATTACTGACTACTCAGCTTGTGCTACTTTTATACTCTCTGTTGCCTTGTCCGCATATTTCTCCAAATGTCTCGACGTTTATCCTAGAATCTCCTACTTGGTATCAGCTATATGCATGTGTATTTGTAGTTTATAGCCTCTCGCATAGCCATATGCGTGTGTATATGTGATTACTACTTCAGCTGATGATTACATGTGTTTATGAGTATCTCTCCGTTGCCTTGTATGTATGTGTGTAGATGATGATTGATTTCTTTACGTACATACGAGTGGCTACTTAGTATCGGCTTAGTGATGGTAGTATCGCTTAGTGATACTAATATTCGTCACAATATATTAGTTTTTTTATACCGCATGTTTTAACTGAGTTATTCTACTTGTAATACTACTACTTTTTAATATCAAAATTTTTAAAAACCTTTCAAACAAAAAGATATGTATATCTTTTTTCCCACTCAGCATTTAGGTGATTAAATTTTGAATTTCCCTACATATCAATACAATTTGATTACTCTTTCTGACTAAATAATGAGTTATCATACAATTGAACAAAAGGAATAATCAAATATGAATACTTTTGATGATGAAAAACTAAAATGCATTTTTCGATCACTTTTTGGAATCATTTTTGAAGTCCTTTAATGACTAAATATTAATATTTCATAAAAACCAACAAAAAGAATAATCAAATATGCTTACCTTTGATGATCAAAAACTGAATAAAGTTTTTCAATCACATTTTGAATCAAATGTGTTTTTTTTAGGTGATCAAAATTTTATAATCACTTTTCATTCAGCTTTCTGAATCTTTTATGAATATATTTGTTGACTGAATAATGAATTTTATACTTGTTGAAATTTTACTTTTCATTAAAAATTTTATTTTTTTCACATGCACATATTTTTTCAATCATGAAGCTAAGAAAAAATATATAAAAATTTTATTATTTATGCAAAAGATATTCTTCAAGACAAAAATAATGTAATGCTGCTCGTGAACGAAGATTTCCCCAACCATTTCTCCCCTTCAGCTTCCCAGAAAATACATAATGATTGGACAATACATAGGTTGTGAACTATTTGAACCCCAGGTAAGTGAAACTATCTTGACATACCTGGATACGGCTTCAACATCCCGTATCGTATCCGTATTTTAAGATGCAGACGATAATGCTGATGTTGAATGTTGTAGTCGCAGGTGTATATCGGTCAAGTTTGTTTGCAAGTTAGCTGTGGTTCGAAAAGCTCACTTTCGCATGCTTTCTTCCCCTGATGAAATAAGATTATTATGTAGTATCCTATTTTGAACGAGATATGAAAAATAAATGCATTATAATGGCATTCAAAAATGATTCAAAAATCTCAACCAAAACGATTGAAATATATTCACGAATATGATCAGAAAATGACTGTGAAAAGCAGTCAAATATTACTCTAAAACTATTCAAGCTCAATTTTGCGATGATATCAAATATGAATAAAAAGCGTTCCGAAATAGGAATCATAAATGATTATTAAAGAATAATCACATTTATGGTACATTTTTCTCCCGACGATACGTTAATTTTCGAACAGAAAATGCTTTTAAATTTGAACGTTTCTAATCATCTTGTGGTATGATATTTAAATATTTTTTCATCAAAATTTTCAAAAAATGCTGGCTGGGTTATGGCATATCATGTCAGTAATTTTTTTGGCAATACATAAGCTTGTGTTTGTTTCAAAGTTTAATAACAAAAACTTCTGCGCATATCCACGATTTTTTGAGTGGTGATCAATTTTGTAAGTGTGTCGTGAAAACTGTAGATCTGTATGTTAGCCTTCATCCTTGGTATCCGTTGTTGTTGTTGTTGTTGTAGCAGTGCTTCGCCCCACCTAACAGACGCGACCGATCACAAACTGTCATCAATATCCTCTAACGGGAGTCCAAGGAAACTTGCTGTTTCAACAGGGGTGGACCATAGGGAAAGGGGTGTTAGAGGCGTTGGTTCCACATTACAATTAAAGAGATGGTTGGTGTCATGTGGGGACACATTGCAAGCGGGGCATACATTTTGTATGTCGGGGTTGATTCTGGATATGTAAGAGTTTAACCTGTTACAGTATCCAGAACGAAGTTGAGCCAGAGTGACACGCGTTTCCCTGGGGAGTATGCGTTCCTCTTCCGCAAGTTTTGGATACTTTACTTTGAGTACTGGGTTCACCGGGCAATTCCCGGCATAAAGGTCCGACGCCTGTATGTGGAGTACACCAAGGACCTGCTTGTGTTTTTTCGCTTCATACGGCTGTGTTCTCAGATGCCGTATTTCCTCAAAATGCTTACGGAGATGACTCCTTAAGCCCCCAGGCGGTGCTGGCTCGTCAATCAGATGTCTGTTGGGATGCCCAGGTTTCTGGGTATTCAACAGGAACTGTTTGGTCAGCATCTCGTTTCTTTCCCTGATGGGGAGTATTCTCGCCTCATTATGTAGATGGTGTTCTGGGGACATAAGAAGACAGCCCGTTGCAATCTGAGAGCAGTATTTTGGCAGGCCTGTAGCTTCTTCCAGTGGGTAA